>NW_020799095.1:31957919-32009092 GCF_003259725.1 Athene cunicularia | reverse complement strand
GGGGTGGGGGGGGTGGGGTCGGGGAAAGAGTCCTGGAATCAGACTACTAATTTCAGTAGATTATTAGGGAAAGTGCAAAGGAGAAGAGTAATGAGGAATGACAAATTGAAAGTTGAAACTGAAGCTGTTGCTGGAGTGGAAATCCATGATAACTAAATCTTTGTGTGAAAATTGCTAACAAGGAAAGGATCAAAAACAACAGAAAAATGATCACTAGTGGGTATCAGATGTGTAATAAACATTTTAGAGAAGTCCTTGGTAAATTCAGAGTTGCTTCAACACCGGATTTTAATGAAAGATATGTATCTGGCAGGCTAAACATTAACAAACTCTTACTAGAATGTCAGCATGCACTGAAAATGAGGCCCTGAACGAGGAAGCAAACAGACAATCAAATCAAGGCAAAAGGCTAACAGCACTTGACAACAATAAACCTGGTTCAATAAGGGTGAAAGCGACTGCAGAAAATCTGAAATCATAGTTAGAATATCAAAACGGATGAGCACTGGAGCTGTCTGCAGCCAAACGGCTCACAGCACAAGGACAGATGTACCAGAGTTTAGGTCAGCTGTCCAGCTAACTGCAGTGTGTGTCTCCCAGTGGACTATCGCCACATCCACAATGAAAACAGAACAGGTATGTAGTGGCAGCTCCCAGACTCTTGACAATATATCATAGGTGGGAGATTATAGCCTCATTATTGTGCTAGTAGCACTTAACAGGCTTTCTTTCAATAATTTACCGAGTTATTTACAGATCATACTTCCTTGTAGCCCAAACTTCTCTTGGCAATGCACAGGACAAAGGCCATCCTAAAATAGTATTTCCTTTTGTTCTAATTGTGTTGCCTAATTTCACAGTTTACCTCTCATTCTCTGTATTCGGAGAATCATTAATGGTCATTCTCTATGCAGCTTCTTTATGACACTGTTGATTTGATGTTTCTCTGTTACATCTCAACCATCACTTTTTCTAAGAGGAGCACCCTTTACCCAAGTTTTCTAGAAAGGCTCAAATGTTTCTACTTCAATTTTTTTTTATTTTTTTTTTTTTTTTTTTTTCCTAACTTAAGGAATACACAATTACTTTGATTTATTTTCTTAGGTTATATAGAAGAAAGAGCACAAACTGTTCAGAACCAGTTTCCTTTTAACACTGTGAGTGGTAAAGATAAGTCCTAGCTGCATGTGCCGATATGCAACTGTAACAGGCTGAAACATAGTCTCATCACATTGGTTTTCATATTAGGAAATAGTACTTCTCTTTGGGACAATAAAAATTTACACACACACTACTAGTGAAGCTGCATGCAAGAAGTAGAATATGACTACGTTTGGTCAGCTCCATTTTCTGGAGTACTAGTATAAATCCAGAATTTCAACCTGACACTTATCAGTTAATGACTAGAGAAGACTGAAAAACTCTCACACTTAAGTCAAACTACAACAGTATTGACATTACAACCCCCACTGAAAATTTCTCTCAGAGGTGTTGTAAAATGCGATATGAGATCTAGAACCTGTACTTTCAATACTTCTGATGCTTGGTATGTATGAAATGAAATTCGAAATTTTCTTAATTCAAGAATGTTGCAACTGATGAGGAAGTTTAGCAAGTCATTATCTTTTTTTTTTAAATTGATACAAAGAATATTTAGTCTATTATGACAAGTCCTGCTATATTATTCATGTATGAAATATAATTACCACCACTAGACATGCATGAAATAAAACCATTAAATTCTGAAACCTCACAATTTGCCATAGCACAGCCTTTTTGTTTGAAACAGAACTCAAAGCCAGTTTAAAGATAGTTTGTAAAATAGAATTATGCCCAAAAGTCCGTTTTCCACTAGAACCCTGAGTTTTTCATTACAGAAATGATTAGGAGGCAGTGTTGATCAATCTGCTCATTTCTCAGAAAAGTAAGTGCAAGAAACATCTAGAATTGCAGAAATAACTCAAGAAAGACATGTGGTCCTTTTTCACTTATTACAGAGCAGATCATCAGAATCCCCAAAGAAGAATCACTATCTCATCTCATTCAGGAATGAAAAGGGAGAGAGGTTAAGTAAGTATTTATTGCCTATGTGATTGTGACCAGCTACCTGGTAGTATCTTAAATACATTTTTCAGCCCTTACTGTTTCTTTTTAGATGAATGGTAAGAGCCTGGATGCAAATAATCTGTGTTTACTAGACATGTATTTGACACCAAACAGATCTTATATCAAGAACATACTAAAACCATAATACAGGAAGTAGCTGGGTCTAATTAAGGAAAACCTAATACAATCAAAGTTAAAAACTCGGCTGTAATTATGCACCTCCACAACTATTAATATGGCTAAAAGATAAGAGTAATTGTAAATAAAGTGTGTTCATAATGAGGTAATATGACATTGAATTTTGAAATCTTTGTAAGAAAAGTTATAATATGCCCCATATTTCCATAATAGAAATGAAAAGATGAAAAATTAAGATTTAAATGAACATATTATAAGACAATCACCTTAATCTAGTGTGTCAGAAATGAAGAAATTTCCTTTAGATTCTTATCTGTCTTTAGACAAATTCTGCTGCTGAAAATGAAGTCAGTTCTTAATTTAGCATCATTCAAGAAGTATACTTAAGGATTTAGGTGTCGGAACTAATTTTGACTAACACTTTACCCTTTCCCATTTGAACGGCCATACAACTGATATTACATTTGATGATTTTGTCAAAGATCACCAAAAAAATTATTAGGGCCATGACTAATTTAGAAAATAATTTCAGTAGTAATTTTCTCTTTCATCTAAAGTGTTGTGAAATATATTAATTTTATGAAGGACTTCTTTGGAAGTGACCCAAAGCTGCTTCTTCAACAGACAACTAACAGCTGTTAGAGGTAAATCTTACTAGGTGGCTCTAAGTTAGGACTGATGACGCTTGTAGTGTTTCACTTAGTGAATAACCTGTCATAGCAAAGTAAAACAAAGCCTTCTTGAAGGCTGTCTTTCATTGCTTCATGTCTGAAAGAATAAGGGGACCCTAATGATGATCAGAGATATTTCCCGCTATATGATTTATAAAAGATGTTCAGTGATTGTAACAGGGAATGCCTCCCAGTTCAGCACCAGGTGGCTACAACATCAGATCCTATGAGCTGAGAAACTTAAAAGGGATATGGCATGTGGGAATCCCTAGGGGTTCTAGGACTTACAACAAGAACAAAACAAAACTTAAGACAAACAAAACTGTAGCTAGTCATATTGAACCTTTCTACCTTACTGGTGCTGCAAGAGACAATTCATATCATACTATGTAACACCAAATAAGACAAAAGGATTTTACAAGACAACTAAGTTAATTCTTTTTGATACATTTACAACCCACAGTAAAATGCCAGCATCAAAGTCCTTTATGTGAGAATGTCTGAAATAGGCTTGGTCAGCACTTATGCTTTGATAGCTAAGCCTGAATATGAGACAGGGGTATTCAGAACATCAGAAGAATACAAAGACACGAATCACAGTTTGCTTTAACAAAACAGAGGTCTGTTTCAGGACAGATTTTTTTCCCCAAACTGACAGAACTTTGAGTCCACAAAATTGTCTTGTTTTAAACCATGAGCAATGAATGGCGTAGTCACTATACCTGAAAAGAGCAAGTTAGAGTGTCAAAGGTACAAATAGCAATGCAGAAAAAAAAAAAAAAAAAAAAAAAAAAAGATCCACTGAGCTTCAGGCATCTGTCTTTCACTGTTTGGTCATATTCCAAACCATTATACCTAGTTTAAAATGCTGCTCAGGAGCTTGAGAAATCTAATTTGCACCATTACCAATATACTCAGGCATACTTGATTGAGAATCATGCCCTAAAATACAAACTGTTTGAATTCTACACTGAGAAAAACATAAAAATAAAACAATAGGTACTAAAATAGTAGCTGAAGAAAGAAGGCTGGCTTGTATTTGTGTTTGTAGAATGTAGTGCTATTCTATATTCATATCAAATGTATCATTCTAAATTTCAATCAATATTCCATTACTTCACAAGCTAGTACCTAATTGATAATAGGAGTAAAATTATTACAGTGGATTTGGTTGTTTACTTTTCTTAACCACTTGTGAAATAGGAAAAAACCAAATGCATTTTATATCTACTTAATTGTAATTTTATTTTGCATGTAAACTTCCATAAGCTAGTACTTTTCAATAAATTTTCATTAATTATTTTTTCCTGATTTTGGTCCTTGTTTTCCACATTTAAAGAGAGAACATTTTATGTTTGAAGGGAGATGTAAGGTTTTATATATGATACTCAAAATGCTAAATTTTTTTGTAATTATACTCAATATAACTAATAATTAATCACATACTTAAATAGCATATTTACATTTTTAAGTTTCATAACAGCCAATTCAAATAAACTAGACTGATCATTATAATATCATCATAGAATATTACACTCCTTCATGTATTACTTATGTTTTGGAGTATCAAAGATCTATAACTATCTTTGTTTACAGAAATTAACATATGTATTGCAGATGAGCCAAAAAGTGAATTGGATTGGGGTAAAGTTAATTATTTTTCCTTTCTTTTTTTTTTTTTTTTTTTTTTTTTTCATGCTTTACAATATAGTAAAGTTGCCTGAGATATCTGATGACTGACACGGTAGATATGTGATTCATGTCATGTCTAAAAGGGGACTACAATGTCCAAAAGGATTGAGATACAGAATTTTGCCATTGTTCACACAATATCAATGTTCTCTTTTTCTGTACCACAGAAATTTGAATGAATAGAGCAAGCTAAGACAGCTACACTTATTTAAGATGCTAAAATAGAATCCTTGAACTTTCTTTTGAGCAGGAACTATTTCAGGTATTATGATTATTCAAGGAAGATAAAAGAAACACTATTCATCATCAATATAAGTAGACTACCATGGACAGATTCTTATTTTACTACCTTTTCAAATGTACTTTGAAGGAAAAGACATGTAAGTAAACTTCTCAGGGAGATGAAAATAAATGTAGATCAAGTAAAGAGACAATTACACTAAACAGCCTATTCTTTTTCATGGTGAAACAAGTGCCCCATATAATAAAAAGGAATATCTTGAAAAGGAATATATTTTTAACTTGAAATTTAAAAAGAAAAAAAAAAGAAAGAAAAGAGTATAATTTCTTGCAGATTATTAAATCCTTTGCAGATTTCTGTGTCATATCAATTCTGAATTCAAAGGGAAACCCAAGATCACAAAAGCTGCAAAATTGAGTTTTACAACCATGTGTATTTTGAATGGGTTTTGTTACTTGTCAGTATTAGTATTTGAGAGAGATGCTTAATTTTGGCTCAGAAAACTGCATTTAAAGAAATTACCTCTAAAATTTCCCTTTTCACTCATCCAGCTACTCCTGTT
This sequence comes from Athene cunicularia, assembly GCF_003259725.1. Lineage (NCBI taxonomy): Eukaryota > Metazoa > Chordata > Aves > Strigiformes > Strigidae > Athene > Athene cunicularia. Next base: position 32,003,682 of record NW_020799095.1, on the reverse strand, counting down.
CTGCTCAATGATGTCACATTTAACACTGATGTAAAATATCTGATGGAACAGCAACAAACTTCAGCCACGGTTTGATGGGAGCTAGAACAAAGGTATCCTGAGAATTTCAAGATTCTGAAGCTCAGTGGGAGCTGGTGGGAGTAAAGGAAGTCTTCATGTGCTATTTATTCCCTTTGGGTTTCTGCCACAGCATTCAATTAAAGGTCCTACAGTTTCATATCTATAGACTTCCAAACTTTCAAAAGGGGATCTGGCTTTTTAGAGGTTCTCAAGTATCTTTCTCTGCTGTTTTGAATTTTTGGCTGAGAACCCCTCCTTTTCCTAAAAGATAGTATATGGGAGCAGTTATTTATATGCTCCCAATGTTGCCTTACCATGTTAGTAAATAAATTAAAAATGTGAATTTGAGGAATTTAGTATTCATAGTGATTTTTTCTTGGAATGTGTAAACAAATGGCAGACTTACACAGGGAGGGAAGAAAAGAAAAAGAGGTGGTATAGCTATCTCAGATATTTGATCATCTCTTACATTTAGAAGAGAATGAAGGTCTGTGTTACAAAGACTTAGGCTACCTCTGTTCACTAGGAATCTCTGAAAATCCTAAACCAGCTGATGAGATGCTCTGGCTAGAAATGCAGATTAGGAAGTCAAGGCATGTATTTTGACCAGAAAATTATTAAAAAGTTCTATTTTATTTTTAGATGTCCAGGAAAATGAATCCATTCTCAAGTGAATCTAAACATTTCATTTGAAGCATTCAGGTGACCTACAAAACTTTAAGCACATGGTGTGAAAACACTGAACCACTAACTTTATAGGGTACGGGGAACACAACATAGTAAACATAGAGGCTACAACTTTTATACTGTTACCCAGCCAGTAGACATGACTTTAGTCCTGGAAGTATCCAAGCACTATGCACTTAAAAGAAAGATTGGAAAGAGGTCAGCACTTGTCAACTTATTAGCAACAAAACAACTTGTTCTCTTCAAAATTTCTGAGTTTTGAGGGGTGGTAGGTTGTGACACGGCAAGGTCCATCATAACAAATGTAATACAAAATAAAGAACATCAGATCTTGATCTCTTTCTTCAGAATAAACCATCAAATTATGTTACGCTTCATGACGCTCAAAAATGACTATGAAAAACGAAACATCAAAAGAATATAAGACCTTTGCATTCCCTGCACAAAACCAGACAATTACAATAGAAAACCCGTCAACACTAATGCCTTAAAAATATTTTCAGTTACTGAACAGACTTTCCTAACCCTCGGAAGGTCAAATATAGGATACATGGGCTTATAGTTCTTTAAACAAACTATCATACATAGGATATGTTTTCTTGCTTAAAAAAAACCCAACCCAACCCAACCCAAACAAAACCTTGTTAGCATTATGTTGATAATCTTTTACAATTCTACAGGGTCTTGACAAAAACTAAGCACTCTCCTTCCAGCTGCCTCCATGCAACCACAGTAATATTAAGGCTTTTTCCTCCAAAGAGGATAGAACTTGTCTTCACCTAAAAATAATCTTCTGAACTAAATGTGGGACAATCTAAAGAAAACACTGCATTATATCAGGCTTAAAAGGAAGGTGTTTCTTTTTATAATATATTTTAGGGTTTTTTCAAGTTAAATCTATGACCAATTGGTAGTCAATTGAACTAATGACTCCTCTAATAAACCTGCAGGTTCATTAACCTGACCAGAATAAACAGACCACACATAGTGAAAGGTAAATAACATGTACAGCTTTAGAAAGGTGAGAAAATGAATCAAGATTTGTAGCTGTAACTTACTATAATCACATCTTTTTCCAAAATATATTTTATTGTTGACCTAGGCTTGCACCCAAATATTTTGAACTGATATTTTTTTCTGGCATTATACAGTTAAAGATTAACATGTAACTGGAAAAGCAAGGCAGAGAAGAAGATACTTTTTTCATTAATGAATTGAAATTTTTGCCAAGCTGTTCTGTAGCAGATTCAGATAAGTTTGTTTCACCAAAAGCTTGAAAACCAAAAATATCATCTACTTTAAATACCACACGTTCCTGTTCAAAACATTCAAATCAAGTGTTTTATGGGGGAAAAAAGTTCAACAAAAAAATAAATATTTCAGACATATTTCATAAAAATTCCCTAAACCCTATAAATGTATTTCAAAGTAAATTTGACCAGACAGTTACAAATAACTTTGGGATTGTACTGCCATTTATATACTCACAGTGTTTTATGATGCAGCAAATAAGCACAACCTACAAGGATCATACCTGAAATGGCTTAGAGCTGCTGATGTAGAGTGTTTGTCTAATCCATCTGTTTCCTTGATTTCCAAACTTGTACCACAACAGCCATCCTTTGGTATTACTCACAGTTCTCTGGAAGACTGAGAGCTTGAAAACTTGCTTTCCAAACATATGATAATGAAAGCGGAAAATGCATGTTCTCTTGCCAGAAGGGTTGAAGAGAGGACTAAGCAAAACTGCTTTATCTTGGAATTGGCGTGGCTCAGAGGATTCCATGTAGAGGTAGTGTCCCCTGGTTGTGCCTGTTGTGTGATCCTTTAATGGGCCTGTATTAACTGTGGGGGTTGGACCCTGTATTCTGATCCAGTCAAAGTCATCCTCAGTGTCCTGCTCCCAATTACATAGCCCATTCTCAAAGTTACACTGTAGGTCAGAGTCTGAAATGTAAACAGAACAGACTGTCGAGTGAAAGCACTATCAAAAATAGGTTATATAACTTTTTCTCCTTGCAAAAATTTCTTTCTAATACAGAGAAAAATGCATATATCCTTGCAAAAATTCCACTCTGAAGAATAAATATACACTTGCCTGGACACAAAAAAAAACCAAAAAAAACAAAAAAAACCCAAACAAACAAACAAAAAAACACAAAAAAAACCCCCACACCTTTACTTAGTTACCTCCTCTTTTAATATATATCTGGCAAACTGCACATAATTAGTTTATTGAATTAACAGAACTGTTAATAACATTTTCTTTTCCATATTATTAAATTTATGTATTTTTATAATTAAAGAATGCAAAGTTCTTTAACTGAAATTTAACTTGGTAAAGGAGTTAAAACTGAGGTTAATTGCTTGAAATAAACCACAGGATAGTCTTGTAAGTATGAGTAATAAGTGATGTAATATGTTTTTACACTGAAGTAGTCCTAAAAATGGATTGTTTGAGGTCTTTATTATCCTCAATAATAATAGTGTGGTAGCCTTATCAAAGCTCAATTCAGTAGAGGCATTTATAACACAACTGAAGTTTATTTTTTGACACCAAAGCAAAATATATTGATTAGACCAATTACTTCTAATGTCAAAAAATAAAATGTGAATCAGAGGTGGAGAACTTACATTTCATCTTTGCATCTGCCCTCCATAAATAGTAACTGACATAACAGCCAAGTTTTGGGGTTTTTTTTTTGTTTTTTTTTTTTTTTTTTTTTATTTTTTATGATGTTTAAAACTATAAATCATATAGTAATTTATTACTATAGACCTCAAAATATCTTCTTTATAAGATAGACATTTTACAAGTGGGAAAACTGAGATAGGCTGGAAAGCTTTCACTTTTAAATTCAGATCAGTTTTAAGTTGATATTCAGCAAATATCAGTGCAGGATGGTATTCCCTCAAGCATGTAAGGTGTCCCCTGTTTCTCAAACTCATTGTGATTTACATAATTTAGTTGCCTCAGGATGCGATAAAGCTAGTTAATTTTATTTTATATTCATGTTCTTGAGTTCTTAAAATTGATGAATACATGCTTCGGGGAGAAAATCATCAACAGCACCCTTCAGCACTGCAAGGTGAATATCAAAAATGTGAAATACCCACAGCTTTCCTCAATATGTACAAGTTCTTTCTTTGAAAGGGACAATTATGCCCAGCATGACTAGTATCTTCTAGTACGGATATTTTAATGTTTTCTAGGTAGAAAGAATATAGGTCAGAAAAAGAGATAGGACACACACTCCTTCCAGTCCATATACGTCTTCTGCTGTACTTCCATCAGTATAATCAAAGACAACATGTTATCCCAAATTAACTGTCAGACTGTGAATTCTCTCTCTTAAAATAAACTTGTAATGCATATGTATGTTTTATAAAAGTTGAAGAAATATGATTCATTTGGTTAAAGGAGATTGAATTCCATTTACCCTGGGTTGTAACTCAGCATATGCATTTAAGTTAAAATTTCATCAGCAACTACAGTCAGTTGAATCATCACTGGCTGTGACATTCATCGGCTCTAACAACACTGTGGTTTTTTACTCCAGAATTTGGGAAGTAAATTTTGGTTTGATGTAAAGTAAGCAATAATGGAAAATACTTACTGCAGTTGTCTTCATCTGATCCATCCCCACAGTTATCCACAAGATCACAGACTAATAAACTGTCAATACATGCTTTTGTGTCTCTGCACCAGAAACGATTAGGACCTTCACAACTTAATGCTGGAGGTGGAAGAGCACAATTTTCAAAAGTAATATCATCAATTGCTGAGACACCATCATAGAAACCCAGACTGATTTTATCAAGTGATAATTGGAAAGGATGTGGAAGGCGTCCAAGCTGAATGACTGCCTTCAGCCATTGATTTCCCTCATTGTAATAGGCCCTCCAAAGGACAGTAGGCTGTTTCAGTCCATCCACAAGCAACTGCATCTCTGCTGCCCCAACTGACTGTCCGTAATTGTAATACCTAAAATGGTTTAAAAAAAAAATAAAAAAATTAAAGGATGCAAATGATGAGGATGGTCCACATCACCTATAATATCTAGTATCTTTTCTGTCATAGATCTATGAAATATAGAAGTCCACAGTGCCTATTTCCAGTACCTGCAACTCAATCCACTTTATGATGGTAGGGTAGGCTGCTGTATCAGTCTAGGACTCATTTCAAGATTTGAAGATCTTGAATTAATTAAATTAAAACTTCATTAAATTAAAACCCATAACTGAAGAGACACATTTGCTTCCATATTAAGCAATGAATACTGCTCACTCAGATGCATATATGTTTTTTTATAAATTTAATTCAATACATAATTATAAAGTTTCAAGAAGGAAAAACAGAACACTTACTGAAAGCCAAAGTACACCTTCTATATATGTTAGTTATTGTTAACACGTTGCATTTTGCAGCATTTTTTGAGGATCTCAAAGCATTTAAAAATCATAAATACTTGGGTGAGCAATTGTACAATGAAATTGGGAACAGAACCAGGAACAGAACCAACAGGTAATTTCTAGACCTATATTCCAACTTTTAAGAGCTGAGTCTTTGATAAAAAGATATTTCCTCTTTCTATGGCAAATGTATTTGACATTACTGAGAAAAAATGCACTTAATAATATCAAAGTCAGGCCAAACATTTATTTAAACTGCAGCATCACTTTTGAGCTTAGTAAACAAATTATCACAGTTTACCTTTTCTGTCCCTCTTTAACAAGACTTCACAATGACTGAGACAAGACAATAAATGAAAGTGGTTTGTTTTGTTGGGATATTTTTTTTTCTATGTATATAAATAAAGAATTGGAAGCAAAGCTCCAGTTCTTGCACTGGAGCTTTCTCTTAAAGGTGCTATAACCTAATTCTGGAGACTGTAGGTGACTCAAGGAGTTATTACATTTTTGGATGGTTTCCTGTTCTTGAACAAAATTCCATACCATTTTCAAATTTACTTAAGCAAAGTAGAAATGGCAAAATGATGGAGGTAATTATTTATATGCAGACAAAATCCTTTCTATAATTTTGCTCAAAGTCTGACAACAGTCATCCCATGTTTCAGATCTGTTTTCCAAGTGCTTCAGCTTATTTCAGCATATTGTTCACAATGAAGACCATGTAATTAAAGAACAAAAAGAAACAAATACTGCAGAAGAAGGTGTGTCTATTGCAAACTATAACCTCAATTTCAGTCTAAGAGAAACAATGTGAGATGATCCAGAATTTTATAAATCTAAATTATTTCATACCAAAAGGTCAATGTGCAATTTGATCCAGTTTGCCTGAACTTTGGGCTTCGTAGCCGAGCTACTTGGGAAATGCTGTTGCTGGTTTTCAGAATGAACATAAAATGACCTATCAAAATAAAACAAAAGAAAACTTTTCAGGCTGAAGAAAGTGTTTATAAAGGTTTTAAAGCATTCATGTCCTTCACTTGAAATCTGATTGAAGAGCAGGTATATCTCTTCCACTTCCCTGTTTGTAGGCTGGCTTGTCTTACCTTCAGATTTGTTGCAGGTGTGATCCCGCGGAGGAGCTTGCTTCTGAAAAATGGGTTCAAGAGCACTACTGGAACTTCTCACCCAGTCAAATTCATCTGCATTTGCAGCTTCAGTCCAACCACAGCTGTCTCTTTCAAAGTCACATTCAGCAGCTGAAATGAAGACAGACACATTTTACTTTATACATGACATTACTAAACAAGCTTTGCAGTGTGAAAAGGAAAGGAAATAAAACATTTCTAATACTTCACCAATATTCTAGAAAGAAGCCTAGGAAAATGGTGTGGGGAAGCAGAGTACAAGATGGGGTACTTGCTTTACAAGAATTGGGTAAAACAGCAGTCCCACAGGTACAACCAAGCCATCATTATATGCAATGTATTCAGGAAAACAAGTCCTTCCCTCTAAAGACCCCACACCCAAACCACTCAAAGTAGGTGAGGAGGTGCTGAAAACAGACCTCACAATCCTTATGTTACACAGCAAGAGCACAGAACACACAAAGTAGTAACAAGCCTTCTGCAAGATCTTTTAGGAATTGATGTTAGAGCCAGAAATCCTTTATTTTCTGGATATTTTCTGCAAGTATGTTAATGATTACAAAAGCCACCTTCTAGTTGCAACAGTAATTACGTAAAATATCAGACATTACTGAGACACTATGACAATGGTAAAACAAGGAAATATCTGAAACACAAATTAATGCAGTGGAAAAGATTTGAAAAACATACTCAGCTGCATTCTTCATTTCATTTAAATGAAAAGTGAAATTTCAGAAAATGTGTATAATACAAAATAAAAGAAAGGAAGGAGGGGGAGGGTGTCATGCATGAATGAATGCAAACTGACTAATATTTATTATGTTAAAATTAAAAAACCATCATGTTCTCCTCTTCTGCACTTTAAAAAAAAGCTCCTTAAATCACAAAATTTTATTTTTTGAGCCCAGTAATTATAATAGGAAAAAATGATAATAGAAATTAGAATTCTAATGGAAAACATTTACAAAATTATTCATAATTTATTAATTATATACATAGAATTAAAAAAAATAATCAGTCATGACTGTCAGAACTCTACCATTATTATATAATGTCCTATCACAGCTTCCAGTGACCATATAATTACAGTATAGAAAATGCACATTTCAAAATCAAATGAAATCTCTTGGAGAACAGGATTACATAAATGATTATTTACGACAAATATAGGAGGATTTTGATTTTTTTATTCTTCTTTATAAACTGTGTTACATTAATTTTATATAATTTGCTAGAAAGAACGAAAAAAAAAACTAAATCCCGGAAGTATTATTATTGGTTAGAGCTTCTGAAAAGACCAGATTTTGTGGATTATTAAGCAAAGCACATAGAAATCCACAGTTATCAATGCTGATTAAAAAAAATCATTGCACAAATATGTAAGACCAAATAACATTTAAGAGATCAAAGAAAATATGAGTTCACTATATATAGAATGGTGCACGTGGGTCAGAAAAGTCAGTGACACAATGATGTAGATCAAATGTGACAAAATATAGAAGGAATAAATGTTTTTATAGAACACTTTGATTGACTAAAAGACAAAAAAATTCAAGACAAACATTCAAGGAACTAGGCATGACAGAAATTACTAAAAATCCACTGACAGCGCATAACAATAAGGGAATGTAGAGAGCTATTTCTGATTTGCTTTTTGCTCAACAGAAGAAAATGTCCCACATTCCCAGGAGAAGAGCAGCAAAGAATATGACAAACATTGGACACAGATGGTTAAACTAAAAAAAAGGCAAATAAACAAGATAAAACTGTTAAGTCTGAGCCCAGACTTCTTGCATCTGTAACTTGTAACAGAGACAAAACATAAAAGATGCACCAGACCACATATTTAACTTAAGCATGGGTGAGTACATTGAGATAAAATAACCCTGAAACCTTCAAGTAAATCTCAACCTAACTATTTAACACCTATGGAAGATACAAGAATGGGACAACCTGGCAGAGCATGGGTGAAATGCACTTGGTTTTGATGCTTGATACCACTTCAATTACCTAATTGTCCTATATCCTCTTTGGCACTTCAGTTTCAGACAGATTATCCAGAAAGACAGACCATTGCTTGGGTATCTTTTGTAGTTTAGTTCAGAGTGAACACTCACAAACCAAACAAAAAAGCTTCTATAGGTATGCCAGTGATAAAAGAAAGACCAGGGAAAATGTGGGCCCTCTACAGGAAGAAATGGGAAACCTGGTTACCTGAGATATGGAGAAGGCTGAGGTATTCAATATCTTTTTTGCCTCAGTTTTCACTGATGAGTGTTCCAGCCAAACCACACATATCACAGAAGGCAAAGGAAGGGACTGGGAGAAGGAATAACTGCTCACTGTAAGAGAAGATCAAATTTCAGACCATCTAAGAAGCCTGAAAGCACAAGTCTATGGGACGTGATGAGATGAATCTGCAGGTCCTAAGAGAGCTAGTGGATGAAGTGACTAGGCCACTATCCATCATATTCGAGAGGTTGTGGCAGTCCTGAGAAGTTCCCGCTGTCTGGAAAGGTGAAACATAACCCCCATTTTATAAAAAGGGAAAAAAGGAAAACACAGTGAACTACAGGCCAGTCAGTCTCACTCCTGTGCCCGGCAAGATGATGGAGAAGATCCTCCTGGAAGTTATGCTAGGGCACATGGAAAATAAGGAAGTGGTTGGTAACAGTCAACCTGGCTTCACTAAAGGAAAATTGTGCCTGACAAATTTGGTGGCCTTCTATGATCGGGTTAGAGTGTTGGTGAATAAGGGAAGAGCAACTGCTGTCATCTACCTGAACTTGTGCAAAACTTTTGACGCTGTCCTGCACGACATCCTTGTCTCTAAATTGGAGAGACATGAGTTTGACAGATGGAGCACTTGGTGGATAAGGAATTGGCTGGATGGTCACACTCAAAGAGTTGCAGTCAACGGCCCAATGTCCAAGTGGAGACGAGTGACGAGTGATGTTCCTCAGGTATCGGGACCAGCGCTGTTTAACATCTTTGTCAGTGACATGGACAGTGTGGTTGAGTGCACCCTCAGCAGGTTTGGTGATGATACCAAACTGAGTGGTGCAGTTGACACACTGAAGGGAAGGGATGTGCCATCCAGAGGGACCAGGACAGGCTTCAGAGGTGGGTCTGTGTGAACCTCATGAAGTTCAACAAAGGCAAGTGCAAGGTCCTGTACATGGGTCAGGGCAATCCCAAGCACAAATACAGGCTGAGTGATGAGTGGATTGAGAGCAACCCTGTGGAGAAGAACTTGGGAGTAGTAGTAGTGGATGAAATACTGACTATGAGCCAACAATGTGTGCTCGTAGCCCAGAAAAACAACTGTATTCTGGGCTGCATCAAGAGAAGTGTGACTAGCAGGTTGAGGGAGTTGATTCTTCCCGTCTACTCTGCTCTCATGAGACCCCACCTGGAGTGCTGTGTCCAGCTCTGGGGGCCCCAATATGAAAAGAACATAGAGTTACTTGAGCAGGTCCAGAGGAGGCCACAAAGATGATCAGGAGGTTGGAGCAATTCCCTTATGAGGACAGGCTGAGAGAGTTGCGGTTGTTCACCTGGAGAAGAAAAAGTTCTAGGGAGACCTTCTAGCAACTTTCCAGTACTTAAAGAGGTCTATAGGAAAGATCTCATTGTCAGGAAGTGTAATGATAGGACAAGGGGCAATGGTTTTAAAGTGAAGAGGGTAGATGTAGAAGGAAAAATATTCTTTCCTGTGAGGGTGGTGAGACACTAGATCAGGTTCTCAGGGAAGTTGTGAAGTTGTTCAAGGCCAGGTTGGACGGGGCTTTGAGCAACCTGGTCTAGTGGAAGGTGTCCCTGCCCATGGCAGGGGGGTTGGACTGGATGATCTTTAAGTTCCCTTCCCACCCAAACCATTCAGTGATTCCATGATTCTATGACACTAGTTTGTCTTCGTATTTATTTTCTGACTTTCTCCTATTTCTTATTTTCTTACATGAACTCTTAATACTCTAAACATCAGGTTGTCCTGCAGACTCTTGCAGGCTGTCTTCTCATGTGTTGAGAAACTTATTGCTAGCTTTCTAAAAACTTTTTTTGGTTATCCTTGATGATTTTTGACCTTTAACTCACAAAATCTCTCATCTTTTCTACTTTTTTCATTTGGACATTACTTCAGCTGTTTGACACTTTTTTACTTCTAATAGTATCTGTGCCACCTCTACGGATATATTTTTCTTAGCTGTCCCTTTTAGCATAGTTTTTAACAAGCTTCCTCAATAATCATGAAGGAACCAGAGTGACACTGAGATGAGACCATAGGATTTAAGGGTAGTTGGCTTTATTGATGTTTTGAGAAAGCTGTCTTTAGATCCTCGCACATTTAGTTTTCTCTGAGCTGACATCTTACCACAAAAATCTAGATTTCTTTCTGATTTTGGGTTCTTATGGAATATTTACCATTTTCTCTTTTGAGAAGCTTCACTCAAAGACCTTCACAAATCAGATGTGAAGCTTCTCTGTAAGCAGAACAATGCCTAACAAGAATTTGAACAAAAAAACTTTTGAAAACAGCATTTAAAACAAATGGTTTAGACATCTGCAAAGCTCCAAATTCCTTAATCTCTACATCCCCTGAAAATCTCTCCCTGTCTCTTAGCCTATGTATGTTTATGCAAAATGCACCACAAAAAAAATCCAGGTGAAGAGATATCATCACTGTTACTGGTTTACGATTTTTTCTTTAATTCAAAAACTGTTTAAAAAGTCTCTAATATGCCAATAGACTTTAAACATTTTTTTTCTTTAAATCAGTTATTTTAAGATAAAATTAGGAATTTATAGGTAGATGTCATAAAGAAGAAAATCTTCAAACCTATAAACCAAACCCAGTTTAATTCTGGACATAGTTATTTTAACTCTGGACTAATAAGTAATTTTAATGCTCATTATAATACAAACACACTGAAAAAAATGCTACATCTGCCTTCCCCTATTTATGTTTTCTATCACAGCTACTATTTGTTAATGTCATGGCATATACACACACTCAAATAACACTGCACTTTTGGTGCACTGGCCTAATTTCTACAATAAAATACTGAACAATGATCAATTGAAAAAAAATATTGCAAAAGTACATCAGTAATAAACAATGCTAAGTGGAAAAAAAGACAAAAAAAAAAAGTCATATTGAAGATCAAACAAGTTTGATCTTTATAAAATCCTTCCCTCACTTTCCATCCCCAAGTATTATCTGCTACAGTTTTGAAAATCAGAACAAAACCAAAAAAACTACTTCCACATAAGGTTACAGACGAAAAAACTGAATGCTGACCTAATTTGCATGGTGATATTCTTATATATATAAAATCATAGTTTAAATCTAAATATTGTTTAGGACAGACAGATATGTTAGTCTCCTCTGCAGATATCTAGAGAAAACAAAGCACTCCAGAACATTGTCTTCTGCTAATTTCTGTTGGGAAATCCATTTCAATAACCACAGAATGACAACAGATCTACTTGTGATTTCAGCTAAGTCAGCTTTTTAATAATGGACAGTCATGACTTGTACATGACACATAGGTGTATATCTCATCTGAAATGAGGAAGAGTTTGGCATGTAAGACAGGCCAAATATGCAGAGGGGAAAGATTTTGTTATAAATAAATGTAGTGGGTTTACTGTGTACCTACATTTTTAACAAGCTAATTGCACTACAGGTTTCCTAACCCTAGCTTAGTTGTAGGACTTGTAAAGATTGAGGTTTTTAGAGGAGAAAAGTAAAATTCTGTGGGTGCACACATAACAGTAATCTACCCTGTATCTAACCTAAATATTACCCACAAAAAAATAGCTTTACTGTCACATATAATTGTTATAATTTCATGTTCTAAAAAATTATATGAAAATAATCTTCACCGCACAACTCTGATTTTGATGCAGTGAGGCAGATATGCAATCATCTAACTAAAGAACTAAATGTTCATAACAACATTTTTAAGTGAAATTGAGTCCAAACCCATCTGGTTTATTAAATCTGACATTTTCTGGAAATCTCTCAGTTCATATGATACTGTCATTTACAAATGCTTCTCAGGTTCTGAATATGAGTGATCACAGTGTATTGATATGGGAAATAGTCCTAAAATAATAAAATCCTCCAAAATAATAAAATTATATTTGATCAACATTTTCATTGGAAATATAACAAATTATGTTGAAATCTGTCCTCCATTCAAAAATGTTAATGAAGTCTAAACAGAATTAAATTTCTTAAACACAATAACCTGGGGATTTAGGCTGTTGGATACCCACGTCCAAGTGAAATAAAATAAAAGAAATTTATGTATTCTTTAACAATCAAATGCTTGTCTTTCTGTGTCCATTAGAATGCTCCTTTTATGTAACTGAAGGGGAAGTTCCTGGTTTTATTGAACTAAACAAAAATAAATCTGATGGTCATTGTTCAGCCCATCTTGTTATTTACCCTGTGTTCTATGCCACTGAAGCTCATGCAGTGTTTGTTGTCACAGGGCATAATTTGCAAGAAACTAGATAGGAGAACTATACAACAACAAGATATAAGTTTTGCCCCAAACCTACATAGATATTTGCTGACAGAAGTAGAAAAGGTAGATTCATGACTTCTGGGTTCTATAGAAATTCTGAAAGTGTGTGTGGTCTTTGGCAGAAAAATGCCCTTGTTCTTTCCTCAACGTTCTTCCCTTCCACAGCCTATTCCCTTTTACGTATTCCACAACTGCTCTTCTCTGACCTCTTATCTCAGTCCTAGTCTCACTGGAAAGCTGGAGGTCCACACTGTCTTTTCTCATTTCCCCAGACAGTTCATTGCTCCAAGTCCTCTCATGTGGTCTCAGTTCTCTGCCACTTACTGCCATACTTTATGCTGATTCCTCCCAGAGCATTACTGCTCCACATCCATATTTTCATTACCATCCTCTCCTTGTTTTATTCTCTCTTACTAAACTGAATCTTTCATTATTGTTAACTCTCCTGACACTCTATCACTGGCTTTTTGACCGGCTGGTCTTAATCCTTCCCCCACAGCAGCCTGGGTCCTTCCTGCCCTGGTTTTCTCCAGTCCCCTGGTTACTCCTCTTTCACACCAGCAAACTCTAGCAATGCAGCCTTTGCAGCCATTCCTTGTTCAGAGCCAAAGGTGGTTTCCCGTCTCTGTAAATGGAATTTAAGTCCCATCCCTTCCCCATCTAACTTCCACAAATTGATCTTAATGCAGTTGTCTATGCACTTCCAGTCTTAGGTCCCTTTTCCAATTTACAAGCTGACAATCCTCTCATTCCTTGAATTTCAGTCCATCCTTATGAGCTGGCTGTTGTTCCTGGCTTCACCTTTAAAAACAACTGATTTCTCTGGCTAAAATGAAGGAGCAGCAACAATATGAGACAGACATTTAAGCATGCAAGACTTTAAAAATGAGATTTTGAAAGAGTTACCATATAACTCTTATAACATATAACCACAGCAAAAGTTTTATGCTTTGGCAAGATTAGTAATGGGTAATATGAGGAATGTTTATTATAATACTAAGGAAATTTTTATTACTTATACAAAAGGTAGCCATTAGAAACCCAGTTATGTTTATAGTTAAACAATTATGCTACAAAAGTAGTTTTTAAGAAACAACACATACATCATTCTCTTTATTTCCGTTCTAAGTCAAATTAAGCTACATAAAATTCTGTACTACCATACAGATTATGTCCAGTTTATGAATTGCTAAATTCAAGACTAGCTTTAGCATGCTTATGCTGCCCTAGATTGTACATCATAGAAATAATCACTGTTGAATGCATATATTATTTATAAATACAGAACAATATTATGTCTATATGTTATATTTTTATTCAAATATAAATTATTTCATATTTAATTTATATATAAAAACATATCATTATTTCTGATCATCCACACCATAAGTAGACAGAATAAAACCCACTTAAGATAGAACATGAAGGACGGATTGCCAAAAGTCAAACAGAGTACCAGGAATATATTCATATTACCAGATTGCTTTCCAATCTGATCTTATTCCCTGTTCCACTATCATCATTCTTAAATTGGACAGTGAGAATTTAGACTCCACCAAATGCACAGGATGTAGACCTTAGAAATTATACTGTACATTCATCTTCCAGAGCACAAACACACAATGTGATAGGTATGTTAGGTCACTGCTGTAAATCTGCAGCTTGAAAATAGTAATTGCTTTTATGCATGGAAGTCATGTATAATAGCTTTATAGCCATAGTAAATTCTTCATCTGTTGAAGAAAAGCTGTGAGCTAACAGTCAGGAGCAGCATCATACAAGAAAGAGAACATTAACAGTTTATATTTTACAATTTTTTTTTTTACTTTTCTCAACTATCAGAATAAATTTGAATTATTTTTTCAGTCCAGAACATTGCATTTTTGTGAAATGCAACTAGCAACCTAGAAGAAAGAATAATCTTATCATGCATCATTATCAAGAACATGAATGCAGTTCTAAGAACAAAGTGAAGCAAACAAATTCACTGACAGTCTTGCAAAGATAGATCTTGCAAGAACTGGAAGCTCAGAGACCTACGCTGAAATGAGAGAAAGTCTCACAAGTAAAGATCTTCAAATTATTTCTTCCAGTACTGACAAAAAGAAGAATCATTTGAGAAACAATGAAAATCAAGAGATGACTCAAGGATTGGTGATGTATGATGAGAAAATTGTATGGACATTTTGCTTGTCCAGTGGACTTGATGGACCCAAGCATCTAAGGAAGTCGTCTTGCTTGAATTTAAGATAGAAAGATTTAAATGAAAAATATTTCAGAAGATATTTTAAGCCCATGTAATATCTTTGCCAACATTCTTATACCAAGAGGAAAAAATTACTTTAACAAGGCTAAGAAGCACACATTCACTAACAGATGGAACATCATGGAAAAAAAAAATGTTAATATTGATGAAAGGAACAACATAGTTGTAGGTGGAGAAGTCAAACAAACATCTGTGCTTACCCAAGATAAGAAATTGGGAAAAGTGACTGAGAAAAATTAAATGCTTGCATCCAATTGCAAGAATATACATAACAAAATATAGAAAGCAATGGTACACTACATAAGCACAAAGATGGAGAATTTTTTTTTTTTTTTTAATTATAAGAGCTATTCCAGTGCTGTGGACTACCAGACTAACATGCTGAAAGGCAAGGTTATTGCTTGCAAAGAGTCAACTTGCCAAACTAATTGCAGAGACATTTGTTTACTTAACATTCTGCTTCCCACATTACAAGCCACAGTGCTGGCACACACTGAGCCAACTCAACAGTACAGCAATGATTTAGAAGAAACCAATATATTTAGAGCAAAGATAACCATAAATATACTCATAATGGCTCCAAAGTTTAATCTTTAACATGGCATTGTTAACATATCTTTTGGGCAAGTGACACTTGGATATAATTAAAGTTTCTTCAGTCATATAATTAGAAAAAAGAAAGATAAAATCAGTTACCCTACAGGAAGCTTGTGATTAAGAATCACTTAGGACTAGTTAAACACTTAGCTGGACATTTGTCTTCACTTTCAGTTGTAATGTTGAAATGAAAGCACAGGCTCATGTTTTGAAATAGAAATGACCATATTTGAAGTGAAAACAGTAGATTTTAGTTTTCTTGATTAAAAGCTACCAGTTAACTGCTATCTCAGAGCAGTGAAGAATTTTTTTTAATTAAACGATTGCTTTAGAGGTGTTATTATTTGGTCAGAGAACAAAATCCCAGTACTCAGGTTTAAGAAGGGTAATGGGAGAGCAATCCAGACTATCATAACCCAATAATACATAGGATATGTAAGCATATTTTGAAGAAAACTACAAAAAAAAAAAAAGAAATAAATCAGAAAGCAATAGAGTGTCCTAAGACTTTTAATATGAGTAACATCGGCAGGGAGTTAGTAAAGTGAAAATTCCTCTCAGTGGTGTGCAGTGATGAGCAGAAGAAATAGGCACTTGTGGTTGTTGTACTGTAAGGGTGATCAAACACTGCAACAGGTTACCCTGAGTAACTCTGTAGTCTCCATCCTCAGAGATATTCAGAACCCACTGTGTAAGGTCCTGGGCACCCTGCTCTAGTGGTCCCTGCTTTCAGCAGGGGGGTTTAACTGGATGATCTTCAGGGATGCCTTCCAACTTCAACTATTCTACAGTAACAGCAGAACCTTTTCCCCATCTTCACCCTGGCCCACAAGAAGAAAGATATTCTATCTAATGAACATTTAATAGTTATTTCTGGTTTTAGCTAATCAAACAGTTAACTCAGTTTCCTAACTTCCAGCTCTGTATATTTTGGATACAAATCTTTCTAAACAAGTAAAACTCTCGACACTGGTGCTCTAGCCAAGAAAGATTGGATACTGAAACTGTAGAGAAATTATATGCACACACAAAGAAGCTGTAATTATTTCTTTTATCTGCTAAAAGTCAAATAGATTTTCATCTGAGCAACATCCCTCAAATTTCCCAGTAAAAACTATAAACCATAAGCATGGATTTTGGATTGTATTAACACCTGTGAAGAAGTTTATGCTTTGTGACACAGTACAGTCAGAAAATACTATAAGGATCTTGTCTACAATACTTCTGTTATTTGTGGGAATGCTAGAAACCATAATGCTCTGTTTTTTAAAAAAAAACAACCCTGTACTAAATATTGCCCATGGCAACTCCCTTTGAAAATGCATCACAACTTTTATAGCATAGTTGATAATTCAATGCCAAGGCAAGAGATTCATTTTCAAAGACGGAAAGTACGACCATGATTTTTAGGCAGAGCAGGTAATTGAATAAATCACAAAGATTTTTGAGGACCTGAAATATTTCCAAGCTCCCATCTAACTGTACAGTGGAGAGGGATTCTGAGATGCGTCACCTCCCTTTACTTTCCCACATTATTTTCCACGCAGAGAAAACCCAGGTGCATAGCCCAGATAGAAGTCACAGCACATCCAAACAGAAAATGTTGACACAGCCTAAACTATATCTGTGACTGTGTCTGTGCACAGATTCTTTATTTACCAGTCCAACTGTGGGATTTTCACATTTAAAATAAGCATTGTATTAACAAAATACACAATTTGAATGCAAGACTGTGACCATTGCATTTTTCATATTTCCTGTCTCACTATTTCTCAGATCTAAATGAAGGACCATCTACCCCTTAAGAAAAGTCATCTCACACAGTGTTAGTACAGAATTTCCAGATTTGTAGGTACAGAATTTCAAAATTTGTACAAGTGTAACATATTGTCCTTTTTTTTTTTTAAGCGCAATTTTGTATCTGTGAGAGCATGTGTACAGAAGTGTGTGTACAAGTTCTGCCTGTTTTATTTTACAATGGCTTCCAATATCTTACAGATTAAGATTTTATTCAGTATAACACTGTACCTGATATTTATCATCTTAAGAGTTACAAAATAAAATACTGTACTTTAAGCAACACTTTCTACTAAATAATTAATAAAGATCTTTTTTTCTCGTTTTAATGCTAGGAGGGAAGTAGTTTCTAAAGAAAATAAAAGAGGAAAAATTCAGAATAGAATCCAAATGAAGTTACTATGTCTAAAGACCTTTTAATTAAATTACAACATTTACAAACTCATGAAAGCCTGGCAAACAGGACAAACAGTCACAGGTACCTAAAAACTTAGATTTTTAAATTTTCACTTACGGCACTTGGCTTCATCACAGCTATTTGAACAGTCAGGTGTAAAATCACAGATTTTGTCAGATGAAATACATTGTCCATCCCCACATGAAAAACGTCCCAGTGGAC
This sequence comes from Athene cunicularia, assembly GCF_003259725.1. Taxonomy (NCBI): domain Eukaryota; kingdom Metazoa; phylum Chordata; class Aves; order Strigiformes; family Strigidae; genus Athene; species Athene cunicularia. The sequence goes on along the minus strand of NW_020799095.1, from coordinate 31,985,562 downwards.
AGTAAAATGATGAAGAATTAGCATCTGCAAATTCTATTTCCCCTTAAAAATCAGGAAAAAACAGAAAGTAAAAACATACATATACATATAAAATTCTAAGAAGTGCTTTTAATCCTCTTTGAATATAGTAATATACTTATCAAAAGGAAGATTAGGATGACCTATGAAGTGAACTAGATTACATCACAACTGATAAGAAGGTTGATATTAATGTCTGATGCTCTTAAAGTATAAATAAGTCTCCACAATATACATTTTTTTTGTATGAAAAATTATCAAGAACTCCTTAAAATTACAGGGACAGGCTCTAATTCAGAGGCAAGGTGCTGTGAACAGCAATCTGATGTTTCCCCCCCCCCTGTCAGGAGTAAGTCTTTCACAAAAGCTTTCTGTGGTACCAGCGGTTCCTCTGTGTTCAGCTCACAACTAAAGTTTCAAGAAGCCCTAAGTTTGGTGTTGCACCACTACTAGCTTTCACCTCAATCTACACATTAGAAAACACCCCAGATTTCAATGAATGGGGAAAAAAAAAAAACCAAAACAAACAAGGACTACTGGTTTTACTTGAATAGATTTCTGTAAAGACACCAAGTGAGAGGAATAACATGCAGCTTTTCATCTTATGTTTAACTGAGCTTTTTTAGATACTCATATTTTCATCCAGACAGAGCTTTTTCTTAAAGTACTCCCTTCTAAAAACAATATCTTTGTGACTGATGGGTAAATAGGGGAGTTGTAGGGAAAATAATTAAAGCAAATTAATGTTTCTTCAGATACTTCAATCAGACTGTATATAGGGATCAGAGAAGCCTTAAAATCACAGCTCTAAAGTTTTCTATTATGCCTTTAAATTTGCAAAGAAATTCAGGTATCTGTTGGCTATAACCCATCAGCATTACCACTGACTGTGCATGCCACGTTAGTCATTAACAGTCAAGAAGACCAGAAGCAGCAGTCTGACAGAAGGTTACGTTATTTTCTATTTCCATCTGTTTTCACTTCAAGATTACAAAGCATGAGTACACAGACAATTTGGTGCATATTTACTTATGTTCATTATTTGACTGTAACAATGGGAGAACCCTCTTGACCTAAAGATTATGCAGTGGAATTTGCTCTTCCATGGAAGATACAAGATGCTTTGCTTCTGTCTCTACATCCAAGTGTGAATGTTGGGCAGATGCTACGTAATAAACGCTATTTGGAAATACCCATCACAGATCAATTCACAGAACTGGTGCAAACTGCTTACAGCAGCTACTGTGTAACACAGGATGAGAGTCTTCATTATAGATGATTGGCTACAGCATATGGACTTTTCCCTCAGATTATCCCCTACTTTCGTATAGGTATTTTGAAGTTGTCATTTGAATCACAGTTATACATAACAGACATTGGGGAAAATACATTGAAAACTACAAAACTTGCCTTCACTTTCTTTGGTGATACCTGGAAGTGATTTATTCACAATTCCACACTGCTCTGTTATACTGATGTCATCAACCGCAACAGTAGCATTTGTCGTTAGAATAGTAGCTCGTAAAACTATCTGTAAATACAAATAAATAAGTTAGATCACTGAAGGTGACAAGATAAAAAGACATATATATATATATTCCTTTATAATTTATATTATCTTCATAGGAAATAAATATTGCCTACAACCATCTTGGAATACCAGTCAGTAAAAATATGACTTAGATTTGATCAAAGTCAGAAATTTACTCCTCAACTGTGAAAGTCATAACTACCTTTACTTACAGAAAGTTATGCAACCCAGATGACCTTGTCTCAATCTAAACTAGTAAAAGCCATTACTACTTGAATGGTCTTCCTGCTAGAACCATTGAAAGTTATACATCTTGTTAAACAAACTATTCGGGATTATCAAATATGATGGTTTAGAATTCCATTTAATTGTGTTCATCTATACTATGCCTGCTGAAGTCAACAACATGTGGTACAGTAAATGTAGGGATTGTAAAGATGCATTTGCAAATACAAGGAAACATGCAGGAGATCATATAAGGAAGTAAAGCTTAGTTGTAATTTACTAATAATGAGAACTGAGTGCCCTTGAAGAGGGCAAAGAGACCAAAACTGGAATTTTGATTTGCTGAATCCTTAAATTTGAGTTGCTGACTCCCCTAACAGTTCCCTTCTGTTTTACTAAAGTGCATTAGCCTGAGAGTACGTAAAAATACAATTAAACTCAAGACCTGCTAATTGTGATCAATGCTGCAAATTGAAGTATTTGCACTTCTCCTGCCTTTAGCCAACAAAATTGGGCCCTCTGTTCAGCAGTTTTTATAGCAAGTTCATTTTCTTAAAAGCTACTGCACTATTGCTAATTGATTTTTATTACAAAAAGGTGATTCTAATGCATCCAATACTGAAACAATGGTGATGTTCTTTAATAGCTACATCTTTAGAAAGTGCTGAATGGATTTCTTTTTTATATAAGCATTAAAGAATAGAAATTCTCTTTTTATATTTCATTACAAATTAATTCTAAAGACCAAATTAGAATACCTTTCTGAAAACAATGTAAAAGTAATTTCTAATTACCTGAAAAGGTAAGTCCTCAAATGAACTTTCTATGGGTATATTCAGTTTTGTCCACTGCATCTCAGGCAATCCTGAAATGTCACGCAATTTTTCCAAACTTCCGTCCAACGTAGTTCTCTTAAAGACAGAAAGCTGGGAATCCTGAGATAACTGGTACCAAAATCTGACCTGTTGAAAGAGATTTAATGAAACACTTTAAAAACCATAATCATCAATCAGCAATAAATTCAGTATCAACTGTATGTACATTATAACACAGAATGACATGACAGGTCTAAATGCATCCTTGGCATAAAAGAGAGAGATGTATGAAACTATAGCACGTTGAGGAGCAGTATTACATCTAAAGATAAAACTATAATTAAAAGTAAAGCTTATCTTTAAAACTCACTTTTTAATTTGTACCTATCAACTGATACAGACCAATCAACATGACATCCCTTAACTCTTTTTAGCTTAGAAAGGACTTAGAAACTTCTCAAAGATTACTTTTCTTCACAAATACTGAATATAGGACAGCTTCATAAGTATGTTATTCTCAGAAGTGCAACAGTTGAGATACTTCTATGAAAGAAACCTTATGATCTTCTACTTCCACATCCACACAGATTAAAATTAACTGAAGACGGATGTTTAAAATAATTCATTGATCTGAAACAAGCAGATTCACCAATATATGGGAAGAAAAACTGACAACTGTAGGTGGTGGATGAGTTTGCAAAAAACTGCTTGCCAATCACAAAAGATCAGAAAACTGAAAATCCCAGTTCACTATGCCTGCCCTGCAAAACAAAGTAAATCTGATCATTTTTTTTTTCTTTTTTTTTTTTTTTCCCAACACAGACAAAAAATCAGCTGACTGCAGAGAAGAATTAAGATTTTCAAAGACTGGGTTGGTTTTTTTTTTTTCCTTCTCCCTTGAGTCCTTCCTGTTTCTTCACATAGTGAAAGACTATAACTCCTTCAACGGCAGACTCTTTGCTTCCCTGCAAAAGCCTTGATAATGCTTGAATCTTTGTGAAAGTAAAACTAGAGCTGTAAAAATATCTATTCCCTCCCAGTTCTCTGCCCATCTCTGTATGATCTTGCACTGTGAATCTTGGATCATCACACTACAGAAAGTTTCCTTTTATTTTTTCATGTTATATGAACTTTTAAAGAGAGTTAAATAATACAGACCATTTTAGCCTAATAACCAAATGAAACTTATATATATTTTTTGCAAGACACAACAGATATGAGGAAACTCATCTTTAGCCTCAGGACAAACACAGATGCATGTGTTAGCCAGCTTTCAGTTAGACATGAGACAATTAAAGTCTTTTATTTGAGCAAGACAGCTGACACAATAAGCTGTACAGGTTGTGGAAAAGCATTTTATTAGGGACTGTAACAGGCAAAACAGCCTTAGGGTAGTGGTGTAATTTTTACTTAATTTAATTTATTGTGAAATAATGCAAATTTCTAATCACTGGTTGGGCTACTGAGGAAAAGGAACAAAGAAAACAAACGCTTAAACACAAACACAGGAAACACTTTTCCTCCATCTTCCCCAGGCCAGTTTAAGTTAAATACTTAGCCTGCCCCCTTCCTAGTCTTAATTTCCCTAATTTTTGCTGCAGGTACTCAGTCTGGTTCAATTCCTTTGGTGAGGCAACATGTGGAACAGGAGGCTGGTCATGTGAGCAATGTTTTTTTTTCTGTTGCTCCCTACATGTTCCTTTCCTCTGTTCATTGCTTCTTATTCTTCTCCTGTTTCAGCTCAGGACTTTGACAGGCCACAGTCCCTCTGGGTTGTCCTCAGCCCAGCATGGATCACCCACAGTTGCAGTCCTCTCAGAGCCATACCTCCTCAGCATGGACCCCCTCCTTCGGTGCTTACATCTCCAGCTGTGTTCCCAACAATGTCCCCGTTTCATAACTCTCCTTCTTGTTTGCCCCTAAGAGATCTTTTTTTCCTTTTGTAAGAGAAGTAGCAGTTTAAGAGTAAACAGACTCTGAAAGGAGTCTTTTCTTCAACAAATTATCACATTAAGGTCTCTTAAAACTCTAGATCCTTAGTGTGCCAAGGAAGTTGAAGAACAGGATTGATGAATTTGAGAACTCCTTACATTCAAGTCATTGACTAATAATCTGAAAATCATCATGCATATGGATTCACTACCTTTCACTTCTGGCCCTGAACTTAACCCATAAAATTATCGAATACACCAAAACCTCAACATCTGCTATGTGTAACGAGAGGGTTTCTTTTTCGTGTGTTACAAGGCAGATCAATGGTTAGGAAATACACTTGTTACAACACACTTTTAAATATTTTCTGGCTTCATGACTGATGGATTTGGTCTCTCAATTTCCTATAGTGTTTCTTTTTTCCCCACTCATTAAAATCATGTATTATATAAAATAATCTCAAGACTTATTAATAAATTGGAATACTTTCATGTAATTTTGTTTCCCCTCTAGAAAGTTTAAGGACTACAAAGCAGCAGGTATACAAATACTTTTCAAAATGAGATGTCTGAAGAACTACACCCTGAACAATCTAGACATAAGGTTTATGTTTATCAAAGAGCTTTTCAAACAAATTTGTATTTTCATTACATAAGAAATAAAATTACCCTCCCTCTCTATGTCTGCATGTTCTACTTTACAATAACTATGTCCATTAAAGAGCCATAAAAGGAGAGCTAGGACTAGAAATTTGTTTCTTCAACTCCAAAACTTTGAGCTAAATGAAGATGTTTCTTAGCTGACATCTACAGAGAGACTCAGCCACAATAAGCTGCAGAAAGAAGTTGCTTCTAAGCCTCAATTAGCCAGTAAGGCACAATATAAAACTATTATTCCTCAACTCCAATTTTCTTTACTTTTTAAAATTTTTTTAAGACAGCTGGAGCCAAAGAACTTGTAAAGCTATTAATAAACATAGATCTCTTTATGTAGATCCTTTTATCCTCTCAGTGGGACATCCAACAGAGGGCAACATCTCACATTTATACGCAGAGAGCATAACACACCAGTACACATCCTAATGAGCAACTCCTACTCCTTGTGCTTTCCCAGAAATAAAAGTCTTCTGGGAAAATGTGGCAGAAAGCCAGGCTTCCTGTCTTCAAAAACACTCTTTTTTTTCAGAAATGTACAGCTGGATAAGAACTTGCCCTAGTTTTTGTTAAATCTTGAGAACTTTAAATACATTCAATACATGCACATTCAAAATTAAAAATGTTTTCTTCTCTGACTTTGAACTAGAGGAATGTATGTGCATCCCTGATGCATTTGTATTTATTTTGAATGCAGACCAAACTCTGCAATAGATCTAACTAGAATGATTCATTGATTCACATACCAGTTTCTCCCAGTTCAGCTTAAGGTATTCTAAGAAAAATTAATCTGAACCTGAAAAGTGTTTATCTACTCAGTATCAAAGTCTATAAAAGAGATATGAAACCCTGAAAGAATGCACTGTGCGTACAAAGGTTGTTGGTATCCCAGGAGTAATGCAACACACAGGGCTCTAATGGGATGCTGTGAGGCCACCTGCGTTCCCTGCAGAGGCATTCTCATTGATTTGATTCTGAATCTATTTTATTTCCGATTCTTTACAACACTAAGAAGCCATGTGAAGATTAAGAACTGAGAGAGTGCATTAAATGACAGCAAGGCACTGTTTTTAAATTCTTTAAGAGACTTCTACTCCTCGACTGCAAATTGCAACTATTCAACTGAGATCTGGTAACACACTGGTGTGCGTAGTCCAAGTAAGTTCCAATCTCAAGTAAAACAGGTTTATCTAAGCCAACACTTCTTTCAGTTCCTTATACTAGAAAAAAACTAAGAAGCCTAAGACCTGCTGGAATAAAATCCTGCTATTTGTTGGGCCTTCTAAATGCAGTCTCTTCACATGTTGTTTTCTGACATTCTTATTTTTGAAAAAAGTTTTCCTAAGTGAATTACAATTTCTGTTTTACACTGAGTCTGAAAAATTAAGTAACCAGTTTACATTTTATACTGTTTCTTTAAAGCCTCTTTTTGCCACTGAACACAATAAAATTATTTTGACAAGCTTTCCCTATCTTCTATTTTTCTTCTCCATGACTTCTTAAATCAGGAAGCATTATGCAGTAGTAGAAAAAATAACACACCATAACTACACAGCTTAGATTCTCCCCAATATGGCATAAATTTTGAAAAGTTATGGAATAGAAAAGAAAGTCTCAGAAAAAAATAAAATAACTTATAAAACTGCACCACAGCTATTCACTTTATCCAATGGCCAAAAGAATAAACGAAAATACAGTGAGGGATGTTTTAATATATTTTTATATATTTAATATATTTCTTCAAGTTCTGTTTTAAAAATATATATTTTGTTGAAAATTCCAACACTGTAGTTATAAAACTGTATTTTCATTTTTCATCCAAGACTTTTCTATTTTTTAGCACCCTTGATCCATTTTTTCCAGGTAGCTTTCCAGTTTCTTGGAGCACCTGCCATCCTGGCTGATTGTTTTTGCATTCCTCTACAGAGCCACAATACATTTGACAAGAAAAGCATTTCAAGGTAAACCCTCCAGTACTGTACTGATCAGCTTAAAAAGCATCCTCCTCAAACCATCATTAAAATTTAAGATGTATCTGCAGTATGGTAGCTAATTCTCTCTGGTCACATTAACATAGTTTGTATAGTGACTTCAAACCACGTGTCCTATTATGGAATGTTGGATGTGTGTCTTTCCTGCCTGCAGATGACAACATGACTGCCAGCTTTTGCTCAAAAGGTAGACTGCTTTGACTGTGAGTTGATATAGCCCTAATATTGTTATCCAGCTAGGTTTGTCACAGCATACAAAAACCTGAAGCATAGCCTTAAGTCTGAGTCACCTGGTAGATGCTTTAGAAGGAATAGTAATCAGATACAACAATTTGACAGCAAAGCAGTAAAAAGTCTGCTGCATCTACTTTGTCCTGAATAATTAGTCTGTAACTCCCTCCACTAGTATTGACATGGATCCAGTTTTTCAGCAGAAACATTTACATCATAAAGAATACCATATCTGCAGATCGGGTGAGCGATAGCTTACAAAAGTGGGGACAGTTAATATCAAACTGTTACCTGACAGCAAGAAAGCCCAGGGGACAGCTTGACAAGTAACGGGCTCCCCAGGTGAGACATGGCCATCTTTGTGTTCATCTGGTGTGATCCACTGAAGTAAATGAATGCTCCTGTAAACAAAAATCAAAAAAATGTGAGAATTATGTCATACTCCAATGGCAAATAGAGAGAGAGAGACCTTAGAGACATAACTATGTGCTCTGTGAGGCACATAAAGCTTACTCATAAATGTAAACAAATGAAACAAATTTGCCGTCAGTTCAGTCTCTGTGGATAATGAAGAGGATCTTGAAACAAGCTATGACAACCAGTGTCTACGTAGGCAAAGACAAAATAGAATTGCTAAATGCTCTTGCCTGTTTGCAATAAAATTAACATGACTGAATCCAAAGATGAGGGAAAAAGAAGAAATAAGTGTATTTGGGCAACCATTGCTGAGACTACCCTGTCATGGTGCCTGCAAGCACTTAAGAAGTAAGTACAGCGCTGTGCAAAAGGAGTTCAGATGTTGCTTCTGTGAGGGCTTTACTGTGCAGACCCACTGGACATGTTTTTTCATCTGCCTCCTTCAGACAAAACCCTTAAGATGTCCATCATTCAAACACTACAACTACTTCCCATCACTTTCACATGGTGCCTATCTGCTCTCCGCACAGGCTGGGGAGAGCGAAGGGACTTCAGGAGCTGCAACACAGAGCACCCTGGAGACAGAACAGCACAGACCTCGGCTGGGATCCCTAAAGGACACATTTTAATTGGCTTAAATAAGTTTCAAATAGAATTTAGAACAAAAATTAATTTCCTTTAGGGTACAGTATTCTCTCTCAGCACAGCCCAGCCAGTTTTAAGCATGCTAACAATGTTGCAGACCATGGGAGCCAATGGATAAGCTATATTTTCTCATGGGGTCCACAGACTTGACATTGTTGTCTGTGCTAGTGGGGATGAAAGCTTAATTAAAGATCTAATCTGAACTCTGGCAAACGAACTGCCTTTGGATTTGAACTACAGCAGATGTGCTTCAGACAAAGGTAGGGAAGGATAAACATCTTCAAGGGGCCCTAAAGCAGCATATTTTGAATGCCGTCAGTGCTGCCTTTGCTGAATACTGAGACTTTTTCATGAAAGTCTATGCAAAACAACACTAAAGGCTCAGTCTTGTTTGCGCATTGATATTACACATATTGCCTTACATCTTGGAAAATCAGCTATTGTGCTGCCACAGTCATACGCCTTAGCCATTTATTTCCCATGGATACATAATGAAGCAGAGGGTTAGGTCCAGCCCCACGTGAATAATTGCATTGCTTTAGCAAGTCTGGCACAAAGAGGTGACCATTACAGCTCCTTGTACAAACAGGCGTGCTGCGCTCTGCAGCGCAAGGGAAGCTCCCTTCATTGGAATGCAAGGGTACTTCAAAGGATCCTCTTTTAATTTACAGCTGAGGCTCTACAGTAGTCTTGTTAAGATCTTCATTAATCAAAATTTGCTGCTGCCCTCCCCAGGAGAGAAGAGAGTTGAACACTCTGAGGTACCACAAGCAACTACTGCAACCTGAAGGACCTTGATTTAATACTGGCAAAATCTTGCTCAGATTCTGGAAGCCTAATTCTAAAGCCATGATGTGGCTGTAGCAGGCACAGTGATACATGGATACAAAATCACCTCAGTAACACTTTTTCACTAACTTATATGGGAAATGCATCACTACTGGGTTTTAAGGGTGCTGCACGGTAACCTCAAGATCTTGAGGCTTCAACCTGCAGCAGCTTATAAAGATTTGAACTTAACTTGTAATGATTCAGGTATCAAAGGAGCTTAAGTGAAGCAGCACATAGTTCCATATAGGCTAATTTAACATGCTGATTAGGCTGCAGAGCAGATGTTTCTACCAGCAGCCTTCATTATGACCACATTATACCTCAGATCTCAGAAGCACCTAAAATAATTCACATGGGAAAGACACAGGCATATCAGTGCACTTCTCCTGAGCTGTGAGAGTTTGGAAGCTATGATGCAGTAATGTTTGCAGACAATGCAGTAATACAGATCCAGTGCCACTCTACAGAGACAATAAAATGAAAAATCAAACAGCTGCTGAGAAAGTGAATCCAGCTTTGCTACACTTCATCACTTGGGAGACCAATGGAAAACTGCACATGACTGTGCAGTTGGTTACGCTATAACATGGACACACATACTCACACCCCGCTAGGGTGTGCTCAGGTGAATTTTAATCCTGGAATTCCTCTACCTTTGAATGCTCATGGTGGAATACTAAATATTTCACATTCCTTTAACATGAACATAGAAGTGTGGACATCTGGCTGTAGGATAATATACATCATTAAAAAAAAAAAAAAAAAAATTTACTTAAAGGGGTATTGGAATCTAACCCAAATTTTAAAGTAGTCTAGCCTCCATTGGAATCAGTGTAATAGATAAGTTTTATTAAAATCAAAGTTGAAAAATATTTGCCATTATTATTTGACAATACCAAACATGCTAAGCAGTTTTAGTTTTATGCAGTATTCTGTAATAACAACCTCCATTTTGGAAAAAATACTTTAAAACAGCCCTCTACTGGAATAAACTTTTCCCAGCTGAATGCATTGTATGGTGAATGCTGAAGGAAGAACTGTTTAAAGAATATTACACTCACTGTATTTTTCCCAGAGAAAACCGATTTACTTGCACTCTACAAAAAGCTACAGTCATATTTTATCCAATATTTTCTAGAATGGCCCCTGTGTGATTACTTAGTACAAAGATGCATATGATATTCATGAACAAAGTTAACTATATCAGTTCAAATGTCAGTATCTTGAAAAACTGAAGGCTGCATTGTCTCATACCTCATTGATTGTCCAGGCAGAAAATGAAGGTTACAAAGGCATAGTAACCAAATCACATCTAATAAAGAGCATCCCCAAAAGACTAGCTTTCTGTAACATGTTACCTATGTTACATACACACTAAGTAGCATCTGTTTCAAATCACTTTTTATCACTGTTACAATTCACAAGCAGAAATACTCATCACAGAAGGAAGAAAATAATAATAATAATAAAAGAAATTTCACCACATCCAGTATTAGTTGTATGACCTCTGCCAGGGAGTCTCCTGTCAAAGGGAGCCTGTTTTTTCATTATGTTCCAGTCAGCATCATCTTTGTTTAGTGGCTTCCATCCACAGAAGTCAGTCTCAAAATCACATGTAGTGTCATTACCTGTTGTAAGAATAAAAACAATAAAAGAATATTAAGTTAAATTTGATGCAACATCTTAACACCAGAACTATAACTATTTTGTATTTGAATGTACAAGGAGTCTTAAAGATTATTCAGATGGACAAAAAGTTCTAGAATACAGGTAACGGATCAGGCAGACCATTCCCATCTTAATCAAACTCAGAACCATGAAGAAAACCACCTATAAGAGAATAAACTATATCATATTAAAGACCTGTACATAGGCTGCTGATAGATTATGAAAATAATATATTTTTTTAAAAGTAAGTTCTACTGGAAAGTTAATTATGAATGTGTGAAAAAAAATAAAATGTATTTAGTGCTTTAAATACACTAAAAGTAAAGATGAATTAAGATTCAACTTAATTTATTTTTGAAAATGAGATTTAAATTTATGAATTGTTTAGGTCTCCTAGAAATTTTTATTGCAAAGTTAAAGACCATTTTCTCAGTTGTTATGGAGTAGACCAACTTAGGCAGTATAAAAATCTTATACACTCTTTCATTTCTTGAGCACAATTAATTGTTTTTGTAAGAAAATTGTATAATCTGAGAGTTTTCTTTCCTTGTCCAGAGCAGCTTCACAAAGCCCTACACTTAACTCTTTGGGTCACTTATCACTAATGTAAACATTACTTTTAAACTGTACTTGGCACTTTCCAGACTTGATGACACATTTATCCTATCCTGTCTCAGACATGATCATACACATTACTCCAATTTTCAAATTGTACAAAACCAAAATGAAATGCATCTCTGTTGAAACATTATGACAGTAAAACTCCATTGTAAAGGTCTTCCTGGTATAAAGAGGTTATTTGAGCAGTTAAATTTTAAGGTACAAAATAAATCACAAATACGAGTATCTTTAACTGGAGTCATCAAAATTCAATGGAGCATGCCTTTTTGTTTAGAGTAGTATATTAGTTAAATATGAAACTTGGTTATTTAATTACAAAATTCTCATGCTTTTGACAATGTACCTTGTTAATTAGACTTCAATTGCTAATAACATAGAATATGCAAATTGATATCCAAGTCTAAGCTACCACTCTATGACATTTAATAGTATGCCTAGGTGATGTGCTTTCCTTAGCTAAGCAGTCTTGAGAGAACCAATGTGTCACAAAAACCCAAACATTCTTTGCTTAAACATCTCTTTCCTCTGGCCTCCCTAAACCCTACAAAAGGTGTTCTGTGTAAGAAGCTGACTGCAGTGACTGCATAGTAATATACAAAAAGTCATCAATAAATTACTATGTAGACACAAAGAGCTTACTCTGTTTGTATACTAAGCAACGAAAAACCTGTTCCTGGAAGGAAAACACCAGGCCAAAATTAAAATAATGTCTTAAATATGGAAAAGAAATCAAGATTATTAATGATTAAAATTTTACAACTCAATAAGATATTTAGCATGTGTTTTGGGGATTGGTATTTTTTTTTGTTGTTGTTTTTTAAACTCATAGTCTTTTAACTAGAGGTACTTCAGACCATGAAAAGACTTCTTATTGCAATAGAAAGAACAAGACCTTTCATGTGTCGATGACACCAGATCTGTTGCAATTTAATGTGACTCATAACAGGCTCCGGGTTTTTCACTGGCTCATAGTGAAAAGTGGACTGTTAAAGGTACATTTGGAAATCATATTCTAAAAGACCTTGGGAAGACTGTGATCAGACAGAGCCCATCATTGCCCTTAATGGTCAACAGGAGGACAGAATTTTGGTGAAATCATCATTTCATACATTGGTAGCCACTAGTAAAATTTCTTCTGACACTATGGATTTAAAAATAAATGTATAAACATCATCTTTTAGGCCGAATATACAAGCAATGGGGAAAAAAAAAATTACATGCACACACAAAAAGACACAATTCCAATTAAAAATATTTTGCCTGGACATTTTCCAAACTTTATGCAAGTCTGAACGTAATTATAAAGGTAGGAAGAATATTCATGATGTTGTGCTTTTGGATTGTTTGGGTTGGGGTTTTTTTAGGGGAGGGGAAGAAAGTGGGGAATAAAAAAATGCCACTGCAGTTTACTACATGTGATAATGTTGACCATGTCTTCGATGCTTTTTTTTTTTTTTTTTTTTACTTTAAAATTGCAAGCTCTATACAAACATGCAATTATGCAGAGACACTGCTCCAGGACCATTTACCAAGACAAGTATTCTACCATATGTATTTTCTGGAGGTGATACTTCATTTTTAAAAGTATTAATCTGTGAGACAACTGCTAGGGTATAAATGTGAGTAAAACCTAATTGTCTGAGTTAACAGTTGGATTTAAATTTTATCTCTATATAATTCTAAAAAATTAAGAGTTCCTTGTAAATGTTTAATGAAGCTTAAAAGAAAGTTCTGTGCTTTGAAACACAAATCTAAGTGAGACAGTTTCTCAGTGTATTTTTTCAGTGCCCAAACATAAACTTTAAGAATGCTCCTTTCACATCAAAACAGTGAATTTTTTTTTATTACTTACATGTCTTTTTTCTACATTTTTATTTTAACCTTAAAATGATTATAGGGAATGTTTCACTGTTCATAGTTGGAAAATAAGTGATTGCACAACCTCTATTTTTTGAGAAGTCATACTGAAGTTATAGAAGTTAAACAGACATAAATAATAATTCTGGTATATTATGTCCTTTTCTACTATACTTCTTACCATCAGAACTTATGTTTTTTATTTCACTGGGAAGATTCACTGGATTTAAACTGCAGAAAGATTTTCCACGTTCTGAAAACAAACCCAGTTAATTCCCATTTTTGGACAATATAATTCAGCAAAACAGAAAGGAAACTAGAAAGAAATAACAACCCACATTCATTTTAATAACAAGAAAAATGTCATTTGTTGTTGTTGTTGTTTTTTTGTTAATGTGGGTATATCAGTACATCTCAACGAGTCAAGGAGTAAATTACACCAGTTTTGCACAAATAATGACTCCAGGATGTAACCAGGAGAGAAAAAAAAAAGAATGTTTCCTAAACACATCTCCTTGAATTTCAATAAATAACTGGAACTCACTAAAGCCATAAAATACGCTGGAAAGATTTTCAATTAATATGAACTATTTTTCAACATACATTTAAAAAAAAAAAAAAAAAAAAAAAAAAAAAACACTGTGAAGTTAAATGGAAATGTTTTTTCTTTTACTATCTTACTCTATCTATCCCAGTTCTGCTTTCTCTTCCTGGGGGAAAACCAAAGCAGTCAGACTACCAGCCAATTAACATTGCTTCATCTTTTCTCTCCTGCAACTGGATGAAGATTTTTCAATCCTACCCTGGCAGCTCAATCAAATGAACACAACTGGGGGGGGACAGCTTGTCTCTCCATCAAATTGGTGTTTCCCTCACTAATGGTAGTGAATGAGGAAGGCTGCTACCCTCACTCAGTGTGGCAACACCCAAGTTACTCTGGAATTTGGGGCATAAACGATCTGTATAATCAGTGACAAAAGCACCTCTGTGATTACTTTGCCATTAACATTTTGTCATTTCTAGTTAACATTTAATAGCACTTTGAGAAAGGGAAAGATCACACATATACTTTTATACTGACTCCTTACCAGTTTGTGATTAGTTTTATTTATTTAGAATTTGTTAAAGGATTCATGCAGAAAGATTGCAGTTGGCCATAGGTCATCTAGCCTGAACTTCCATATGTCGTAAGTCATTGGACAGATCTCTCATAATACCCTAGTGCCTTAGGTAGGAGGGGCTCATCTTCTGAAACTACTCAGTCACCTTGTTTAGGATTAAGAGATCGCTGGTGTTAAGAGAATCTCATGTCAATCCAAGGTCTGCAGAGGGTACTTGGAGTTAACTGTTCTGGTGAAACACAAGGGCAATGTTACACAGTCTTCATAAGCAATGAAGATGTCTGTGAAAATAACATGGATGTAGCTTCTTTTTCTATTCATGTATGTACAAGATTGATAGACAGATCCTGCCAATTCCAAGCAATTAATGTGTTGCAAGAAACACATAAATGTGTATCAAAACATCACAGACTGAAAAATGTTCTTTCTAATTTAAAGCTGAATGGTAATAAAAGGATTTGCACATGTGTTCATCTGCTGTAGAAGGTCTCAAGGATTTGCAATTGTAAATTGCTATACTGTAAATGAAATGCAGTAAAAGGTACACGGCTTTAAAATTATACAAATTTCTATCAGTTTGCATATTTTCTATTTGTAAATTATACAAATCCTATGAAAGGCTGAGAACATTTAGGCTAATACTAAAGATGCAAAATTAAAACCAATAGAGTTAGGTGTTTTAAGGAAGCTTCCAGTTGGGCTAAATGGAAGGTGATGTTCTTTCAGAAACAGCTCTAGGATGTCCCACCCTACAATCATTTTGAATCTACACGAATGCTGATGAAAAGGTAATTTCCAGAAATACTACTGTAGCAAAGCATGGTATCACTTGAAAATACCAAGCACTTCCTGTACTACTTGCCAGGTTGTTAGGATTGCTACCCATGGATTCATTTGTGATGTTTTCGTATGTACTGTGTATGTTACATATAAATAATGTACAGTAATAGTAAATATGGTGTCAGAAATATTTGTTATTTGGCATGGCATTTAGTACAAAACTTCCTTTATATTGGGTAGGAAACAAAGAAAATATATCAGCATGAAAGGGGTCTTTCAATCCTTCAAATGAGCTAAGTACTCTATCTCACTTTCTCTGTTTTGGATATTTTAACTAGATTTTGATAATTTATTATTAGTCACTGGGAAATAATAAATTTAAAAGTGATCTCAATTAACTGGTGTCAAACAAGACATAGTGAAAATGTAGAATTTAATTCTAAAAGCATTAATATCGTCATTTGTCACATCATTAGATTCACTGATTTCAACAAAACTACTCAAAAGTGATTACTCATGTGCATAAGGGTTTCCCAGACAAGTTCCTAATTTGGGGGGACTTTTAAGTCTCATATACTTAAATATGTATTTATATAAGTGGGCAGAGATTAAACAGAAAGTTTAAGAAGCATTATAAAACATGTATGTATTTGTTCTTGTAATAAGTTATTATAAGACCATTCATGCCAAGTTAACATGAGCAAACAGAATTATTATAATGAAGCAGAGAAAATCCTCAAAGAAGAAGGAAATCCTTCACATTGCTAAGTAACAGCTGTCTGCCTTTGTTTTCATTCAGCATGGAGATCTGTCAGCTCTTTCAGTACATGAGAGTACTTCATCAAAGGAAACTATTGAGGATGTGTCCAAGGATAAATGCTAAAATACCTAAAAGAATACAGACTAAAATATGCATTATTGTACCAAATAGAATTTTTTATGGAAAATTAATGGATAAATGTAGTGCACTCTAAATATCATGGAGTACAATTTCAAGATCATGTGAAAAACTTACATAATGGGAGGAAAACAACAAAGGACAGAAATAAAGGATGATTTTGCCTTTAGGTCTCTTTCTTCAAGACTGCAGAAAGTGTCACAAAGATTAATCTTTTAAGCTAAATTCCACCTTTAGGGTAAGCTTTCCTGAAAAGGAAGGTGTGAAGTAGCCAAGACAATATTAGCCATTAAATGAGTCAACATTAAAAACAGTTATTCTTATTTTAAAGATGGAGATTTTTTTCTTTTCTTTCTTCTCAGCCAGTAGTCAGAGCAACATACAAATGCTATGGATTGCTTATATTTTGGAAAATCAGCTTTTTTAATCCTTTTTTGAGAGGATGAGTATACTTTTGTGTACTACTCCAACAAAATAATATTTCTTCAACCTGCAAATGCCTCAACATGGAGTGAAATACACAATCCCTATGCCTTGGGTTCAGCTGAGTGCAATATTTCCTTTAAATTGAAATATACCAGGAGTCAGTGGAGAATCAGTGTCACATGGTAAACCAAAGTCAGCTGCAGAGGCAGCAGTAAACAGTGGAGCACCAGGCAGAGGTACTGAAGAGGGTTCTGCACTGACTGGGCCTTCTGTCAGTCCTTGCCCCAGCACAATAATTCTGTAGATGCCACAAAGGATAGTGTTGAGATCCCCAGGTCATTCTGACTTTACTTTCTTCTGCCAACCCTCCAGCTTTTCTGATCCATCCACATGAGCACAATAGAAGCGATATTCTCAAAAGTGAGTCCCACTGTGATCTTCCTTTAAGTCTAATATATTGACTATATCTAGGCTATTTGTTAATCTTTTGGTTACCCAATGTCAATGTTCAGTGTCTGAGACACAGGGGTAAAAATAAAATAAGAAATTGTAATGCACTGCATGAAAATTATAATTGCCTGTAAGTGTTTAGAGTTATTTTTATTTTCACTTTCTGTAATAATATTAACAGCTACCCTTCAACTGGGACAATTACTTTCCATTCTCCTTTTAAAATTATTCTTTTGTATTCCCAGTCATCATTCAGCAAAATTCTTTCATGTTCTTACTGAAGTGGGAATACTAAATTGCTGAGAAATAAACTCCAATTTATAAAGTAAGATTTACTTTAATTTTATTCCTCCTCCTAAAGTGAATGAGAGAACTCTCTGCACTCCTATCAGCAAACACACAGAATTAGCAGAACAAGGTTAAGTCCTGTAAAAAAGGAAAACAGATCTCAAAGAGGGAGCCCCTATAAACTTTAGTGTTGGCTTAGATTCCACCCAGAGATAAAAGAGTGTAAACATTCCTATTTGAAATATTATTTCAACATTTGCACACATTACGTGTTTCATAGATGGCTCCTGCATGGTCATATAAGTAATTGAAAAGATTAAAGGTTCAGACTGAAAGTTTTTAAAAAAACAGCCTATAGTCACTAATAGTTCCTAAAGCCTTCTCAAGAAATTCTAAAATAAAACATTAGTGTCCTTCATTCTGCTATATTGAGTGACACAAAATTTTAATTTGCACCTCCCAGCAGCAATAAATATCATCATCAATATCTTAAATTGGAGCAAAGTTTTCATCTGCAACACACATCTGCTACTACAGACAAATATACATATAGATGTATACTGCATAATATTCAGTTTAGAAGTGATAGAGTCTCTAAAGCTGCTTTCACACAGAGACCTAAAATGTTTCAGAATTATTACAGACATCATCTAGTAATTTTAATGATTTTCTTTTACTCTTGATTGTACAGTAGAAACTGTAGTTTCTAAGAAAATTTAAAGTCCAATTGAAAATATAAGATGAAGTTTCTGAATTGTAGCTGATTTGTATGGTGATTTGTATCACCATGCAAACATCATAGAATCATAGGTTAGTTTGGGTTGGAAGGGACCTTAAAGATCATCTTGTTCCACCCCCCCTGCCATGGTCAGGGACACCTTCCACTAGCCCAGGTTGCTCAAAGCCCCGTCCAACCTGGCCTTGAACACTGCCAGGGAGGGGGCAGCCACAGCTGCTCTGGGCAACCTGTGCCAGTGTCTCATCACCCTCACAGGGAAGAATTTCTTCCTTACACCTAATCTAAGTCTACCCTCTTCCTGTTGAAAACAATTACCCCTTGTCCTATCACTTCCCTCTCTGGTAAAGAGTCCCTCCCCATCCTTCCTGTACCCCCTTTAAGTACTGGAAGGTTGCTATAACGTTTCCCCAGAGCCTTCTCTTCTCTAGGCTGAACAACCCCAAATCTCTCAGTCTGTCCTCACAGAGGAGGTGCTCCAGTACCCTGATCATCTTTGTGGCCCTCCTCTGAACCTGCTCAAGTAGATCTATGTCCTTTTTATGTTGGGAGCCCCAGAGCTGTATGCAGTACTGCACGTGAGGTCTCATGAGAGCAGAGTAGACGGGAAGAATCACTTCCCTTGAGCTGTTGGCCATGCTTTTCTTGATGCAGCCCAGGATACGGTTGGCTTTCTGGGCTGCAAGGGCACGTTGCTGGATCATAGTCAGGTTTCCATCCACCTATGCCCCCAAGTACGTCTCTGCAGGGCCACTCTCAATCCACTCTTTACCCAGCCTGTGTTTGTTCTTAGGATTAACCCAACCCATGGTCAGGACCTTGCACTTGCCTTTGTTGAACTTCATGAGGTTCACACAGACCCACCTCTGAAGCCTGTCCTGGTCCCTCTGGATGGCACATCCCTTCCCTTCAGTGTGTCAACTGCACCACTCAGTTTGGTATCATCACCAAACCTGCTGAGGGTGCACTCAACCCCACTGTCCATGTCACTGACAAAGATGTTAAACAGCGCTGGTCCCGATACCTGAGGAACATCACTCATCACTCGTCTCCACTTGGACATTGGGCCGTTGACTGCAACTCTTTGAGTGTGACCATCCAGCCAATTCCTTATCCAACCAGTGCTCCATCTGTCAAACTCATGTCTCTCCAATTTAGAGACAAGGATGTCGTGCAGGACAGCGTCAAAAGTTTTGCACGAGTCCAGGTAGATGACAGCAGTTGCTCTTCCCTTATTCACCAACACTGTAACCCCATCATAGAAGGCCACCAAATTTGTCAGGCACGATTTTCCTTTAATGAAGCCAGGTTGACTGTTACCAACCACTTCCTTATTTTCCATGTGCCCTAACATAACTTCCAGGAGGATCTTCTCCATCATCTTGCCGGGCACAGGAGTGAGACTGACTGGCCTGTAGTTCACTGTGTTTTCCTTTTTTCCCTTTTTATAAAATGGGGGTTATGCTTCACCTTCTCCAGACAGCGGGAACTTCTCAGGACTGCCACAACCTCTCGAATATGATGGATAGTGGCCTAGTCACTTCATCCACTAGCTCTCTTAGGACCTGCAGATTCATCTCATCACATCCCATGCACTTCTGCATCTTCAAGTGCCTTATGAAATGTCATGTCATCTAATGCATTTCCTGACAATAACTCACAGACAGTCTAAATTAGAAAAGTTTTCAAACAATAAATCCCAAGGCAGATTTAAGTCCCTCTCAAATTAGGGAAGCAGACATTATAAACATATGTAAGGAATACATTTAAGCAAAAATTTGCAAAATGTTACATTTGTGCAGATACTTAAAAAATTGCTATCTGGATCCAAAATCTATTGCTGAGGCTGAACAGAGAAATAGAAATCAATGGGAAGATGAACAATGCATGACAGAAAATGCTATTTACATTGTTACTAACCTTCTAAGATGCAGGAACCTGGTGGCTCTGATGGTGTAGTATCCAAGAGCTGGATGCTATTCAGACAGATGAAACCTGCCCTGTTCTGAAGTGTTCCTTTAAACATAAGCTATGGATTGTTAAAGTTAAAATATTTTCATTAACAGACAACAGAGAAAACCAGTTTTTATTTACACAAAACTGTAATGTTCTACATATAAAAAGCACGGCATACTTTCCATTACAAAACCATGACAAATTTCAAATCAGAAGCTGAACCTTTGTATGATGAACCCAGGCTGAAAATTCTGAAAATTTTCAGCTAAAATGGTTTGACGAATTCCAAGAATGAAGTTAAGTAAAAGCCTATTTTAAAGAAAAACTCCTAATCTCATAATCCTTTGACTAAAACATTGCAATGTCCCTCTGCTTTAGAAAAGTGACCTGAAATGTAATATCTTATAGACTCCATCTTCTGCTCTGAAGTCTCTTCCAAACCTCATTTTGCAGATGACCATGAGAAAAAATTTGAGTAACACTCACAGGTGAATAAAATGGGCTAGGGAGTGTCCTCAGACACCAATTGGCACAGCATAACTTAAGAACAGATATCTGTTTCATCACTTAAGATAAAAATTCAGTCTATGCAGTGGGATTGCTCCCTGCTGGTAATGCTTGAACTGGGTCAAAACCTTGCTTACACCCTAATAATGTTTTAATTATATGGACTGTCACATGCCAATATTGGGACTGTGCCATAGCCTTGTTTATTTTACTACTATTGGCATAGACATAGAGATTCAAGGAGCATTTCTCTCCATGACAAGAGTTCCCTTGCGCTGATCAAGCTGATTTAGACCAACATAGTTTCAGAAGAACATCTCTTGCTCCTGACCACCACATAGTCCAGCTCTGCTGGGTCTCAAAGAAAGGAGATTACCTGACTTGTGGTCTCCAAGTTTCTTTTACCTGAGCTAAAGCAACAAACAAGAGGAAGCAAGCTGACCCATCAGAAAGATGAAGACTGCAATGAAAGAAAGCACTGAGACAAGAGCAGGAGCTGAAGGAACCAATCAAAAATGGAGTTGTGGGTTTTGACAGGCTGGGACATGACTCGATGTGGTGGTTTAAGCCCTGCCGGGACCGGAGAGCACGTTGCTGTTGCCCCTCCCCCACCCTCAGCCGGTCGGGCTGACAGTGAGGCACAAACCCCGGGTTAAAATAAGAAGAAATTTAATACAACAGTGTGATAAACAATCTGAACAACAACAGAAGCAGTGATGACAACAATAAACAGAAATAACCATAAACAAGACAAAAGATATACAGAGAAATACCCCAATGGTTATGGAACAAACCCGCCATGCTTCCCGTGACCAAAGCTACAAAGGAAAAAGTTCCCAAGTTCCGGCACCCGGACCTGATGCCAGCATGGTATGAATAACCCGGCTGGAGATCCCTTCCCCCTCTCTCTCTGCTGGGGAAACTTAACCCTATCCTAGCTGAACCAGGACACTAGAGCATGAATCTCAGAAAGTAGTCATGTGCAAGAGACAAAGCACAGCGGAAGGAAAGCTGGATAAGAGTATCTGACAAAACGGAAGGAAACTAGAACAGATGTTATTTGGGGATAAGAAGAAGGGTCTAATATACTCCCTGAAGCCTGGGAATTAGTTTGGAGTGAAATCTCAAGAGGCATTTTTCTTTCTAAGAAATAAGAATGATATACCTAGATTTTCACTAGAGACAACTTCTTCAAAATTATAAAAGCCTTCTAATACTATTCCGTTTCTACCAGATCAAACAGCAGAATATTATGCTGAAAACATTACATTGTTACATAACTAAAGATAGCATTTTTCCTTCCCTAAACACAACTGATCTTTGCCATCTTTGTACAAGAATGCATAGTTTTGTGTATCTACATATATACATACAACCTCAGCAGCCTTCTGTTTATCTATTTTTAGATTACTATATGTAGTCTTAATTACACATCTGGTTGTTTATTCACACTTGTGGGAAAAGGAGAGACAGGCAACAACAGGTACTTGCAACCTACTAGCTTGATGAAATGTATTCATTCTAATATATGTTAAAATGTCAATTCCTGCAGTGGGAATAGTCTTTGTCCTTTTACAGAGACTACATATTCAGATGATTGTTGAGACAGCAAAATATTATCGTTATTTACAGAATTATGAAAAATAAATGTAAATGTAAAATTACTTAAAATAGAAACTTGTAAATTAAAGAATTAAGTAGTTGCAACTTTGCATTCTTCTCTATGCCTGTAAATTCAAGGGTAAAATATTCTCTCATAATTACTGGTTTACATCATTTGACTGAAATCCCACAGACATTATTCACATCATCTCACTTAATAACATTTATATTTAAATGAGTTTGTAACACCTGATATGGACTTAAATGACTAACTAAAATATGGTGACATTTGTATTCATTTTCTTGCCTGTTATTAAAGACCAGCAGCTTCAACACCTGATGTCTGTGTGTGGTGGTTTGACCTTGGCTAAATGCCAGGTACCCACCAAGTCGCTCTATCACTTCCCCCCTTTCCTTTTTTTTTTTTTTTTTTTGAAAAAAAAAACCCCAACAACAACAAACCAGTTATTGTGGATAAAACAAAAGCAGTTTTAATGTAAGCAAAGTGAAGCAAAGGGCTGTGCACAGAAGCAAAAAAGAAAACAGATTTATTCTCTACTTCCCATGAAGAGGCGATGCGGGGCCTTCTCAGGAAGCAGGGCTCTGATATACACAGTGGTTGCCTCAGACCAAGGGTGCCCCCACCCCCTTCCTCCTTTTTCCTGGCTTTATACTCAAGCAGATGTCACATGGTCTGGAATATCCCTTTGGTCAGTTCAGGTCAGCTGTCCTGGCTGTGTCTCCCCCCAAGATCTTGCCCATTGAGGGAGGGGGGGGAATGTTGGAAAGAGCCTTGGTGCTGTGTAAGCACCACTCAGCATAGCTTCAATGTCATCCAGGTGCTATCAACACCCTCCCAGCTCCCAACATAAACCACATCACCGTGAGGGCTGCTATAGGGGAAAACCAATTCTGGCTCAGCCAGACCCAGTACACTGTGTAAACATTCTGTTGAGCTATAACCAGAGCTTTGCTCACATTAAAGCAATGAAGAGGAGCAAGACCTTCAGGATACATATAATTTTAACAGATTTTTAAGCTTTCTAGAAGTTTTATAAACAATAAAGGTAAAGCATCTTAAGAAATAGAGCATGTGCTTTTTTCATTCATACCTTTAATTTTTCTAGCCCTGTTGGTAGCGGTATATCCACTTTGATCCATTCTTTCTTAATCATGATGTTGGTTTCCCACAAGACATGTTCCTCCTGTAAAATGTAGAATATAGTGTTATAAAGCTATTTTTTTGTTCCTCTGTAAATTATCAAGGCCATTTTTTTGTCCTTGATCTTTTCATATCATAGTCAAATGATCACTATATGCAATGATGTTTTATATGAGGAAATAGTTTCACATAGTCATTTGTAGTCTTTGTACTGAGCTTTATGGGAGAGATGTGAAACAAGCCATGTTTCATGTTTACTGTGATTAAACAGGCTAATAATGTAATTATCAGAAGTTGGCTTGGTAGACTTAAAGTGAATTAATATGTAAATTAAGCCATGTTATTGCTGAATTTAACAATATGTTTCCATGGTGCTCTCTACATTAGTTTCTTTTTCACAAATAACTGCTTGTGTTATAATTAGGTATAGTTTTCTTAGAACTGATTTTGGAGTCTGTCAAAATTACCCAGTCAACAGTGTTAAAAACTTTTTTTTTTTTTTTTTTAAATCTGTAAAGCAAGCAGGCAGATTACTACCTAACAATTTCTAGCTATGTTCTGAGCTACCTCAATCTCCATTTACACTCCACCTCCTCAGGATAACAGCAAGAGTGCCAAATATGTTAAGGGTCCCTTTATGCAAGCACTCCAAGCTTTTCTGATTCAATAATCTGAGAAAAACAGCTCATGCTCCTTCTGCTTCTGGTTATAATCCTAACTGGAACATGCTGAGGCCAGTATAACAACAACAACAACAACAACAAAATGAAGCAATGTGAACCTCATATCCCTGAATAAAATATTTTCAAAAATCAGTTCAAAAATAGAGTAAAACCAGAAAGACAGGAAAAAAAATCCAGGAAACTGTAATATAGGCTATACATACAAACAGACTTACCACAAGTATTCAGTAGTGAGACCTCTTTTAGGATACTGTGCAAAGTACTGGCCTCTTCCACAAAGGATATTACAGATTAAGAGGCAGTTCAGAAAAAAAAGGTGTGAAGCAGGATAAGAGAAATGGAAACTCTCTTGTATGGAGAGAAATTGAAAGGATAAAACCAATTTACCTCACAGGAGATTAATAAAAGGGGATATGATAGATATGCGAAATGTTATCAATACTATAGACAAAGATAGTTATCTTTTTTCCTGTCTCGTAATATAAAAAAAGAGGAAAAAGATGCTATGTATGGCTTGATAGACCAAGAAGTCTGAGCCAGCAGAGGAACACATACGATTTGTGAGGAGTAGCCTATTATGCTCTTTGCCTACCAAGCCTTCATCTGCTATGACATATTAACAAAACTGGAAAACTAAATATCTATTGAATATGTGTTTGAAGATCAGTTTTGGAAAACTGAAAGACAGGGCCAAGCCAATACCCTAATTTCAAACACTAAATGACATAAGAAATTGAATTTGGATAAACCACAACATACTTATTTCAGAAATAAAAGTTAGCTGTGAGTTACCACATAAGTATAGGATATAAGTGTTTGTCAGCTTGTTCATCTGATAGATATTCAGCAAAATTCTTTCAATATTGAGGACACTCCATTCTGCGTACATCTTGTTTCATTTTGCTAAATAATTCAGCTTCCAAAGGGAATCTATTAATATTATTAGCCTACAACAGCCACAGTAAGACACAGGAAAGGATGATGTACTAGGAACCATATTGCAGGTTTAAACCATAGCCTGTGGTTAAGTGACTGCTTTCAGAAATACAATTGTTAACGTATTCCCTGACATGTACATATGCGAACCCACCAAACACATTTTTATACCTTGTGGGAACCCTCTACATTTGCTGTTTATTTGATTGGATACATCTGGACACTATAATTTTCCTCACATTCAATTAACAGGTTAGGTACGCATCCTCACGACCATTTTTCTCCCAAATACGTTTTAATAAAAACATCTTGTAGAAGTAGATGAGTTTTCTGTGCATGTGCCAGTATCCAGACTTTCTAGGGCCATTTTTTAGACTAAAAGCTATAAATCACCTCAGATGGAACAACATTTGAAACTGTTTATTTTTCCATGCAACAGACATTACCCTCTGATTTTATACCATCTCTAATAATCCAATAATATTATTTCCTTTCTCACAATGTTTTCTCTGTAGTATTCATCCTGCTTGTCAGATTCTTTCACCTCTTTGGTACAAATGGGTTAACCCCTCTAGCACATTTCTTGCATCTCTGGCCTTCTTTTAAAATTTTGAATGTAGTGCTTTTCCATTACTTTCTGTCGAGATTTATTTTGGTGGTGCAGGGGAGCAGTTGTTCAAAATGCCTTCACTTTATTCCCCTTATTGTGATATATTACTATCTATAAACAATTTTTTGTAAAGCTAAAACCGGCAAAAATTGTTTCGTTTTCCTGCAGTGGGGTTTGGGTTGTTTGTTTTTTTTTTTTGAGATAATGCTACTCAGATTTGAAGGATGGAAAAGAAAATCGTGACTTTTTCTTATCTACTCCATTTATAAATTACAATATTTTTTTTGACATTTCTTTACAGATACATTAACTTCTGTGCAACTGCACTCATAATTTTGTCCCTGCTTCTCTCATTTTAGAGAGTAATTTGGAACAAATGCTTATTTGTTCCTCCACAACAATTAATGAATCACCTTTAACTTCTGCGGAGGAGTATACTTGCATGGTTTTTGCAAGTGTTGCTGAACACTTATAGCAATTTTAGTACATCAGGGTATAAATATGCTTGCATATACAAACATCAGTTGAAATTATCTTTTACTGTTTAATTTCCATCTGCTTTGAAAGCCATATAAGATGTAAAGATTAAGAAAATAAAAGCAGTAAATATAAGCCCACTATTTAATGGGAGGAATGAGCAAGTAATGAATGGCAAATGATATATCAAGGTCAACATTATCTTCTTTGGTTTCAGTTTTCACAGAAAAGTTTAAAATTTATCATACCATTAATAGACAGTGAATACTGTTAATATTTTATATGTTAGTAGACAGTTAATATTGCCAAATGTGAATGCAAGCATGGACCAGAATATAAGAACAATAGTACAAATATATATAAGCCAGAAGTACTGAAACTGGAAGGAAATTAGGAAGTTTTAAGCCAAGGTTACATAATGGAAGGAATATCTTACTACGAACAATTAACTCTGAGAACCTGAGGAGAATGTATTCAAAACTAGAGAACTGGGAGAATTAGGGATATATATTACAGTAAAAGGAAAAATACAGACTGCACAATTACAGCTAATCAGCTGAAAGATGACAATTTATAAGACACTGGAACAAACTGCACACAATAATCTTGTAAGCAGCTAAAGAATTAGAAAGTGAGAAACCTACATTAGCTCTTTCTGAAGATGAGCAAGTCACATACAACCAGTGTACTATCTTTTCTTTTTTTTCTATTGTACACAGATTTGAAAAAGTAGCAATTACTTTATTAAATCTTTTAACATAATCTCGTAAGACATTCTTTAAGCAAATTGAAGAGATTTGGTGCTGATGGAATTTTAAAATGTAAAATGGGTGTACAAATAGGAGTGCAACCTTATTTAAAAGAGGACCTGTCAATAGTTTTCTGTCAAACTAGAAGAAAATTATAATAAGGTTCTGCATAGATCTGTTCCAGGGCCTGACATAATTATACTGCTGACTAGCTGTTTGGACAATGGAAAAAAAATAAAAAATAAAAAATGTGGATAACACTAAATTGGGAGGAATTACAAGTACTCTGAAGGACATCATTAGAATTTAAAATCATCTCACTGTACAAAAGCCAATTTCAAACCAATAACAAAGTTCAAAGACATATTGAATCACAGTTGGGAAATAAAAATCAAGTTATCAAATGCAGTAGTATTTAATGAAGAGCAACTTTGTTAAGCCAACAATAAAACAGGAAAAGCTGCTGATTATCATGGACTGCAAGTTAAATATAAGTCAATAACAAGTTACTGTTCACAAAAGAGTCCTTTTTTTCCCTATTCTTCTTCATACCCAAGAGAAATTTAAGTTCCCTGTCTTTCAACCGATGTCATAGTGTCTATATTAGAAAATGCATTCACTCATCTTTGGCCTTTCTGTTGAAAGGGTGCGGAAGACTAGGGATACATTTGCAACATGTTGTGCTTGTCCTCTAAGAACAGTACTGAAAGCGTACATTAAATGTCATCCAGACTCTATTTGCATCAGACCTGTTAGTGCTGTGACACAGCAAAAGTTATTCAGAGATAAGAGGTTCTGACAAATAAAAAAAAAAAAAAAAAAAAATG
>NW_020799095.1:31875310-31957869 GCF_003259725.1 Athene cunicularia | reverse complement strand
CCCCCCCCCCCCCCCCTTCACTTCAGTTTAAGAAGTCTTAAATATGAATCTGTAGGGTTTCATTTTTGAAGCTACCAGTAGAAGCTTATGTTTCTGAAGGATCTTCTGTTGAATTTTGAAATATGAGTACTTCATATCACCTTTAGATAAGTCTATGTGCAACAAATACACTTCTGACTGAAGGAGAAATTCAATAACTAAAACATCAAAGTCTAAGAGAAGTTGTGAAAACAGAGTGGACTGAACTGAAGTAATAACTTTCAAAAGTGTTCTTCTAATGAATATGTAAAGAACTGTTTTGCAATTAATTCAGTTTAGGCTCCCAGTTTTATGGGAACTCAAGTGCCAATTTTCTCATGGTTTTGGCCCACCTAATCTGCTTTGTTTTCAGGGATAGAAAACTTAATTTGGGTCCACTGATGCTACTTAGGTAAACCATTAAAATCAATCTGTCTCAAGTTTGCCATGGGCATTTACTGGCAATCAGGAATTTATTGGCAAATACTATGGCACAAATCTCCATGCATTCTGACTGCAACACTGATTATGTCACAAATAGACAGTAATGGGTCATAGAAAAATACTATTTTCTTTCCCAAACTAAAAATTAGCAAGAGCCTGATTTATTTTCATGAATACTTGAAGACACAGTGGGAAAGAAATAAGGTATTTCCATTACCTGTTCCTATATTTAGACCCTTGGTAGTGTTACACTTCAGGGTTTTTTGCATCTTATCTTTGTGAATAAAGTGGATCTGTCTTTTAAAATATTTGCATTGTTGGGTGATAATAATTCAACTCCAACATCAAGATAAGAGAGCAATTAACATAATGAGACCAGCTGCACAGCTCTTGCTTTCATTAAGTAGCAATACAATAGCAACAACACTAAGTTAGAATAATAGAATACCAGGCTGGAAGGGACCTCAAGGATCATCTGGTCCAACCTTTCTTGACAAAAGCACAGTCTAGACAAAATGGCCCAGCACCCTGTCCAGCTGAATCTTAAAAGTGTCTAATGTTGAAGAATCTGCTAGACTCATTAAACAACACTTTCAAAAGAAAAAATTCTAACAGTGGAAAGCCTCCACAAAGCAAGGAAGGTAAGAAAGATGGGAATAGTTATTGTTCAACTGGCATTTGAGTTTCAGTTTAACATGGTTATTTTATCTACTAACAGGTAAAAGTATAGGAAAATTACCACTCTAAAACATGGGCAGAGCAAATCATGTAGCTAAGCAAGAGTTTTACAGACATCCTGAGCCAGGAAATTTCCTTTTTTCTGTGTCTTCATAGAGGAAAGCATTTTCCCATTTCCAAAACAGGAAGAAGACTAAAAAAGCTATTACTATAGATTTTTTTTCCCCTGAAATCCCCAAATTATTTAATTCTGTAATAGCAGGGATTTGCTCTTCGAGTCTTATTGAAGAACATTCACCCATCAAATTACTGTATAGCTGAGATGGCAAATACCCAGGTTTTACAGTTGCATAGATCAGTGAAACAATACCAAGTTACTCTTTTCATGAACTGACTTACGGGACAGGCATATACTATCAGGAATTCGGCTGGTAACACCTGGACTGTCATATGTCTTTACTATTTAAAGATGCACACATTCTTACCTGATTAGTAAACAGTACCACGCTGAGAACACTGCTATCTTCCATGGAGTAATGAAACTGAAGATAGCAATTCTTGCTGGAGCAATGGCACGTGGAGCTGTTAAGGTAAGCGCTTTTATGTAGTGCATTGTTGCTAGCTTCTAACCACTCAAAATGTCCTGAAAAATTAAAACAAAACCCCACATTTATTCACTAAGCATTTTTTTTTCCTGAGACTGTGAAATTAAGGACTGCTTTCCTGTAATTAAACCATGGACCCATCAGGGCAACAATGGAATCTGATTGTCATACTGATGATGTAACTTGGATGTCATGTGTTTCCTATTAAAAAGATAGATATCTATCTTAATTTGATTCACAGGTAGCCCCAGAAACCAAGAATTACATCAGTTGATAATATCTTGAAGTTGTTACTTTGCATGTTAAAAAATGTAAGCAGTCCTATATTCAAGCTCAGCCTCCTTACATTTGCAACCATTCAATACCTAATTGCAAATATATTTGGAAAATGGGCTTTCTTCCTTCTTCTACCATGGTTTCCAAAAAACATGCTTTTTACAGTAACACTTCTGTAGACTCTTTAAAAAAAAAAAAAAAAAAAAAAAAAAAAAAAAAAAAAAAAAAAAAAAAAAAAGGTGTCAGGGGTAGTATTCTGCCTTACTGATACAGGAGGCAATAACATCTCTACCCTGCAATCAAGGTCTTTACTTCTCAGCCAGAATTTCTGCAACAAAATCTTGAAGGATATTGTCTTTCCATCTGAAGCAGAAAAGCAATTTGTGCTCTTCTTGACCTACTGCCCCTTATAAAAGTGTTCCTGCAGAGATCTAAGAGTACTCCATCCCCTCAACAGTGTCTTTTATTTGTCAGAAATAAAATGGCTAAATACTTTTGACCAAATGCATCAGGTCTTCTTTTCACCCTCCTGAAGCACTGAATATTTTGCTGCCTTCTGAAGCAGCTATTAAAATAATAGAAAAGGACTGATTTAAGGTCTTAAATACACTGTTTCTGTGTTCATGTCTCTAAACACAACATCTCAAATGCAGTTGTTGCAAAGTTTATTTCAAACTGAAGGGAAAATGTGTCATTTCACAAGGAAAATATTTGGGTTTATTCTTTTCCTTTTGTTGGCATTTTACTCTGTGTTATGCAATGGTTTACCCTGAAATACATGGATGTAATTTCATTGGAATTAGGTTTGTAATTCCATGCCATAGTGGCTAATCTTGATTTGAGGAAACATTATAGATTTTACCCAGCATTCTTTTTGACAGACAGCAAGAAAGCATCTACATTTCTATGATTATTCCTGGTACAGAAGAGAAATATTCATCAGCATTAGAATTTAAACGACTGGTTCTTTATCAAACTTCAGAATTCTCCGATGCCATTATAAAAAAAAAAAAAAAAAAAAAAAAAAAGTTTTATTTTCTGAGTCTAATGGTAATGAACATTCTTTTTCCTCTGTCAGTTTAAGTTCCTGAATCTTTAAAAGCAGGGCAAACTGGAGTTGACGTGATTTTTAGATAAGAAAGCAAGTGAACAGCACTAGATAAACAAAAGTTCTATGAAACATCCAGAATGATAGTGTGTTCACAAGGGATACTGACAGCTATTCAGGAAAAAAGTTTTATGAAAGTAATGTGAATGTTTCTGAGACATACTGAGGCCTACTTTCAGAAATTAAGACTCCAGAAACTCTTGTGCTGAAAAATACTGATCTTTTTTTTTTACTATTATTTTTTCCCTCTTCTCTATAGCCTGTAAAACTAGAACCATATTAGTTTAACTGGATGGGCAATAAACTATCCTAAAGTACTTATGTGCTTCCCCTCTTCCAGGGATTATTTTTAAATTATTAATTACCTTTAGCTAACATTTATCAAGTAGCTTTCTAAAGATTAACTTTATTGGTAACACTTTCTTTTAATTTGTTACAAACTTTGCAGCTCTTCTCTAAGGTTTGAATTTCCCTCAGTCTAAAACATTCCATAGCCTATTACAGTGCTTATGCTCTGGCCTTCTTTATCACAGAATCATTCAGGTTGGAAAAGACCCTTGGGATCATCGAGTCCAACCATCAGCCCTACTCTACAAAGTTCTCCCCTACACCATATCCCCAACATCTCATCTAAACGACCCTTAAAAACATCCAGGGATGGTGACTCCAGCACCTCCCTGGGCAGCCTATTCCACTGTCTGACCATGTTATGTTCTCTTTAATTTTGTGACTTTCTGTTTCTGAAGTGCCAAACTTCCCCATGTTTTTGGAAGTAGAACAGGAATCCCAGAAAAGTCACTTCATCCCTGCCAATGTGGTATTAGGGCTTTTGAGTCACAGGTGTCTGTTTCTGACAAGAGATGCTGGGATGGTTGCCAGGATAAAGTGTGTAGACTTTAATATCTTTCCTTAAAGACTTTTATTTTCCCCACATAGCTGCTTAATCAGGTTTTAGATAGATGGTCATGTTTCTTTCAGTTTTGAAGAAAAATTTTTTGTTGGAAGCAAATTTTGGAGTCCTGAGGAAAGACCAGTCACTGACTGCAAGGGAGCCCAATTAGAAGCAGAGTTTACAATTTACTGCTGAGGTGGTCCAGTGTCTTCTTTGAGCTGGGGGGTCTAGTGAATCTGCCTCTATCCTGCTACACTGAAAACTCAAAGCCTATAAATGTTTAGCCATCTTAACCATTTTCTGACTTAAATCTTTTTACTCCTGCTTTAATCCGTTTGTTTTTTGTTTTTGTTTTTGTATTTTTTTATTCCACAAAACACAGGACTTTGAATCTATGCTACTAGATACTAGTTTTAAAGTAACAATTGAGCCTTCAGTTAAAACTGAGCCAGAGAGTGGGACCTTTCCTTTTCTGGCAAGTTCTCTTCCACAGCAGAGAATTGTTCAGTCTGAACCAAACCACTACAACCTTCTCATTCAACTGTTTTGGGGAAAGAAATAATCAAATCTGAACTGTTATTGTTTCTACTCTTTGAAGGTGAATTTTCATGAACTGACAAGTCATGGATGAAATCTTGAAGGAAAAAAAAAATCAATCATATAATCTAATGATTTGGGTTTTCTAATGTTTAAATTTGAGGGATTTTTATCATTAGTTATCAGAAATGTTGGGTTTAAAAGCCATAGCACTTCCTTTGATTTCTTTTTGCATAGCATAATTTTTGTTTTTATTATGCAGAGAATTGGTTTCATTAGTTTCTTAATAAAGAAGTGTTACCCCAGATGTCAGAAACTAGATTAATCCAATGTAAGAAACTATGGAAACCGCATAGCATACTGGAAATATCAATAAAGAAAACAACAAAAAAGTATTTTATGAACAGTATTGCAAGGGAATATAAAGCCTCTGTAAGGACTTTTGACACTAGAGAAATTAAAAGGAAAGTTACAGAGAAAGTGCCTTCAATACAACAGAAGAGAAAAGAAGCAATAAAAGAGCAAACAAAAAAAGTCTGCCAAGGACAGAAAGTATTTTATTAAATTTAAGAATACCAGGAAAGGAGGATTATTCAAAGCCTATAAGCAATCCTTTCTTTATAAATATAATTGTCTAGATTTCTGCTTTATAATTTAGTTTCATACCTGTCTTCTATTTATAGTACTGAAAGCTTTGATCAAAATCAGAAACTAAAGCTTAGTCAAGCTCTATTTGCATTGCAAGTTTGAGCCTTGAAGTATGGCATTTTTTGCAGTTTGCATAGCATTTCTCTAGCTTTTAGAATTTTAGTTAATATTCAACCTCTTCATTTCTGCCTCTGCAAATCTGCATGAATAGAAATACTGAATATATTGAGAGGTGAGAAATCATAGTTCAGATTTTTCAATACTTGTCAATGTTAATGATGAATTAAATTGTTTGTGGTGGTTTGACACTTATTTCTTCTCATATTTTCTTCTTTATTTTTTTCTTTCTTTATGACACAGAAGCACAGGGAATATTCCCAAGCAGTTGTTTGTGTTATGCGCTCAGTTTACTCAGTCACTTAGGCACATATATACAATAATGCCCAAGTACTTATACAACAGACATTTCAAAATGTGTTTTGTTTCAATAGGTATTGTTTGTGACCTGGTTTTGTAAAGGCCACTTACATGATTTCAGTATCTTTTCTGTTAGCACAATATTGTCATGAAAAGTAAATCCATGCCCTTCACTAACCCTTGAGGTATCATGTTAAAGTATGGCACTGATACAATGGCTGTCAGAGAGATGTTTAAAGTAAAATCAAATGAAAAGTCTTATTTTTGTGAGATATCCCAGTGGAAACTGAAGTGGTGTGAGATTTATTTATTTTTTTTTAAGATGAGAAAAAGAATCTGCTTTACTAGTCTATATGCTCTCTATTGTACAAAAATGCTAACATGCAAAAATCTGTCATAAGAGTGTATGCACTGAAGCACTTTTGTTTGCTCTTTCATTATAATTTGACTTACAGTTACTAGAGTGTGTTGAAATGCATGCCAAAATTTACTTTAAAAATCTTTCCAAAATGAAAACAATGTGTAACTATTCATTCTGCTACTATCAATGAGATGTATTCCATTTCTGTGGGCTCAAAGTTCAAGCAGTAATCTCCATGCTATCAGTTCTTCAAAGCTACATCAGAAATTACACTGTTACAACTAGTGCTACTTAACCCCTTTGAAGACAGTCTCAGTAGACAAGCCAAACACTTAGTTGGCAAGGTGATTCCATTTCACATTACAACACTTAGACATTTATATCCATTAAGCTTTGAAAAACCTCTCCTGTAAACCCATAGACAAGCACTACACAGTGACTTCTAAAACAAGTGCTGGTCTTTACTTCTGAAAAGTGCAACCAGATTAATTTTATTGTTTTTAAGAGTAACAAACTGCATTGTAAAATAAATGTTTCTCTACAGCTCCCCTAATTAAAGGTTCAAAGTGAAATTCCTGACTGTATGCTCAAACAATAGTACAAGTAAAACTGCCAAGTGTCAAAGCCAAACCAAAAAACCACACAAGGGCTGTGAGCTTAGATGGATTTAATTTAATTTCACCAAATTGCTGCAAGATCTCACACAAAGAATTAACTGGACAATAAACGAATTATTAGTTTATATAGGAATTCTTACATTAAAATATTTCATGTTTTATCAGCAGGTGTGTTGACAGTGCCCTTACTAAATGGTCAAAGCAAAAACTAATTTAAGTACAAAATACATACAATTACTTTTCATTATTTTGTTCTTTGTTGAGTCAACCCCTTATCCTAAAAAGCACCATATTCTTCATGAAAGCTAGTAATTGTGCATTAACAAATATCCTACCTTCAGGATTGTTATTCCAGTCTTTCAGGAAGGAACAGGAGACAATCTGGTGCCCAGCTTGCAGTTGTGTCCCCATAGTAGGCTCAGCCAGCTGATCTGAACGCCACTCACACACGCTAAGCTCAAAAGTAGAACTCTGTGGCACTAAAAGACAAAGAAAAGCAATCACTTCTTAAGAAGTCGTTATTTATGAGACTACTTCCCCTTAGAAACATATGCTCATTAAACTACTTGACAGCATTTCTGCCTCTGGTTACTTCAAAAGCATTGTGTATCACTCACATTGTGTATCGCTCTCTAGTATTTCAGGCTGCCATCTTTAATGATACCATTTTAAAAAATCATTCCCTAAAGATGGATGCTTCTTTCAGAGCAATGGAGCTTCTTTCAGAGCTATTTATGTTAGCCAGTCTTTGCAACATTCATGAATTAACTTCCACAGAGAGAGTTGCCAGGAAACATAAAAAATGACATGTCATAACAAGAAATACCTATTTACTTTTCTAGATGATAACTACCAAAAAATCACTTCTAACTGAGAGGTTAAACTCAGCAGCATCTCCATAACACTTACAACAGAACACTTCTTTTTAGAACCAAAAAGTTTCTGAATACATCACCACATGTCTTCAAGAATGTTTTACAGGCAAATCTTGCCTGACTAATCTAGTGGACTTCTATAATGGAGTGACTGCATCAGGGGACAAGGGAAATGTTATGGATGTCATCTACCTGCACTTCTATAAGGCCCTTGATATGATCTCCCTCAACGCTCTTACCTCTACATTGGAGAGATATGGGTTTCGTAGGTGTATTGTGAGATGAATAAGGAATTGGCTGGATGATCATGTCCGAAGATTTACAGTCAGTGGCTCAATGTCCATATGGAAAGCAGTAGAGTGGTATCCCTTAAGGGTCCATACAGGGCCCAATACTATTACAGATCTTCATTATAACGTAGATAATGGGATTGAGTGTGCTCTCGGCAAGCTTGCAGATGACACCAAGCAGAACACTGCAGTTGTTATGCTGGAGGGAAGGGATGCCATCCAGAGGAACATTGATGAGCTTGAGGAGTGGGTCCGTGTAAACCTCATGAAAATCAACAAGGCAAAGTGCAAGGTCCTGCATGTGGGTCAGGACAATCACCATTGTCAGTACAGACTGGGGGGTTAACTGATTGAGAACAGGCCTACAGAGAAGGCCTTGGGATACTGGTGGATGAAAAATTGAACATGAGCCAGCAATGTGCATTTTGTGAACATTATCAGAGGGCTGGAGCACATCTCCTATTAAGACAGGCTGAGAGATTTGGCATTGTTTAGCCTGGAGAAGAGAAACGTCCAGAGAGACCTTTATTGCAGCCTTGCAATACTTAAATGGGGCTTATAAGAAAGATGGAGAGACACAATTTACCAAGGTCTGTAGTGACAGGACAAGGCACAATGTTTTAAACTGAAAGAGAGTAGATTTAAATTGCATATAAGGAAGAAAAATTTTATGATGTTGGTGGTGAGACACTGTAACAGGTTGCCCAGAAAGGTTGTAGATGTTCAAGTCCAGCTTGGATGGGGCTTTGATCAACCCAATCTAGTGGAAGGTGTCCCTGCCCATATCAGTAGGGTCGGCCTGAATGATCTTTAAACGTTCTTTCCAACCCAAACCATTCTATGATTCTATGAAGTTTGAGATGCCAGATAGTAGCTGCAA
Source organism: Athene cunicularia (assembly GCF_003259725.1). NCBI lineage: Eukaryota > Metazoa > Chordata > Aves > Strigiformes > Strigidae > Athene > Athene cunicularia. Next base: position 31,949,223 of record NW_020799095.1, on the reverse strand, counting down.
GTTTTTGTGTAATCAGTAATGACTACAGAAATAAATGGTTTTAAGCAGGATTGCACTAAGAAAATGGAAGTTCCATTTCTTAATATTATTGCAGGGGAAAGGCAATCTGGTTAAGATGGACTATTAAATAAAAAGGGTATCTCAGAAGAAACAGTGAATCCTAACTGTGTAGAGGAAACAATTGTATGTCAGTATACATAGACGTTACTACTGTTATTGTGTTATTCACACTATTGAGATCTCAAGTGAAATGTCCTGTCCAGGTGACACTATGAACTTCTCATTTCTTCATTGTTCCAGTATTGCTAAATGTGCACTTTTTTCAAACCATGTGTATTAGGCAAGAAGAGCTTGTAGAAAACTTATTTCCCATGGAAAATGCAAAATTCTAAAATGGTCTAGAAAAGGATGGGTTTTGTCAAATTTCAACATTTGAACAATACATTCAAAACATTTGAAAAATGCAAAAAGAATCATGCTCTTCTTTAAATACATTATTGAAACAGATAATTTTGATGGATTTTGCATTTTTTAAATTTAGTTGTAAATATTTCTGAGGTAATTTTTTTTATTCTGATAATAATCTCTGCCACTTGGGACAATACCCATTTTCCAGCTCTTAGTTCTGAAGTGTTTCAGACAACAGCAAGATTAGTATTTTGGATTTTCTAACTCCCATCCCTGTAGCAGTTCTGCATCTGTGATATTACAGGCTAGATCTTTGCATTATTAGAATTAAGTTTGAGATTTTTTTCAGTTGAAGTATTCATACTGAATTTTGGTCAAAATTTATATAAATAATACATGCATAACAACTCCAATTAAAAAAAAGATCTTTACAGAGAAGGTATACTACATCTGCATTACAAGTGACTTAAGGAGTACAAAAACCTTGTTCTCCCTTACAGCCTTCCACTTTCATGTCTTGGGGCTCTTGGCTTTCACCCCAAGATCAGAACAGCATTCTTATTAGAGTTCTTCACATATATAATTTTTCAGGAGTCAAGAGGAAGTTCTGCAAGGCAATCAGACACTTGGATAAGAATATGAAGCCTCTGAATAGAAGGTCTATTAAAGATATAATTAAAGGAGATTTTGTATTACATATGTGTTAGAGCATAAATTTAATATTTTCTATTTGGCAGCAAAATTTTTTCTTTGCAGTACATATGCACTTGCATAATAAAAGGCTGTGTTGTATTTGAGTGATAACAAACAATTTTGCAGCTGTTGGGAAAACTACAAACTGTAGAGTATCTTAAATTGCTATACTGAAGAAAGAGTTGTGGTTGGGGTTTTTAAATGCATAAAGTTTACTGTCCAGCAGAACTGGACAAGAGACTGAAGGTGGGCAGTTTGGAAGACAGGGGAAGGAGAGATGGGAAGAAAAACTTCAATGACATTACATTTATATTTAGACATCACAGTTTGTATTAAAAAAACTCTTGAAAACACAAATACTTGACCTATATTACACATGACCCTAAAAAGCACAATCATATTAATAAATAGAAAGGCACGGGTAATTTCTTACATGCATTTACACTGGGATTGAAAAATAGGAACGGTACATTAAAAATGCAAATTTAAACTACAATTTTCATGCAAATAAAGCAGTCTTCATTTAAAGTTTTCTTATCCAGATATTCCATAAGGGCTATAGAAAAAATGCTTTCAAACAACCATTAATTTGACCTTTTGTCTTAATTATTGGAAGATATTTAGCAGTAAAATTCCTCTTTCAAGGAGAAAATTAAGATCTTTTGACTCTGTTTTTGCCTGCTGTGAGCAATTTAGATGTCACAATGAAGCTGACTTTTCCTAATGGGGAAGCACAGGACAACAACTGGTTCTTATTAGAATATACCTGAGGTATTTAGCAGTACAGCAGCTCAATCTGTATGCCACACCATAGTTTACATAACAGCTGTTGAAGTATAAGTTTAACACCTACGTTTATAAGTTCTGGTGAATACATCCTGTTACTGTTTCAATTTTTGATTTTTTCATCTCTTTGAGACTATCATCTCTATACCTGGTTTGTTTTCTCTCTCTCTTTTTTTTTTTTTTTTTTTTTTTAAAAAAGCCAATATATTTGTACAGAGAGATTTATATCCTCTTGTGGGAACTGGTTAAGCAACTATATAGGTTGCTAGAATTTAGCAATACACTTTTTTCCATTTTAAACCTGCCCTTTCATCTGCAGAAATCCTTCAAGGAACAGAAAGAAGTTGGGAGAATCACACATCTATCCTCTTTTCATTGTTAGTTTCAAATTCATTTTTTTCAAAGAAAGCACATAGTAAACTTACCTGAGTTCACAAACAAGTATGCCCAAAGTTTTAAATTATCATCTTTGCTCACTAAGTAGTACTGCTAGGAAACTTTAATGATACAGAAAAAAAAAAGATTGGCCCTGGCATGAAAATATTTATATAACATTTGCTTCAATATTTCTCCATTGTAAGGAAGTTGAAGCATAGAGACTTACATGACCAGGTTTAGTTACCTGAAATTTTATTTCTCCAGTACAGATCCTCTTTGAAATAAATATGTATGCCTGCCTGAATCATTATGCTAGGATTTGTATCTTGTTATTACTGTGATCTGCCTACAATTGCTCGGCACTCTAATATGTTAATAACCATGTGCATCTATTTTCAATAGTTATTCCTACTGGGAAATCCAGAAAGCTTTATTTTAGACCACAGTACACAAAACCAATCACGTAACCTAGCTTAGTCTATGTCAAGCACTGCATTCCGTATCTCAAGTTAAATTTAAGACTGAACTCTCAGTGCCTGTTGCAGGGCCTAAGGACAGCTCAGAGGCAGGAAAACAAAGGAAATGCTTTGAATCAGGGCTGTGTTCACCTGAGGGCATGACATAAGTGCCACAGTGCAATCTTCTTGTGTAATACAGAGCAGTAAGCAATTTAATTTATGCTAGGATGGGTAATATTCCTTTCCCATGAAAATGCATTGGGTTGAAAAGAGAAATAGGAAATGTTTTGCTAAAGAATCCTGATGTGCTTGAATAGTTTGGCTGCAGAGCTGACTAGTGATGTTATAGCTTTTGGATGTAGTAGAGCAGAACAAAATAGCCCCACTACACAACTGAGGATCAGCACCTTCACATGTTTAAAAATACGCACAGGTGCCTTGGTAATCTCCCTAAAGTCAGCTCCAAAGCTTATCCTGAGATGGCTGAACCCATCAATTCTTCAGCCAAAACCAGAAGATCTTTTCTGTTAGCTGAGACCTTGGTGATCTCCTGGCTGCAGCAAGCTACATTTATACCATACCAGATTTCTTAATGTATATATTGTCATTTGTAACTGTGTTTAGATGTGATAAATCAGATGATAGTTTAGAGAAATGAAAATGAGAGGAACACAACCACTTACAGAGCTAAGAAAGCCTTTGAATACCAAAAGGCTTTCCTTCATGTTTTCCCTTCTAGTCCAAGGGAAAGACAAAGTAAAATGGTCTGTCTCCTGAAAAACAGGTATTCTTACCACATGCCAGAGAACATCCTTCACTGAAAGTAATATCATCAATGGCAACAGTTTCACCTTGTCTCCGTGTCTCCACCATCCCCCAAAAGATAACCTGCAGAGATTAAAAGCAAATCAACAAGAAATGGCATTAATCAGCATCACAGACGAGAGAAAAAACATCCCAAGGTATGCCAGTCTAGTCCATAGAGCTTCTATTAGAAATATGAGAAATAATGTAATTAACAGTTTTGGATGATTACAACCCTGGCTTTTTCACATATCTGTGGCTCTTCAACAGATATATAGTCTAATCATCTAACTCAAGAGTGAAGCAGCATTTAAAAGGATCTGGAAACCACAATAAAATACATTAAAATCTAAGCAAGGATCACAACAGTTAAGAAATACAAAAGATTTTGTGTTTTATCAAGCCATTATTCCACCATAGACTGGAAATGTGAACCTTTTCTGGTTGCTTTAGGAGAGCAATCCATGATCCAGTTCTCCAAAAGTCAGCCAAAAGAGACATACCAAGCTTGTTGTGTGTTGAGTAATTAAAGAAGTGGTAATCTTTGTATTTCAGAATTCCCTACAGATGGAGATTTTTGAGAACCAAAACCAAATCACCTACCCCATAAAGATAATAAAAACTTTTTTTGTTTTTTTTCAGGTATGTACAAAAAGTATTAAATAGTTAACATCAAGATGAGCAAATAAGTAGTGAAGGTTGATTTTAATAAAATCTCACTTCAAGTATGTTTGCAAAATGGACAAAAATACCCAAGCACTCTATTTCAAAGATATTTCCACATCCCCCCAAAAAAGCATTTATTCCCATCCATTTTTTTCCATAGAAACTTTAATCATCATGATGAAACATCATCAAAATTTTATCTTGAAAAATGCCACAGATAGCCCTGTATGCTAAAGATCTTGTCATATCAAAAGAACAAGTGCAAAAGGGCATATGAATTGCATTCACTTGTATGACCAGCATCTTGCAAGTTGTCACTGGAGGAAAAATATGCAATCAAAGTAGAAAGCTTGCTCAACTTCAGGATCTAGGTTTGATGGGGTGCTCAGCTACATTTCTTTAGCCAGTTGCAATGATTACTGCAATATATTTGACACGTGTCTCTTTAAAGCTGGACTGTGCCCATCAGTTCACTCTATAGAGACCAAAGGATAACAAAGATTGCAAACAATAATCTAATTAGCATTTGATCCAGCAATTGAGAGGAAGAAGATGTCATATAGCATTAGTCCATATTCCCAGACTCACTATATTTTTCTAAACAATATGAGGCATGAAAATGTATACCTAGAATTAAAACCTTTCGGCACAATCTCCGATTGTGATACATACACTCATATCAGGTAGAGGTAAGTTATCGACAGGTTACAACTTTGATACTTGTGTTGACTTTGGTACGGGTATTTTATAACATACATTCCCAGTCAGGGCTGAGCAGGCATTACTTCAAAAATCCAGATCTTGTTGGATGCTTTAACACAGTGTTACCTCTGCAAGTCAAGTAATTATGTTACTCATATGGTTTATTGAAATGAGGTTGTGCTCTCATGCCTTCAGGTTTGTATGCTAACCTATTCTTCACAGTAACTACTGTAGGAGGAAATGCCTGATAGTCTTCTCTGCTTCCCACTTTCCCTCCAGTACTATGCATAACTGTGAGGATGCATCATCCATGATATTACAGCCCTAAGTTACATTTCCTGTGCTAATGTTTTGTGTAAATGCACATGTAAAAACATTTAAATAGCCTACAAGGCTTGCAGTGTTTTTCAGCAGCTTTGAGCAAAAGAAAACCATATGCATGTGTTCTGTGACAAAGGCTCAAAGCTACAATGAATAGTTAAGTACAGTATTTGTTATATGAAGCATCCCTACAGAACAGTATCTCTATGAGAGAATGGTATTTCCTATATAAATTAAATCTTGAGTTTATTGATACAGTTAGATCGAGGCTAAGGGAATACTGTATTGAAAGTTAAGATCTCAAGTATATCACCTCTGTGGGCAGGTAGATAATTTGTGATATAGTGAGACCGATTGTTTTATTGAAGACACATGCAGTTTAGGTAAGGTTTGGCATTAGTTTTAACACCAAGAGATAAAAACAAGCAGTATTTGTTAATGCAAACTATGACATTCCAAATGGCTTCTCTCTCACCTCATGATAATGTTTTCCATTTACAAAATATTTAGCTTTAATTTCTTAAAAAACCCACCATTCATAAACCATTTAACAAGTGACAGTCGCCGCAATTTACCAACCTCATATTTTTCAGTGCTGTTGATTGTGATGGTATTTTCTTTCCACTGATTTTGCAGTTCTCCTGAAACTTGCCAGATGTTTGTAATAGTATCTTCAGAGTGCTTTTGAAACCCAACCTTCAATGTTCCATTTGCTGGACTGATCCAATAATGAAATGTGATCTAGGACATAAAAGGTCCGATTATGTCTGGAAAGTACTATGACAAATGATGAAATACAAGGACTATGCCTCAAAATACCTGGCAAATGTGTTCTTTGTCAGTTGGAAGAAAAACACTGGTCCTTAAAGTTGCAGAAGAGGACCGCATATCAGGAGACAATGAGAGAAAATAAGCTGTTAAAATGAATAAAAAAGAAATCTTAGAAGCTTGGAGAAAAGTTATATAAGATATAACAGTAAAATAAGAAGAGGCATGCATAGAGGTATGAATAACTAAAAAGCCAACTAGAAGTTTTTCCAAAAAAAAGATTCATATCACACTTGTAGCCATTGTGTACCAAGCTTCTGTTCATATTAATTATTGACAAAGTACTCGTCCAAGTTCCTGCTGAAATTTCAAGTACGAAAGGATTTCAAATAAGTTATCGTGTTCCTCTGTTCAACAGGACATGGGTCTGGGTTTTGGCTGCTCAGAAAACTGCCTCAATGCAGAGAGGAGGTTACAGTATCCTTGTACATACTCCCAATATTAAGGGTTGTCTTCAGAATTCCACACTAAGGTTAAAGATACCATTATCTTCCCAGTTAAAAAACAATTCCAAATTAAATTGTTACTTTAAATGAAAGCGTAACAGATCAACAAGAGTCGGTGAAATATAGCTGTCACTATGCCTTTTGACCAATTCTGTCTCTTCCTGACCATATTGTTTCAGGTCTATAAGATGGAAGGCAACCACCCTATTTTAGAATATCAAATACTGCTAGTCAAAATCTGGCTCTTCCTGAACATGAAGATTTCAGAGATGTTAAAGAATGCAAGGGGGAAAAAAAAGTTTCAATCTTTTTTTTCTTCCTTTCGCTTCTGTCCTTCTTCCCAAACTCCAAGCAATATCAGGTAAACTGCTGCCCTCTGACATTAACATGTAAATGAAAGGAGAAAGATGAAGGAGAAAAAAAAAAAGCAAGTAGGACTGAAGGAATAAAAAATAAGTCCTAAAGTTAAAGATTACTACAGAATCACAGAATCATCTAGGTTGGAAAAGACCTTGAAGATCATCCAGTCCAACCATTAACCTAACACTGACAGTTCCCAACTGCACCATATCCCTTAGCGCTGTGTCAACCTGACTCTTGAACACCTTCAGGGATGGGGACTCCACCACCTCCCTGGGCAGCTCATTCCAATGCCTAACAACCCCTTCGGAAAAGAAATTGTTCCTAATATCCAGTCTAAACCTTCCCTGGTGCAACTTGAGGACATTACCTCTTGTCCTATCGCTTATTACTTGGTTAAAGAGGCTCATCCCCAGCTCTCTGCACCCTCCTTTCAGGGAGATGTAGAGGGCGATGAGGTCTCCCCTCAGCCTCCTCTTCTCCAGACTAAACACCCCCAGTTCCCTCAGCCGCTCCCCGTACGACCTGTGCTCCAGACCCTGCACCAGCTTCGTTGCCCTTCTCTGGACACGCTCGAGTCATTCAATGTCCTTTTTGGAGTGAGGGGCCCAAAACTGAACACAGGAATCGAGGGGCAGCCTCACCAGTGCCAAGCACAGGGGTCAGATCCCTTCCCTGTCCCTGCTGGCCACGCTATTGCTGACACAAGCCAGGATGCCGTTGGCTTTCTTGGCCAAATATCAGAGGATATGTAGGAACTTCTAAATACTTAATTTATAAAACTACCCACCCTGACCTCTCATCCTTGAGTGCAACTGAAAAGTCACTGACATAGGACCATAAGACTAGCACAGTTCTGGAGCCATCTGAGCAACCCCCACAATAAAGCATTTTGCAGCCTGCTACTAGAGCAATGGCCATGCTCCTCCCAGGTTTTAGGCCTTTCATGACTGCTCAGGCAGCACTTTCAGATCCTGCCAGCTGCAAGGATGTTCTTCCTACTGATAACAGATGGCTTGGTGCCTCAGCAGAGCCCTATCCCTGACTCCAATCTGTTTCATTGGTTTTTTAACTTTTTTCTTTTAGTTCCATAAAGATAAATGTATCTAAGATCCACAAAAAAAGATCAGATTTCACCTGCCACATGAATTTTAAGTCTTACAAAGAGGGGACAGAAATTGTAATTTTAAGAAATTCTTTGAACAGTTATTTTACATTCAATCTCTGTATAGATAACAGGTTTCAATTATTGAAAAGAGGTTGTGTTTTGGATTTTGGGTTTTTTAAGTGGTTGTCACTAGTCTGTTCAACTACATTTTCAGTGAAAATAAGAACCATAAGAAGAGGCAGAACTGAAAAAACAGTGTTGGTTCTGGTAAATGATTACATAAATCTTCAAAGGAGTTACATCTACCAAGTGATCTTTGCTCTTCTCTTTCTCCTGCATGTGCAATTACTTATCCTGAAGGCAGGAACTCTTTCCTTTAATACTCTGACAAAGAGCATACTCTGCTCAATTGTTACCATACAATATAATTTCTGGTTTTTTAAGCAGGAACCAACACAAAACTGATTACACAGTCTGTTGAGTCACTAGCAGTGGGAAAACTTGAATAGCTGCCATAAGGAGATAAATATTTCCTAGGTGATTAGAACACGCATTCAGAAAATGAAAGTACAGTTTATTCACTCTCAGGGTAGAAAACCGAAATAACCAAATACACTTAAATCATCTTAGACATCCAGTTCACAGATCTCAGTACAAAGCCTCTCAGAAAGCTGAATAGCTACAAGTTTTCAAGCTTTCTGTTGTCTGATCACCTGATTAACTTAGATTAATATGGCTACCACACAATTCAGACCCAGCAGATACAATGGTGACTGAGCACCCAAAACAAGTGAAAAGGAATATACATGCGACTGAACAGTCTGCTTCCTCTATAACACTTGAAATTGACAATTCTCAATCTTTTTCTGGCTTTGGGTGTCTGCATAAGTTAGATTTTCCCCTCCCTACCAGTTCTTCACAAGATAAGAGTAACATTTTTTATTGGTTATAAGCAAGAATATCTTTCAGGTCTTTGCTATATCCTGATGAGATGTATCCTACTGATCAAGCACAAACTCTAGAAACTTCAACTAGAGCAAGACTGTTGCCTGGTTAATTAATTTTGATTCTAGTCAAGTTTGTTATAATTTTATTCCATAGTATTTGTCTTTTACCTGCGGCTTGATGAGAAGAATTTCTTAACTTATTAAAGTGTTTCACAACTTACTTGAAACAAAATTTGTGTTTATGAAAAAGGTTTGGTAGTTACTCAAATTTTTGTGCTAAGAACTGTTTAAATCAGCACTTATTTAAGCAGGAGAAGGCTTAATGCAGCTAAAAAAGTTGACTAGAGTTATGAAAAGAATCATATATTACAGAAGGAAGAAGCCTGGTCTGGGAATGTAGGGTTAACCTGGCAATTGCACAAGTATAAGGGACATATTTTCTCTCAGAACAGGGACAATGACTGACTTGGTTGAGGGACAGTCTTTGTTGCAAGGCAGAATTGCAACACAGTTTAGAGAGAAGCTGGCTCAAACAGGTTACCAAGCCCTTCCTGTCCCCAGATCCAAAGTCATCTTCTCTCAAAATGTTTGGAACAGTAGTATTAGCCACAGATAACAGACACACACAGCTGGGCATTCACCAAAGAAAAGAAGAAAACACATCACAAAATGGGTGACCCAATACTTCTTTCTAAACTTTGCAGCCATCGAGACCAAAATTATCACATGATATCTCCTCTCCAAAACAGGTAGAGGTCACTCAGGTAGATAAACATGACTCTTGATGACAGATTACTTGCTCCTCCTTGAGAACAAGAATTGATTTCTAGAATATTGTCTTTTTTTTTTTCTTTTTTTTTTTTTTTTTTTTTCCTAAAAACCTGGACATAAGTGCTCAGAAAACATGTGGCAGAATACAACTGAGCTACCAAGAAATTAGTATAATTAAGAAAATAAAATAGAGAACTATATGATTTGTAAGAGCCCATGGTTCCTTCAAAGAACATAAGGTTTCTCACCACTGTCATTCCCATTGTGGTCAGAGTACGGTGGTCCCGTGACAGATATGCCATTTCTTCTTATCCATCCAGGCTGTAAATTCAATTTATTAAGAGCTTTGCATAGACCAGTTTCGAAATCACACTTTTCACAGGGGGAACCTGAATTGAAGCAAGCAAACAAAAAATCAAAACCTCAAAAACAGAAGCAAAGGGATATGTTCTCACCATTGCTTGTTATTTAATTAACACACAGAAACCTTTCAAAGAGCCTCCTAAAAGAAGTAGGAAACACCAGAATTTTTAAATCATGAACAAAGAGAAACAGGGCAGTGGAAAAGAGACCAAAGAGCATGTACACTAAAAAAAAAAAAAAAAACAAAACAACAACAAAAAAAAACCCAAAACCCACATAATACACCAAGCCATTCCCACACCAGACGAAAAAAGGTATGTATGACAGTTTCCTACTTGCAGGAAACTGCTCAAGGTAGCTTATCTTTTATGCAGAGGCTGTTCTTAAAATAAACTGCAGCTATCAGCTGAAGTTTCAGTATATCCTCTGTTTATCCAGTGTTCTTGCATAGAAAAACAAAGACTCAACATGAGGAAATAACCAACTAGCAAAAATATTTTTTTTCCATTGCTGTTTATTTCACCATTTTGCAGCCTCCATTTTTCAGGAACTTTGAGGGTGAGCCCATTCCCAGAAACCCGCTAAGGCCTCATAACATGACAGGTGAGGATCTCATCATCTGACATACTCCACAGTTTACCAGTGCTCATCATCTTTACTAAGCTGCTGCATTAAAACAGAAACCACATTGTTCAGAGAAGAGTTGAAACAAGTCCTCAAAAGGACATGGTCTCCCCATATGCCTTTCCTCTGACCTTATTTCTTAACAGTGCACATAGCAACGTGGTGGGGAAGTACTGTTTCTCTCCCTTCCACATTTCCCTGTAGGGCAGCATAGGTTAGAAAAGGGAGCAGAACATGTCTTTCTGGCACAGGACACAGCTTGGTATATCTGATCATTCAGAGAATTTGCAGTGACTGTGTGACCAGATAAATAATTGCATATTGAGAGGGATGGATGAATGAATGTTTCTTTCTGCTCTGGTTTCAGAAAGCCATTTTTGCATCGCATCTAAGCTGAATGAAACAGCTTACATGTGCCTGGCTGGCCGGACAGCCTCATTCATTCAACCACTTATTGCAGTGGTGGAAGGGTTTTTTTGTTGTTGTTTTTGGTTTTTTGTTTGTTTGTGGGTTTGTTTTGTTTTGTTTTGTTTTTAAAAAAAGTCTAATCAAATGCATCTGTCAAGAACAAGTCTTTTTGCAATTTCACCCCAAGCAGAATAGCTGGTATGTGGGACCATCTCCAGATTTCATGCACTGTGTAGAAACTTTCAGTTCACCTGCATTTTCTGCTACACTTCTGGTTAGACCTGAGAACTACAATGGCTTTGCACTCCCTCTCAAATTGGTGCTCACTCAGGCCTCTGTTAATGCTTTTGGTCTATTCTGTTATTACAGTTCACCAATAATTTTAAATAAAGTTGTAACTGCAGCATTTGTGGTCACTCTATGATGTCCAATTTTATGGCTTTCATATTCACATCAACTTACTGCAACGATTAATTATAAGGAGAGAGAGGGGAAAACGGATATAATTCACCTAAGCATTCCAGACTCAAGTTCATGTATAGATTGGCTGATTCATCAATTAATTTTTTATTGCTTCTTTTATTCGTTAGCTCTTTAAGTGGCTGAAAAGTATGTCAGTGATTCATCAAAAGCACAAATACTGCTGAGGCATATCTGTTTATCATTACAGAAAATACACCAAAATCACATTCAATATTTCCCTGAGAATTTTCTCATAGCTGAAAAAACAATTTAAAATAAATATGTACAAAATGTCAAGAACAGTACCTTTTTTAATTAAAAAAAATTTTTGGATCATTTGTTATTATTTTCCAAGGCAATATTCATTTTCATAGAAAATATATCTTAAAAGCAAACCAATGTAAATTTGCTGGAACATAGATTTGCAAAGATAAAAATCACTGCTTGGAGAGGAAAAGGCTGGAAGGAAGAAATGTGTGGGATGTTCTAGATACTTTTTGCAGAATTTCCTGTGAACAAAACAAATAATTAAAATAACCTCTAAGGAAAAATTCCAAGTCCCACAGAAACAGACTACAGTTTAAGGTTCTATTTCAAGTGTGTATGTGTATAAATATCTCATCGATATTCTGGGAGCAAAATATTTTTAAGAGTAGTTAGTTATCATTCATCCCCTATTTAATATTTTGCAATAGTTTTCAGATTAAGGCGTATTCTGCTTCTTTTCCAATGCTGTGGCAAAGCACTAACCAACCACATATAAAGTGTGAAATGACAATAAAAATACATCATCCAAAATTCAAATTTTGATATATTTTCAATGCAGAAACATCCTTAAACCCAAGTAGGGCCCAAAGAAAATATCAGGGACCTGTCATGAACATGAGATCAGAGAGTTGAAACCTAAGTAGAAAAATAATGTTGCAGTAATCCTAAATCAGGTGGGTGGCAGCAGGGTGAATTTTCAGTTTGACACCCTGATCTCTATCTTTATGTCTGGACTGCCAAGCTCTCCTGCAGTGATACAGAGAATGATCTAAGCAGCCCCAGCATCCACAGCCTGTAACTCAGAGCCTAATTCCACACCTCTTGCTCATCTATACTTAAAATACAACATTATTTGGTATTTAGGACTTCCACAGAGCCCATAGGCTCATTTTGCTAAACTAGTCTTTGGAGCAACATTTAATTCCTCTACTTTCATATAAGCATTTGTCTATAGCAGTATTCCCCCAGCAAACAAGTATAAAAAGCCTCCAAAATATTCATGGAAGAATGCATTTATTACTGCTTATTCTGCAATCATAAAAGAAAGTGCTGCCTGGAGGAAATGTTCTTTTTAAGGAAACCAAGACCAAGCATGATGAAGATTTCAAGGTTATGCAGTGAAATGTAGAATAACCATCTCTTGTGCAAGAGATGAAAAAAACCCACTAACCTGAGATGTGTTAGTCACACATCAGAGGGTTCAACAGGCATAATTTCCAGCTGTTGGCATTTAATATATTTTAATACAGCACAATAAAGTTACAAAATATATTGATATCCAATAGAGTCTTAACAATTGTCTTATCTACAGAGGAACAAAAATCAAGTATCCTAGAGCTGATTCTAGACTCCTGTTCCAAACAGGTATCTGCATCATATTTGAATAAAACAGGGAATCGTATTGGAAGAAGAAAAGCAACATGTATCTGGACACACATTTGTAATTTGAGGAATCTGGATTTAAATTACTGCTTTATTTCACAGGTTTCAGCTGAACTCAGTGATCACTCACGTGTCTAATTAGCATTTTTCGTCATGCACAGGCTCATCTAAAGACAATCTACTTTAAATTTAAAGCTAAGCCTTAAAAACCCAAAACCTATGGTAGATTCCTTTGCTGGACACTGAGTGGAAAAACTTAGATAAACTTTTAATAAAAATTAGAATTTTAATAAAGAATGTAATAACTTTATCAACAGAGAATAAAAAGAATTTAACAAATAATCTAATAAAGCTCCTCTTTGCACTCCAGAACCAAGATCCTCAAAGAACAAGAGTATCTTACACATTGTATGATATCAATTGCAGCATCATTTTGTCTTACAATTTTATGGAAATAGTAGATTTCTGATGCAAATGTACTTAGACTAGCAGTTAAAAATCACTCTCACTGCTTAGATCCTTTAAGGGAAACATCAACAACTCTATTCATAGCCTCTGAATGTGACAAAAATTACACCAGGATTATAAATTAATGAATTCAAGAAAATTTTCCTCCTTGTCTAGACTGAAAAAATGCTGTTGTGTCTTATACCTTGATCTAGGTATTTTGGGAGAAACCTGAATTTCAGCAAACAATTTTACCATGAATTAAGGAAAAAAAAAGTAATATTTGTTAAAACTCCATTGAATTTATGTGAATGAGGAAATGCTTTGCTATGAAGATTTATGAAAGACTTTCACTGTATAGAAAAATCAAAGTGAAACAGGAAGATACTGTCTTAGAAAATCAAATGAAGAAGAGGGTAAGGAAAAAAATTAATTCTCATTTCTGATACATAAAAAATTTCCCCCCCTAGTTCTCATTGCTGCCTCGTTCAGTCATTGAATCATATCACACATGACGAAGGCCACTGAGACTTACTGTGTTTCTCATCACTGCTGTCTCCACATTGGTTGGTGAAAACACACAGTTCCCCAGATGGAGCAGAGGAGCCATCACCACGTTGGCATCCACTTCCTGTAGATGACTGGGTATTTACCAGAGCAAAGCAATAAAATGCACAGAAGAATAAGGATCTGTTCATGGGCTTTGTTACTATCCAAGCTTTCACCAGGAAAAAGAATTACTTTGACAGTCTAGTATTGCTCATGAAGCATCTTTAAAAAAATCTGTGTTTACACGCATCTCTCCAAAAGATTATTTTAGAACCTCACTTTCTGAATCTACAGCTTATATGACTTCTGTGAAGCAGTGACTTTCAACCTGTGTGTCTTTAGATAATATTTAACTGAAATATAACATTGGTTTATTACTAAAAAATGTTGGTGCATACTATGCAAGTCAACAGTATATCATTAACTTACTGATTGGATGTATTGCCCAATAGTTTGCAAATATATTAGATAAGAAAATAACAGGAAAACAGAACAGAATTACTAAGTGACCAACATTCATAAAGATCTCTTTTCTCAGAGGGAGTTGGTAAATGCTTACAAAACTTACGAAGTTTCTGTAACAAATGTAGAAAACAGTTGAGAAATTCAAAGCTGATTTTGCATCAAAGGGATTGTAAGTGACTGATCTAGGGAAAGATTTAGAATTTACCATCTGTATACATATGACTGATAGTTAAAAGTGGTACCTGTAGTGGGCTACAACTGTAGATAATGACTGAATTACTTTAGAGTACCTGGTTGTTAATAAAATCATATCTGCAACCACAATTTGCATAAATACATGAATGGACTGGATACTAATGAATACTTTCCAAATTACTATATTCCCATATTTTCTGGAAAAATAATTTTCTGTGTGATACTACTAGAGTTTCCAAAGTAAGGAAAAAATTATACACACCTAGGATCCCATATTTGAATTCATATGAACAGTGAACAATACGAACATACAAATGAGCACCGTCCAATTTGTCAAAATAATAATTTGCCACCCAATGCAGGAATACATCATATGGGGAAATTACCATCAAATCAACCCTTCATATATATCAGTAATCAATCCTGCCAACATATTCAGTCTCTCTCCAGGGTTATTTAGTTATAGATATAACCCCCACCCCACACGCATAATTTGTATAATGACTAGTTCTGAAATAGGACATTTAGAAGAAAAAGTGTATAGTCAGAGTTGACGCAACAGTTCCTTATTAAGCTGTCAAGAAGAGTATTTATAGGTTTACAATGCATTATGTGGTAAGCCAGTCAGAGCTCACCCAGTAGAGTTGGGCATTACTAAAACATCCTCGTACAAAAGGACTCCATCAGTACAAGAAAGAGAAGTCAGTGTGTTGACTTACAATCTCTTTGATGGAAAATCAACTTTGAATTCCTCAACTGTGTTTCACTGAAACACACCAGTTCTGACAAAGCTTTTAATGGATGAACCAAAGATCTTCAAGTCAAGGAGGGGGAGTGGGAAGAGATATCTAGCCAGTCCAAGAAGCCAGCTTTGTCAGAGAAGATTGAATCAACTGCTTTCATTGATAACTTCTAAATGACTGTGAAAACTAGATAAAATAAGGCTGACAATCATGTAAGCTCAACACTCCTTTAATAGGAACAATGGAATGAAAAAAATCTAACTACTTTTATGACAGAATTGTATTACTTTACTAAAAGGATCATGCAATCGTCCAAGTGGCACCTTACAATAAGCTACTGATGCCAACAGCTCCGGAGATTTCTTCACCTGTAAATTCCCCAGATCAAATAACTGGAATGTACATACCACTTTGCATACATATGATTTGTCTGTTAGTCCTGGTGAGCAGAATTAAGACAAAGTAAAGCTCTATAACTGAAGTATGTTATTGGGAAGCACAAGTGCTATAGTATCTACTGGGAGAAACAGACCACCTATGTCTGGGAGGCATAGCAACCATTGCAGATCCGTATTATCATAACGTAAGTAGTCTTTTGTCAGGGTACAGAGACTATTACTCCAACATTGCCTGAAGGCTGGCAGTCCAAGGTCTGATGCAACTCCCTATTATCTCCAACACCAGAGGCAGACATACGTTTACTGTAATAAAAGTTTCAGTTCTGCATAGAAAGCATTTTCCAGCTCATTTGCTTCAACTCCACCCTTTTCATCACAATCCTTCTATGGACATCATTTTATGTGCTCCATTTTAATGCTTTGTTTCCAGGTCATAAAGCTGATTGGAAAACTTCCTGAAGAAAAGAAGAGCTACTAATAAATGAATTAAGATTTAATTGATTGAGATATATATATACATCTCAGAGTTAATCAAGAATGTATATTATTGAATTTCTTGTTCCATTCCAGCTTAAATTAAACGTTTGTTTAAAAAAAACCCCACCACTATTCAATATAATATATCACATTACTACATTTGTAAAGGCTTAAGTGTTTTATGCTCTTCAGCTGCTTTGTTTTCCAATCTATTTTGTCCAACATACAATATTTCATCTTATTCCTTCTTTTCCCCTACAACTTGTAAAACTCCTCCTCACTGTTCTACTTCACAATTACAGGATTTCCCAGTCTTTTAGTTTTCTTCCATTTTATTAAAACTTCTGCTGCAATATTCTAAGCTCTTTTCCTCTGTCTGTAGCATAAAATCTGTATACAAGCTCTCTGAGGGTAATTTTTAGCAGAAACTGGCATCCATTACCATGTTTATTATGCCCTAAAACATTAATAATAAGAAAAGTTGCATAACCCAAACATTTCAGAATCACCATAAGATCTGTTGTGAGTGGAAATCGATGAAAAATGCATCAAATATTCAGAAAATATTTAAGGTGATATCCAAGGATTTTTATTGAAGAGGAAGAAAAATAGTATTTCAGTGAAGATCTAACAAAAAGTACAAAACCAAAGAAAAGGTGTCTTTTTTTTGCAAGTGTGTGGCTATGTACAAGCAGGAGAGTTTCTTGACAAGTGCAGCGTCAGCCCTCTTGTCAGCTTACAACAAGAACACCACAGTTCTTCATAGCTCTGAGAAACATTGAAAAAGGGACAAAAAGATGACTCAGAAGCAAAAGACGCAGGGAAAGTCAAAAGAACAAACACTTTAAGTACTGAACTGCAAGCACCCTGAAAGAAAGAAGAGTCAAGATTTAGAAAAGGAGGAGCAGAGGGAGAATGAAGATATATAAACCAGTAAAAATCTGTAGCATATCAGTAAAGCAGAAGGATGGGCAATAATCAAAGGGTTTTTTCTGAAAGCAGTAGAGAAATTTTGCAGAAAAATCTAAAGACTAAAAGGAGAAAAAGCAGAGCCAGGCACTATGTCTATTTTCAAAGTTACTTCAGCAAGCACGCAGTATAAAATAAAAAAATAAAATAAAATAAAATAAAATAAAATAAAATAAAATAAAATAAAATAAAATAAAATAAAATAAAATAAAATAAAATAAAATAAAATAAAATAAAATAAAATAAAATAAAATAAAATAAAATAAAAAAATGGCTTGAATTTACACCAAAGCTGGATTTATCTGGTTTAGCCTAATTAATTTCATTTAAGCCAAGACAAAATACATTTGCTGCAAGTGAAAAGAAGATTGCCCTCTCAGCTCTTCTACTTAAATAAGTAAATCTACTGAAAAAGTTGTAGATATTTAGTCTAAAATTTTTAAAAGATAAGTCTTATTTATAAGTCCAAACAGGCTGAAACAGGGACAGAAAAGCTTTGCATTTTTAAATCTATTTTTCATATCAACAGAAAGTTATCTGCTTAAGCAGAAAACAGATGGCAGTTAGTAATTCTCCATTAAGTTTTTGTAGAGCCAGTTATTATCAACACAAGAAACAGAGGAAAGAACTCAAAAAATGGGATATTACTTTCATCATTTGAAAATTATGTGCAAATTTTACTGTCACTACTAACTTTCTTTCAGGCAAAAGTTCTACAGAATAGAAAACGTAGTCAGATCTTCAGAAAAATCAAAATTTCATTAAATTTAATATAACCTTTTAATGGCAAGATTGTAACATTTTTATATATGATCAGAGTATTCAGCATGTATTTCATTTTCTCTTAACATACAGTTTTAGTAAATATCATTAATTTTAATTTAAAATCCTCAATTTTTTTAGGCAAGAACAATTTTATCTGATCATTAAGAAAACTACCAAAATAGTATTTTTAAATAATTCACAACTACTCAGCTAAGACTTCGAGACCCCTCTCCCTAAATATACTATTTGTATTATCATACCACTGGTCTAGTTTTTAATTGTCAAATTGGAACTGAATGATATCTGCAAAGTAGGAGAAAGTCAAGCAATCACAGTAACTCCAAACTGATCAGTTTTTAACAGGAATTGACAGAATTCTTTACTTTGATGTGAAGGGCAATAATTGCATACCGTTTGCTTCCAGCTAAGTAGCACTAATTCAATAGTTAACCTTAAAGAAGTCCAAGATATTGATACATTTGATTGAAAAGGTTTCTGGATAAGTGCTCTTACCACCTGTCTCCATTTGCTAAAAGAAATTAGTAAAATCAATTAAGAGGTTAAAACCAATCAATATATTGATCAATGTACAACATGAACACCACAGTTACAACTATTGAAGGAAAAAGCCCATAATATTAATATAAGGTATGATGAACATCACAGGTTGAAATAAGATTACACTTGGGGAAAATTTTTGGTAGCATATTTTCTATCTTTGTAATGATAGCCCAATATCACATTCAAGAAGAGATAACAGGTGATGATAGAAAGGAAAATAAAGAAAATAATCAATAGGAGACACAAAAACCTATTCTGATACCTATGGGTACCATATGCTAAAATTTGTCTCAACACCTAGAGCTTGTAGAAAAAAATATTTTAATTCTTAACCATCAAGAGCTCAGTA
Source organism: Athene cunicularia (assembly GCF_003259725.1). Classification (NCBI taxonomy): domain Eukaryota; kingdom Metazoa; phylum Chordata; class Aves; order Strigiformes; family Strigidae; genus Athene; species Athene cunicularia. Next base: position 31,930,122 of record NW_020799095.1, on the reverse strand, counting down.
GAATTGCCCTTCTCTCTCTCAACCCCAAAGTGGGAAAAAAAGATTACCAAAAGTGCTTCTAATCCATAAAGCAATATCCTATTATAAGACAAAACTATAAATTGGCAATCAGGCAAAAAGGCATTCCTACCTACTATCTGCTTCTTCAGAGAAATTGGAGCTAGAGCAGAGTAATGATTTTCTCAGCATTTGCTTTCCAGTCCAAAAACTTCCAATAGATTTCAACACATACTGCTCCCACACAGCTTTCTCCAAGTCATTAGGAAAGTCTTTCTTCCATCACATCATTCTACCAAGCATTTTGGTTCTGTTCTGTGCGACAAGCAGCTCTCTGGTCCTCTAGTCCTCCTCAGGTGTAACTAATTTATCAAGTAGCACTGTCTCAAAAGAGAAGAGCTGTAGAGGGAAATCCATGGGGCTGAGGATCTGATGTAACATGAACTATTACATCACATGATTAAATGCATTTCACAAGGTGTTTAAGTCAAACTAAATCCTGTGTGGTCCCATGGACCAAACACCCATCTATGGTCAAAGTATATTAGGTGTGCTCCTGGAGCTCAAGTTCTGCTGTAGTCTCATGCAAAGGTCTCCATTTCACACTCCCCATGGTTGCTCTGTTTTGAGTCACACAGTGTGCAGGAATAGTTGGGACATTTCTTTCAATAATGCACTCCTCGTTACAATAAAATGTTAGTGTGCTAAGCATGCTTAATGGCTCTCAGAAATAGAGCTGGCCTTTTCCTCACCGTCAAGAAATATAAATAGATATAGCTTTCTTCCATAGTTTTAAGAAAACATATATTATGAAAATTAAACTGGAACCAAATTAAACAGTTTTGCTATCCATCTCAACTGTATACATAGGAAGATTCATCTATCCTAACCTTGGTTGCTAGAAACTGAGCCAACGACCAAAGGTTTTGCAGGCAGCAGAAGCAGACAAACACCTTTCCAGCACAAATCACCCAAAGATGTCTATCTCTGAGTGAAACAGGTCATTTGGAGATGCCTGGGGTTTTCCATCAATAATAAAACAAGCTTGCCCTTTAATATCACTTCTAGGTATGTGAGTGAGGGCAAACAAATCCTTCCCATCGTCCGTCTGCCTGTTTCAGTCTGTTAACACATAACATAAATCAGACAAATCAGCAAGATCAGGGAGGAGTCTGGAAGAAAGCACTCTCCATGGGCTTATCTTCCATAACTAGAGTAGAATCAGCACAGCCTAGAGTTGACTGCAACAATATTCATCTTTAGTCCTAAAATATGTCCATGTGTACAAGAGCTGGAAATTAGGCTGTTAAGACCTACAGGGAGACTCAACAGAGCATATAGGGTTTCTCAGCAGTCATGCTTGCTCCACACATTTCTAGCAGTTAACCCCCCAAAAAGATACAGGAAGTACATGAGTACAAACCTTTCTTCACCAAAACTCTCAATTATCTCAATTTCTTCATCTGTAAACAAGTGGGCTAAACATTTCCAAATTGCTCTGATACCTCCTGATAAATAAGACTAAATAGAAACTAATAGTCCCAAGTAACTTTTCTTCACACATTGTAAGTCAGCCTTCAATATAAGGAGAATATCTTGATATCCAAAGAAATAATATTTCATTGAAAATAAGAGAGGGATAGTTTCCAACTCTGATTTTCAGAGAGATTAAATGAAAAGGTGACATTCTCGACAGAGAATAGCGCCTTCAAAACATACTTTTAGTGCAATTAATGCAAAGTGGAACTTTATGCAATAAAAGCAGATGCATGGTTTGGGAAGAGCCCTAGGAATTAAAGCACTTGGGAGATTAATGATAGAAGCTTAACACACAATGAATTTGTACAAAATTCAGACCACGTGCTTCATTTGGAAAAAAATTTAATTAAAATAAACCACAGGGTCCCTGTGTGCTGTCTTGATAAAGCAGCTTTATCCTAAGTCTAAAATGCTTAGTTACACTTCTTAAATTAACCCAGACAACACTAGGAATTGTATTTAGAGTAACCATTATTCAATTGGAGCTATGCAATACTTAGAGTAATTTCACACTTTAAGGAACTGTAGGAAATATGATGTCACTGTTATTAATTTTCCCATTACTGTAAAAACTCTCATAGAGCAGCAGCTGGGGGACCTTGAAGCTGTTCCAGATTATATTTCTAGAGCCACCCCAAATAGGAAATGAGCCTGAAACACCCCCATGCCACTATCCCCATCTCCCAGTCACACAAAGCACCCCCAGAACTCCTGACAGCTTCTAAGAAAGGGTATGGAGTTGGCAATCTGGACAAGCCCAAAGCAGCTGAAGGAAACACATTATTCTTCCCAGTCACAGGAAAAAGTACTAAACCCCATTCACAGCCTAAAACTCCCAAACAGCTTACCCTAGCATACAGCCTCCAGATCTTCCTGATTTCATATCCTACCTCTGCAGTCAGCCTGCTGCTACTCCCCAGGTCGTTTATCAGTTAGTAATGCACTACACCTGCATCAAAGCAGCTTTCAGCTGCTCTCTTAGAAAAAACATCATGGTTTTATCTACAGGCTGCCTAGAAAATTGATAGATTTTCTTTTCTTGCAAAAGCTTGAAGTCTCAGAGTACCAATGCCAGAGAGGCTGCCACGGCAAGGGGTCTAGCACCGTGGGGGTCATACTCATGCAGCAAGCAAAACTGGTTCCAGAGTTGCTTTGAATGCAGTTATGGTGTATAAAAAAACGAGATAGAAATGTTATCTCATCCACTCCTCTCTAAGACGCACCACACATTGTCAGACTGCAGCTGACAAAAGTGTGATTGAGGTTTTACATCATCTGGTATTTGTTTCCAAAGTTTAACATGGTTGCTGTTTTTCACAGTTATATATTACCTACCATCAGCGGCAATAGTTTTCAGTCCTTATCAGACTTATTGGATGTTTCTCTTGAATTACAAAGTTTAAAATTAATGTAATGGTTATACATCATGACAGGTTATTTCAAGTATGGCAACAAACTTTTATTGCTTTTACCTTACTGATTTAAAATTCTAGTCAGCTGCTATGAATTAGGTATTTGCCACATCAAAAAGACAACTCATCTGAGTGAACAAATTCCTACATGTATTTTTTCAACTGTGTAAGCAGCAGCTCCATTAAACAACTCTAATGAAGATTTTTAGCTGAATGGTATCAAAACATTGAGGAAAATTTTGAATCTTGAGAAGTTCTAAGTTAGGCCAAAAATTTTCCCAAACTGATAAATGATTAAAGGGCCACCACACTATCGAGAGGCAGAATTGTTCCACCTACTCCAGCGGATGTGTTTCAGCATCAAATAATTTAAATATATGAAACTCTTACACTCAAAAGCTTACAAGACTAATAGGGAAACACTTAAATATGAAGATAGGAATTTTAAGCAGCCCAATTTCTAGTTTAATAGTCCATATTTTCTAAGAAAATCCTCATTAATCCAGTTAACGTACATGACCTTACAAGTACCTAACCCTTTCCTTCCTGTCATGTTCATCTCTGCAATGGTCCTCTGGGTCCTAACATCAGCAGGTTCAATTGCCCTCAAGAAGAATGGGGGAATATTAAGACAAGTAAGTTGACAAGAACTTGAAGTCTTCACCAGGAGGGCAGTTACACCCTTTTACATAATTCAGAGAGCCTTCATCTGTGGTCTAGGGTACATTTGGGTCTAATTTAGCAATGCCTTCTCGCAAGAGCTTTCTTCCTTCTCCTTGGTTCCCAGGTGAAGTTTGAAAGTCACCCAATGCCTCCCTCATCCTCAGCTGAAATAAAAGGCTGTCATTTATTCAGGGACTCATACATTTCTCAGATCTTTGGTGTAGATAAAATGGGCTAGGTTACAGTGAATTAGCCACTAGAAAGTTGTTAAAACAAGCTCAAACAGGACAAGACAAGCCCTGGTAAGTCCTGAGACCCTACACTGTCAAATTGACATGAAGGCTATGGCCCGTGTCTAAATACTAGCAAACATCTTACATACTGAGCTATACAAAAGGGTGAAGAACAATACAAAATTTTGACTTTTGTATCCTTGACCACTTCCATGACTTCATCCAGATCTATTCTGTGAACCCTTTCAACAGAAAGTGATTTGCGCTTTCCACCAGCAGAATATCATTTCAAATCTACAATTTCAAAATCTTCAAGATGCAGTACCTAACACTGAAACTCAACACGTTCCTATTCCCAGTAAAAACCTACTCATTAATGAGCCTTCTGCTTGTTTTTATAAGGCTAAGAGACTCACTGACTGCAATCAAGGAAGTCTGAGGACTGCAGATAATACTGAAGCAATTTCAACATAAACTTCATAAAACACAAAGTCAGAAATCAGATAGTAATCAACACCAAAAGATGATTTATTGACAGTAGTCAGAGCTGTACCCTAAACAGTTAACCTTCAAAGACTGGTAAATGGATATTAATTGATTTAATGCCCATTAAAATTCTATTTTGGAAAGCAAACTCCCAAGAAGCAATAAATAAATTATAGTACATCCATCACTGCAAGAAATTACATTTTTAGCATGAATTATGTAGAAATGAGTTAACTCATCAAAGAATACTTGCATAACTCAGTATAAGGTAAAGTTACAGTTCTAGAGGAGGTAGAAACCTAGTGTAATATTTCACAAACAGATAGAAATTATAACAAACAGTTAATTATTTTCTACACACATGGTAAACATATATATACAGACAACACATACGTGTGTTATACAGACCACACATTAGAGTCCATCTGCAATATTCTACTACGATAAAATCAACTATTAATGTCAATTCAATTAAAAAAAAAAAATCTAAGATCACAGAAAAAAAAAAAAAACTAAATGAGTAGTAAATTCAGACTCGTTTGTAAATAGGACCTACACAAGATTTCTTTTAAATTATGTTTTAATAAGGGAAGCTTTCAATTAAGAAAAGGAGTTAGAAAAAGTAGTATCACCTTTCCAAAGAAATAGAATATACCCAAGTACCATGGTGAACATTTACTGTATTGATTGCCACTTCACACATAGGAACAAGAAGTTAGCAATGTCCCTGAAGCAGATTCTCAAGAGATTTAAAATGTCAGAGCTCCTTCAGATTTTTATCAATTTACTTAAGACTTGATTGCTCCTTAGTCCATTTGTTCTTCTGCTGAGGCTGTTGCCAGGAAGGTACCAGTTTTGGCTGTAGCCATTTCTGAGGCATAAACCATGGACAGCTTTGACATAGCTGACCCATTTCATGGGATACATGGAAACAGCAAGTGACAGATGCTAATGAATTTCAGTCCCTGGTGGCACAAATGAAATGTTCACAGCAATGGGTGAAGATATGCATTTAGAAGGTAAGTAGCATATAAGTTTGTGGTATAAACCTATCAGTGCAGATCTGCAGCATAGCTGGCTGAAAAGTGTGTAATAACATCAACCGATGACTCAGGTAAAATTAGGGCGTTCATTTCTATTTGAAACCCAAAGAAATTTAGAATAAAAAACTCCAAATCAAAGAGGTCAACTCAAAACCTAATGCAGAATGATCAGCAGGAAATAAGAATGAATGTCTGGATAAAGCCAGGTCCTGCAGCTGGCTGGATGCAGGTGCAGGAAATATTGACAGAGATTAGACGTCTCTTTTAGGTTGTCCCTTGCATGCAACCCTCTAGCAAACTGATCACTGTCAGGATAACTATACTGTCAGCATCAATACCTACCAAAGCCAAGAAAGACTGTTTGGAGGCAGACAACAAAGTGCAATAACCCAGCTGTCTTTTAACACTGTACCAGAAAGTCCTGTGCTCTGAAACCTTCCCTGCAACACACACTGTGTGAAACGCATGCTCTCAATATTTTTATACTGGAAAAAAGCAGTTCTGACAAGCAGTAAAGAAATTCCTTATTTTTCTCAGATTTCTTTTTGCCATGATGACATCATAGTGGCAAAGGCTTTCCAGTGAAAACTGAGACACCATGGCAGTGATTAGTGTTTTCCTGGAGGTGTCCAGCATGGTTGATGTAGGTGCAGGCACATTTGGACGAACAAGCACAGATATATTTCACAGCAGCTTGGCATCACGTTTGTGTCTGCAGAGTGGACAATGCTTTCCTGACTGAGAGAACTGCTGGCAGGATACGTGGAGCCCCAGGGCTCTGGCTGCAGCTGGCTTACAGCTGATTATACAGTCACCCTCCAAGCATGTGAAACCAGTACTGGGACAAGAGGCCACCAGAGTCGCTTGTGCCCTGGGACTTGTTGTCTCCATCTCAACCTGGGAAATCTCAGCCTTTTTCTGAGCACTCAGGCCTTGAGCACTCAGGCAGAAGGGAAAGCCAATCTGCCAAACCTCTTGATAATCCTTCTTGTCCCGCCAGCATGGTGAAAGGTATGAAGAGCTGTTCTGAGCTCCCTGGTGGACACAAGCTCCACACCAGCCGGCCCAGAGCTGAGGCTCAGCCACTACTGCACCTGAGCTTTGAATTAGTTTCTCTTAATAATCTCTGTAACCTCCACAGAGAATTGCACAAGAGACAGGTCAACAGAGATTTATTTCATGTCACCATGCATTCACCTGTCCAGAAGACACAATATTAGAACACATGTCCTTCCTAAATAATTTTAGTGGAAGTTATGGACATACAAAAAATGCTTGTGAACATTAGTGAAGCCTTTGAAATTCTAAAGATAGTAATTGTATGAGAAATGTTATTTCATTGCTCAGTTGCTTATGCTGATGACATGGTGAGACTGCATTGAATTACACATACAAAAACCCCTAAAAACTCACAGAGATTGGTTATTTATGAGAAAATATGTTTCTGTATGTGTTTGCTCATTTCTGGCTATTTCATAGGAAAATAACTAGCAGCTAGTTTTTCTTGCTCTTCTCCTTACTAAGTTATTCATTTTGGACTTTGGTTTACAGACACTACACCAAAGTGTCTGATTTTGTACATTTTTATCTTCCTTACACTCTTTCCCCAGTAGCTGCAGAGGATCATCTGACCAAAAAGTAGGGGTAAAAGGAGTCAGCAGTGCAGAACATGAAGAAGATCCATGAATGTTCAAAAGAAGAATGCCCTGAAAAGTGATAGGAACAAAGCATAACTATGGAGCACAAACCAAAGTGAGACAGATCTTAGATTTTCAATGAATAGCTGAAACAGACTTTATTTTTAAATTTTAAGTCCTATCAAGTTAGAAAACAGTCAGAAAAACCCTATTTACCTTAAAAAAAAAAAAAAAAGGTAAAAACTGTGGTGATTTTCATCAAATACAATATGATACCTCCTATTCCAGGATACAGACTCTTGAGGAGGTTTTAAAGATTGGAATTTAAGTGGATTGCTCTCTGGTGATAAATTATGTTCTGACAGTATAATCAACAGCTGTGGAAATAAATTTTCTCTGGAATTTTAAAGAATAAAACAAAGTCATAACCTGCTGGCAACACCAAACTAGGTCCTAGTTTAGAGCTTAATTTTGTATTTAGTCTTATTTGATGAAACTGGCTTCCCAGGGCTCAATAGACATGGATTTTTTTAGAGAGAAAACATGCCTTGTTTGTTAGGAGAAGGAGGCTGGAATCTGAGTTTCTTTCTAATGCCTAATTTGTGACCTTTAAGGATCTGAAATCCTTAATATCCCTATATGAAAAAGGAACATAATTATAGTTACTACAGTTGCACAACTGCTGGATTATATTACTGTGGACAGTCAGACCAGATGATCAGAACAACCTGCTTTGTCTTAAATTTTGTCCTCCCTTAAGTGACTGCTATCATAAAAAAAAAAAAGATTTATAAAAGTTTTGATACATCTTTAAGACTGTTGGAAAGGCACTAGTAACACGTCACGGCTTTTTTTTTTTTTTTTTTTTTTTTTTTTTTTTTTTTTTCTAATCAAGCACAGATGACAGAGTATTTCTGATGACAGGTGACCATATTACTGGCAGAGACACAATGATACAAGCATTGGCAGGATTTAAGAAAGGAAGGAAGAGGGGATTTCAAAAACCAGAGAGTGACAGAAAATAAAGGTAGAAAGATTCTTAGAACAAAACCTAATTTAAAAAATGATAAAATGCATCAGAAATGTTCCCAAATTGACAAGACAGATTGGGTAAGAATTGCTACATTTGAGTTCCATATAACTGTTCGAACAGATGAATTAAACTAGTTATTTAGGCAACAGAGGAAAACACATCCACCACTAAAGGGCACAATGTCAGAATTCTCAGTGTTGCAATCTGCAGTTATTTTAATTTGTTAGCAGAACTATTTTCTGAAGTTTTAAATAACAGTCACATGCCTTCCACAGTCACTCAGAGCTAAAATCACTTATAAAATGAAAGCACTGTGCAGCAAAATGAAAACAAATCTGTCACCCACACAGAAGTATACACATCTCCAAACTGATAGAAATGGGACTTTATCCAAATATTTGCTAGCCCTAGAACACTAAGTTAATCTTTGGTTCAGTTCAATTTGAATGAAATAATAGGGATTACAGTTGAGCTGGACTTCCCTAAATTTAAATCCCAGTGGGTCTTTGAGAGAGAAAAGCTGAGACAGCAAGTTGTTGCACAGATGCCTCTGCTAGAAAGATCAATCCTTTCTCTTTTGTTTTCTTACATCTGTATGAAAAAGGATGGCTGAGAAAGTGTAATATTCCTTTTTCATACGTTACAGACAAAGTGAGTCTCCAGGATTTTCACCTTCTTTTCATAGGCTGGCATCTATTTTAAAGACTGTACTTTCTCCAATTTTTGTCCAGGTCTGGTAGCAGAACACCCAAAAAGAGAATGCAAGGGAAAACATGAAAAGAGAACTACCTAACTCATATCTACAGCTCCTGTGCCACCTTGAGCACAAACAGGGATATCAACAGGAATACACAGTAGCAAGTACGTAAAAGTGACCCACAGAAGGCAAGATTTGGCAGATGTCAGGCTTGTGGAGGATGGAGTGGGTGTTAGATAGCAATAACATGTCTGTGTGTATGCATGTATGTGTATGTTCACATGGTGTAACAGTGGGAACACTTAGGTTCCCAGATTTACTCCTGAATGTGAACTTCATTTGAAGTTAAGGCTGCTAGTGGAACAAGTCCTACCACAGGGACTGACTTTCAAATCAAAACAAGATTTGGATGAACTACACACAGTTACAGAATCTTTCTCACTATTCTGTAGTAAATTGAGGTCTTTCAGTTCCATCTCAGTATAGTGCTGGGAAGGTTGAACCATCTCCTCTCCCATCCACAAAACTAAAAACCCTATAAAATTAAGTGGAATTAGATATAAACTTAATTATGACAATAAAAATTAAGCTCTAGAGCCAAAAGAAGTGTTCTTTTAATTACTGACAGTAAGTAAAATGTGAATGAATGTGGCATAAATTGGAAAACCATTCACTGTGTAATAGAAGCTCCAAATATGCTTATAGATGGGAAGTAAATGAACTGGAAAAGAAAGAACAAATGTGCTGGGAATGCTGTGGTTCATATTATGCATTGTGTGAATCTGAAGAGATCCCACTGTACTGGCTTTTTCACTTTAGTTTAGATGGAAATGAACTGGCGTAATAGAGAAACACATTTGCATTTCATTTCTTAACTTTTCTAAGCATTTAAGAATATTAAAGCCACTTCCTTGCCAGAAGTACTAAAAAAATACATATTTCATTGTCAAAATTATATACCCAGTATTATAATAATAATTTTCCCAGGCTCATTAATCTTCAGGTACAGAAGATATATTTGGTTTAAATATTAAATAATATGCTTTATTTTACCGAGATCTGAAGTGAAAGTATAAACACAAAAACGAAATTAAATCCTAGTTGAATCTGACTTTAAGAACATATTAAATCTTAACATTCTATAAAATTAAATCATTTTTAAGAGTAGCAAGAACCCCAAAATGAATACATGTAGCAGAATGCAGCTAGCATTCTCTGCATCCTCAGCCAATATTTAGGACAGGCTTTAATGGCCATTCAGCCAAAGGAAATCTTGTCAACGATTTCAAAAAGCTTTGGATCAAGCCCTTCAGAAGTGAAGTACAACATTGAAGTGCATGAGTACAATATTAAAGTGCAGTCCTGTGCTTAACTGCCTTGCTAAGCCAGATTGTAAACCCTAAGCCTGATTTTGCCATAGTGCAAAAAATACTGATCATCAGTTCATACCTCATTAGTACAGTATTTAACTGGCGTAAAAGTTTATCTAAAGCCTGCTTTATCTTTCCTATTTTTCTTCATCTGTTCATCTTTCTCATTCAGGAACACAATTCCAATAGTTTCTTTTAAATTTATATGAATTCTATTGTTTCTTTTTCTTTGAGTACCTGTCACTATTATTATTATTTTATTCCTATAATGCAAATATAACTGTGTAACTAGTGTAGGAATGTATGTCTGAACACATTCCCTCCAGTCTCTCTAAATGTTTTCATTACATGATGCGGATAATGTTTTCAGATTGACATGCTTAAGATAAATGAGATTTTTATTACGATCAATAAAGATGGTTAAGACTATTCTTCTTTACAGCTCCTCAATGAGTAAACGAAGATTGTGCAAAGCCCATTTTTATCATCCTCAGATTTTCTACCCATGAGCATTGGATGAACTTCGAACATAGATAAAAATTGAAAGGCAAAATGAAGAAGTTGTCAAAGAACAGCGTTTCCTGAAGCATTACAAAAATAGTTACGGATTAGGCAGCCTAACTTCATGTGGGTTTTTTTGGGTTTTTTTTGTTTTTTTTTTTAATTTAACTTGATTCTGCTTCTTAGAAATAAAATTCTTACAGGTGAATCAAATAGAGTCTGAGGAGTTGCCCTATGGGGCTCATATGATGCCAGTCAAATGACACTGATAACCATTATTTTTTACCAATTCTTCATATTTCTAAATAAAAAGAAAACACACTAGTTTCTATGTATACACTATGAGTCAAATATAGATTGTTAACACCCAGTGCAAGACTTATTCATGTAGGACCTTACCTAAAACTTCTCTACAGGTTTCTCTCAGGCCTATGTTCCCAATATTTGTTCTTACTCTAGCTTTTATTTTCACTGACAAATCCAGTTTTTCTCCCTTTCTCTCAGATACAGACACATTCATCCACCAAGAGAGGGACAATCAACTGCATTCTTGGTACATATGTGTTCAGTTTGTCTGATCTGAGAATCCAGTCTGCTCAGCCAGAAGACAGAGACTGAGAAAAACCCCCCACAATCCAGGAGGAGACAGTCAGTGACCTGCTGCATCACACAGACACACACAAGTCTATGGGACTGGATGGGATACACCCGAGGGTGCTGAAGGAGCTGGCTGGGGTGCTCGCCAAGCTGCTTTCCATCATTTACCAGCAGTCCTGGCTGACCAGGGAGGTCCCGACAGATTGGAAATTGGCCAATGAGACACCCATCTGTAAGAAGGGTTGGAAGGATGATCCAGGAAATTACAGGCCTGTCAGCTTGACTTCGGTGCTCGGGAAGCTGATGGAGCAGCTCATCCTGAGTGCCATCACACAACACATGCGGGACAACCAGATGCTCAGGCCCAGTCAGTGTGGGTTTATGAAAGGCAGGTCCTGCTTGACAAAACTGATCTCCTTCTATGACAGGGTGACCTGCTTATTGGATGAGGGAAAGGCTGTGGATGTTGACTACCTTGACTTTAGCAAGGCCTTTGACACCGTTTCCCACAGCATTCTCCTAGTGAAACTGGCTGCTCGTGGCTTGGATGAGCACATACTTCGCTGGGTAAAAAACTGTCTGGCTGGCCGGGCCCAGAGAGTTGTGGTGAATGGAGTTAAATCCAGTTGGCAGCCGGTCACGAGTGGTGTCCCCCAGGGCTCGGTGTTGGGGCCACTCCTGTTTAACAACTTTATTGATGATCTGGACGAGGGGATCGAGTGCACCCTCAGTCAGTTTGCAGATGACACCCAGCTGGGTGGGAGTGTTGATCTGCTCGAGGGCAGGGAGGCTCTGCAGAGAGACCTGGACAGGCTGGAGCCATGGGCTGAGCCCAACTGGAGGAGTTTCCATAAGGCCAAATGCCGGGGGCTGCCCTTGGGCCACAACAACCCCCAGCAGCGCTACAGGCTTGGGGAGGAGTGGCTGGAGAGCTGCCAGTCAGAGAGGGACCTGGGGGGGTTGATTGACAGATGGCTGAACAGGAGCCAGCAGTGTGCCCAGGTGGCCAAGAAGGCCAATGGCATCCTGGCTTGTGTCAGCAATAGCGTGGCCAGCAGGGACAGGGAAGGGATCTGACCCCTGTACTCGGCACTGGTGAGGCCGCCCCTCGATTCCTGTGTTCAGTTTTGGGCCCCTCACTACAAAAAGGACATTGAATGACTCGAGCGTGTCCAGAGAAGGGCAACGAAGCTGGTGGAGGGTCTGGAGCACAGGTCTTATGAGGAGTGACTGAGGGAACTGGGATTGTTTAGTCTAGGGAAGAAGAGGCAAGAAAAAATGTCTGTTAGCATTTTGGTGGCTTTTTTCAATGGATGAGGAGTTGCCCTATGGGGCTCAAATAAAAATTCTTTTTTACTTCCATCTTACTAAGTATATAGATTTGCAGAATTTGCATCACTGAAGGAATGAGCCCCTTATGTCAGGTTATGCACTAGTTGAACTATTAACATAATTATCATCAGAACAACACTGCAGATGGTCTTGCTAATATTGTTTAACTCAACAAGCAGCTAGAAATTATGTTTTGTTGGAATTCTTTTGTGAACTGCTGCACTTTGCCAGTAAAAACAGTATTTGCTGCCTTTGTCTCTGTAATCAGTTATGGGAGAATTTGCCATAAGTCCACAGCATGCACAAACATTATGTGATACTAAAACCATTAAATTTCTTCTGGGGAACTGATCGCCACTCTTATTGCTGTACTTTGGGTAGATAAAAAATATTGTAGGAAGTGCATATCAATTAGTCATTGTATCTTTGTTGGGTGGTTAGTTATGATTACCTTATGTAACATCAGAACATCAACAATATCTGTGAAAGAGAAAATTTCCTGCCATGGATGTGTCCAGGTAAAAGAGCCTGTTTATCAGGTCATAAGTTGGTGTGTGTAAATGCTCTTAGTGAAAGGTTCATAAACTATAGGGCACAGAACCAATCTCAAATAATCATACATTATATATGAATAACTTTTTATGCAGTGGAAGGCTATTCAATGAAATTATGAATAAATGAAAATTTATTACCAAAACAAATATTACTGACACTGTATTTTAACCCTAGATAGTAGGTTTGCAAATAAATGTCTGATGAAAAAACAGTTTCTTCTTGTGTGCAGGTAAAACTAATTAATTAAAAAACACAAAACAAAGCACTTGCAATAATTTAACTAAGATACAATGAAAAATAGAGTGGATACTTTATTTAAATTTTGATTTATTCATTCTACTTACAATAAAACTCATTTCCCTTTGTGTTAACTTACCATGCCTAAAATGATAGTGTCTTTAAAGTTGATGCCATCTCCAACAGCTTGGATTCAGTATGTCAAGCTCATGGACACGAACAAGACTCCAAATGCAGTATTGAAAATCACAAACATATCTCATCAACAAGTCAAACTTGGATACAGAAGTAATTAGCTGTGTCAGAAGAACGAGCATTCTGCCTTCAAGGAAATAACAAAAGTTGCATAGAATTTGCATATAGTATATGAAATATGGTAATTTCTCTGTAAACAGATGTGTTTTCAGCTTTGTTTTACTGTCATCACTAAATGATGAGGATGTGCATGAATACTAATATGATGGTATTAAATTATTCATTTACTAGAGAAAGGTAGAAGAAACAGAGAAAAGAAATGGTCTTACATTTGTTGAAAAATCTCTTCTATTTGATGAGGGCTCAGTAGATAGAGAAACATCTTAATCAACTTTATGCTAGAAAAGAAGATAGGAAGTTCATGCAGAAAATTTTAAAATTGTGTGGACATGAGTGCTGGAAACAAGGGATGATACCAAATGAAAATGGAGGGGAAGGCTACTGATGGTTTCAGAAGTGATTTACAGAGAATTCACCTTCTTTCTGCAGCTTTATTTAATATGCTTTTTATTGCTAACAATTTTCAAACATTTCTATTACATCTAAGAATGTCATTAAATGAGCAAGTAAAAATATCGTACATTCCTAAATCTTAGGCTCAGACAGATTTAAGGAAGAATATTACATCTGAGCAAACCTTTCTATCTACAACCATGGACAGACATGTAAGTCAAAGCAGACTGATTTTTCATAAATGCTGACCATCCTAATGTTTGTTAGAGTTATCTAGAATTGGGAATACTTAGGACTTCTGATATCAAATTTTTAGTATTTCTGTACCTAAATACGGAATATATGCCTCATATCCAAAATACCAAACTTAATAAACCACTCATGGTGCAAAACAGGGGCAAATGGATGAATTTGAAGAGCTCTTGCTGAATGTACTGGTCTGGAGGTTCATCTTAAAAATTTCATTCTCTTTTATATTCTTTAGTATCTTCATGGGATATAAGGACTGTGTGTACAGAAATCAGGGGCTCTCTGTTGCAGTATCCTCCCTGATATATTTTTTAAATTATGTTCTGTTCCCATTGTTTGCATTAGATAAGGCTGACTCAACTGAAGTTGAAGGCAAATTTCCTATAGAGTTCACCAAAGTACAGGGTTTCACCGTTTTCGTCAAGAAAACTGTTTCTGGAAGGGAAGAAAGAATCAACTGATATAATTCAGTTGTAAAAGTAAGTTTAAAGTTCTAATATGAACTTTATTCTTTTTCTCATAACTCTGAATAATTATTTTTTAGCCCTAAAAACATGCTCATGTAGTCAACTGTGGACATGAAACACCAATCTAAAAATGCAAACAAATAAGCTTAAATTTTTAAAACAATAAAAAATATAGTTCTTTCCAAATCAGGTTAAGGAAAAATTTCAGAGAAACAATGACACCATGCTTTACTTTTGACATTTTTGTATAGTCATAACCACTGAAAAAGGAAGGTTATTGTTGTACATCAACAAAAATTTTGGTATTGGATTAGTAATCATATTAGCTGAATTTGAATATTGAAGCTTTTATAGACTGTTGTTACAAAATAATACATTTCTGCTATATGGCTGAAATTTGAGGAGCACAAAATTGATATCTGCGTTTATGAGATAGATCTGTTCTCATTCTGTGACAGTTTTCATGTGTTCTGATGAAATCTTCACAAGAAATGACAATGAGAAATAATCTGAACCTATTTCAGCTTAATTTTATCCAGAATGACTGACCAGTTTGAACTTTAAGTCATTTGAATGCCTCTTTTGTCTTTAGACTATGAAAGTAGATGTCAAGATACTACTTAAATGAACAGTGTGAAATTCTAAGCAGTGTTGGTAATGTCAGCTAGACAAATTGCAAAAAAGAATGAGGAAATAAAATATGAATAGAAAATTGTAAGAGAAAAAAAGAGGGTCTTAAAGATTTTTAATTTAGTTAAATGGATATGTTACAAAGTTATGATCATTTACACTGCATGTGGCTTATTCCAGTTTTCTATTTTGTCAGTTTTTGAAAATGGTCAAAACCATTTCTCTTCAACCATTGTTGATTAAGAAGAAAAATCTGTATAGTGTCAAGCTTCGTATCCTGGAAAGCTAATCACTATTGGAAGATGCTATTGTGCATATGCTGATTACACAGAAAACAGACTTGTTTGGATCAACAATTAAAAAAAAACAAAACTAAAACTAATGATCTTTTAACTCAATCCCCTGAACAAATCCTGTTTGAGTTTTATACAGATAAACAGAAAGTAACACTAAGAATGCCCAAACTATTCCCCATATGAAGAGCTTTGGATGTGGAAAAAAAAAAACTTAAAAAAAAAAAAATCTGTCTCAGGGTCTTTTTGTACAAAGATTGTTATTCATTTCTCAGATGGAATAAACTATGACTGTGCTTTTCAACCCAGATATGGGGATATTTATATATTTTTGTCATCTAATCCAGTATCTCTCCTGTCCTCTCTGAAATAATTCTATTCTAAACACTAATTTCCTACCTGCATTAATTTATAGCAAGTGATTATTCAAATAGATATATAATCTCACCAAATATGAAAAACATTTTAAAAGTACTGTAGCATCAACAAAAGTTTCCACACATAGAAGTCTTTTTGGAAGAATTATACTAACTGATTTTAAAACAGAACATTACAAATCTGTGGCTCCAAATATAGTTTTTAACTAAGGTATAGACAAGAAATTCTGGAATTCCATTAGCAATTCTGACAATTCTGTTAGGTGGAAATCAAACTCATTCTCTAATTACTCATTTGGGCATTTCTGTTTCATAAGGATCATTTTATTTATATATTTATACAAAAATGTTTAGCTAATACCTCTGGACTTAGCTTTTTCCCCTCTCGGGAACATATACTAAAGCTTCTCTCTTCTACAGAGACCTGCAGAAAGGCCAGATCAGATAATTCTGGACTATGCATCACCTTAGTTTTGCAAGAGTTAAGTCACTCATATTTAAATCCAAGACTCACTAAGAAAATAATCCATCCTTCAAAAAAAAATCTTTCATAAAACAAT
This sequence comes from Athene cunicularia, assembly GCF_003259725.1. Lineage (NCBI taxonomy): Eukaryota > Metazoa > Chordata > Aves > Strigiformes > Strigidae > Athene > Athene cunicularia. The sequence continues at coordinate 31,913,506 of NW_020799095.1, read as the reverse complement.
CAGTCTTTAATTATTTTTGAGTAATGCTCACTGAAGTTTCTTTGTATGCCGTTTAAAATCCAACATTTGAAATTAATACAGCAGCAGCAATAAAGGCCCATACTGGAATGGCAAATGTAGTCCACATCACTAAGTCAGATTCTGCCTTGAGTGATATCATCAGCCTATTTTGAAGTTTCTATCTGACATTCAAGTTAGCTATTAAATGTAACATCTGGAGAACTATTGTAGACAGTCGCCTAATAAATGTGATCTGCCATGATGGCATGCCTTTAGATTATTTATTTTCTCTTTGATTGCAGTCTGAACTGGTAATTTCTTTACTAATTTTAGAAAATTCAGGTTTAGTCTTGCACTGCTGGTTACATATGATTGTATTTGACTACTAATTCTCTCTGAAGATCTGACTCTAGAACTTGGACTCATTTCTTAGCTGAATAGTAGACTGGCAATTCAAGTTTGCTTACAAAGTGAGCAGTGCCCTACTCTGGACAAGTTCCTGTTGCTTGGTATCTTCACCTTAAAACATGTAAAAAGGTCAGTGCAAAAGCCAGAATGTTAAGAGAGTAAGTATGGAAAGAGCTCTCACACCTTCTTACAGATATGAAATGAAATGTTCTCTCTGGAATCAACAATATAAATTAAGCCAGGAATTTCACGCCTAATTGTGCATGGTCAGTCACCTCAATATTCAGAACACCCCACAGCACAGTGAAAATTAAGGAATAATTCCCGCTGATTTCTTGGCCCAAACCAAGCAATAATTTTACAAATACACTGAATTCATCATGTGAAATAATTTGAGAGAAGGGGGAAATTTCCATTATCTTTGCACATCTGCCAATTTCTCTGTTAAGCGATAAAGTATACTTTCTTGATATACACATCTTAATCTGGTGAACTCAGCCTCCCAGCAATTCTGATCTCACACTAGCCCCTGATCACCACCAGTGCTCTGGGTATTATCTCTTTCCTGAGGGTCCCAACACTTTCAGTAATGCCTGTAAAAACCCATATGGTCTTGTCTTCCCCTCATGTTGCGGGAAGGAATCAGAAAGCCTGACTTTCCTGTAAGTATTAAATAAGTACTGTTCCCCTGATTTTGCATTTCAGAAATTATTTTTCTAGGTCTATGACTGATCAGTTTATACTCCAATTAAAATTCCATGAATTGTGGCTGAATGGTCTTTAAAAATCTTGGGTTCATATTCCTAGGCAATTTAAAATTCTTAAACATGACACCAGAAATTATTGTAAACAGCTTTATTTTCATTTTCACTTAGCTGTGCATGTGAGGTTTTGACCTTGTCAGCCTTCACCAAGCAAGTAAAGAAGGAAAATCAGAGCCTCTATCTTGGCTCTATTCCAGATTTCATCTGATAGCTTACATTTCATTAGACTTAGACCCTCAAATGAATGTAGCTCCCACTGGTTTATGAATCATTAGACACATTCAGGGCATCTCCACACATGCTTACTAACATAGGTGCTCCAAGAAGCCTGAAAAACCTGATGACAAAGACTAATGGAAGATGATCATCAAGGACAGGTGGCATAGAGTCAATTTAAATCAAATCATATTTAAAAAATGGCTTGGTTACTGACTCTGTTTTACCTATGAAATCCATTCTAACTTGTAGTCAGTTTTTTAGAAATAATTTGAAATTTACATCCTGTACATAAGAGAATATCATTGATGCATCATTGCTAGATATTCTTTGACCACACACTTGTTTTCTCTCTTCCAAAAGCCCTGAAGGAATAAAACCATGCATATTAAAAGGGAGAAGAAACTGTAACCCAGAAAGCCATAATATACTGTAGTCTTTTCAATTAATAATGTCACAGGCAGTTGAGCACCATGGAATTAGAAACTTCACAATGCGCTACTCCACATTTTGCAAGCAAAAAGTATGACTTATAGAGTCTTATTGCTTAGAAGAACAGTGGAGCTTGAAGCTCGTGCATTAAGTTTGAGCAGCCTTGGTGAAAATGAGATCTCATTCCCTCATTATGCATCCTTCATCTAAAACCAAATGAGATAATAAAGTAAGAAAGATGAGATATATTTTCTGCATAAAGAACCATATAATCCTTTATCTCATTTAAATAATAGATTCATAAAATCTTTTTTTAAACATCCAACTAAATGATGCAGTGAAATATTAATAAATATGCATATTTAATAAAACTAATACCACATGCTAAATGATACCCAGATTAATTGATATCCCTAGATGTCCCAAACACCACCAACATGGTTGCGATTGCCTCTAGGATCTGAAGTTTGCAAAGGATTGTATACAGCAACAGGTCTCAGTATTGTGCAAATTCTGCAAAGTGTTGTCTATCAGCACAGCATTAAAATACTGGCTTTATTTTATGCTTACATATATTTTTGTTGAAGAGAAGACTGTGCTGATGTTTGAGACTGAGTACCAAGAGGCAACATCCTTAACACCTTACAAGGCAGTTCCTTAACTTATGAGAAAGGAATCTCAACAGATGTTGAGAGTCAATATGATGGGATATTTTCAGGCATATTGAAGGCATTTGCACACACTTGCGCTAGGAGCAGGGCCTAAGTAGGCCTTTTTCTCTTCTCTGACTTCTTTGTATCTGTGTCAAGCATAAATATCTGGCAAAAACAAACAAAAAAATCAGGTGATTAGGAAGCAATGAGCCATCAAAGGCAAATCAAAATTATCCCGACTTTCCCTGGAAAGGATTAAGTAAATGGGAAATGAAGAACCAAACCCACTGCTGGGGGGTCACCCAATGCCTGACAAAGTGTTCAGAAATAACAGGAACAGTAGAAGGAAAATGTTTCCTGTTCACTTCTGGCTATAAAAGGTTTTCCACCTCTGCTGTCATCTTCAAGTACTGCAGAGTCAGGAATTAATTTCTCTCTGTAACTACTCTGCTATGTAAAAGAGGGTCTTCAGGCCTTTAAGAACAGAGAACTGAGGTATAGAATTTAAGGCTCAAATCCAAATTAGACTATATTTGAAATATTATAGTGAAAATTAAGCATTAAGCATTTCAGATCTGAAATCCTTTAATCCCTGGTCATTCACTACCAATTTCTGGAGACCCCTAAAGTGCTAAAAGCTTCATTCATCAATATTAATGGCTCCTGTTTGTCCAAAGAATTTGTACTCAGAATTACCTTTGAGTTGACAGTACAAAGCAATCTGATTAACTAATTAGTCCCTAATCCCAGTCATGGTCTTTAAACTATCTTCATTTTATTTACTGGAAGTGGCAAGGGGAGTGTCCTCTAATAGGTCATTGGGCTGCCTGCAAAATTGAACAACAGATACCTCATACTTTTAAAGGGACAGTGGAAGATACATCTAAAATACATCAACACACTTCAGAAAAAGGACTTGACCTAGGAGTCTGTGTTAACACCTAGAACAATGTCCCAGAAAAAATGTATTTTTATATTCCCATTCCAGAAAATAACACTACAGACTTTGAAAAAAGATGTATTAGAATAGGGTAAGATGACAGTGCAAAGCCAACATCATATGAGTTTTACTGATGTCTAAAATACGTGTCTAGTGGAGATAACAGAGCAGAAGACCCATCAGCTATCAGTTAATAATGTCACAGCCATGAAAGGAGTATGACGAACAGAGTTAAGTGTAACTCCATTGTCCAAAGTGCTAGTGACAATGCAAAACAATTTGCAGAACAGTAGTCCTTCGTTTACAAAAAAGTTTAACTGCAGCAATAAGAATAAATTACCTACACTGAGGCGTGAAAAGATAACCTTACAAAAAAGAGGCTAAAATAAGCTGAAGCAGCAAACCAAAGCATGCAGGGATGTAATTCCTTTCATCATCAGTCAGAAAGGTAAACACATCTCATCAAAAAGACATACTTGAAATTATAGGGTGTAGGAATAAAAATAAACAGGCATAAACTATCCATAAATATCTAATCTACAGAGCAGTGTAGTTCTGGAATACAGACTGAGGATGAACAAAGAAAGATTTTATGGACCATGACTGTCTGACATTGCAGGGGAGTAGGTATCAGCAGCCCAGGAGGTCACTTTTCATCCCATTTTCCAAGATACAAGTGAAGAATTTTCAATTTGAAGAGCTTTCCAAAATTTCTAAGTGAAGACAAAGGAAAGCAGCCTTGTTAAAAATCATGTTAGTGAAAGATAAAACTGTAGAGAACAATATTACATATTGCGATGCTTACAATTAATAATATAGGAGATGTTAATATAAATAGTGAGTATACAAAATGCTGTCCAAAAAAATTTGTCTAATGTTCCTGAAGTCAATAAATACATAAAGACTAGTAAATACATACTGATTTTCCACTGATGATACTTACATACTGTGCACTTCATAACATATTATTCTCACTGCCTACCTTACAACAGACTTATTTATCTGTAAAAAAAAAAAAAAAAAAAAAAAAAAAAAAAAAAAAAGGAATCATATTAAATGAGAGCAGGCCAAGATGATAATGAAAAGAATGAAGTAAACATAGTTAAAGTATGCCTTGGAATTTCAGTGCAGGTGTACTTCCAATGGTTGTCTTTTAATCTCTCCTTTTTGCTTTCTCGTATCTTAAATACACATTTGTGATTATCCAAGGTAAAATTGGAGAATTTTTAATGAGACATCACAGTCTGATGGGTCCTAATTGGATTTGTTATCTGTGTAGGAAGATAAATGATTTGATTTTAGTGTCTACAGTGAGCTTACAGGTGTGGCAGTTCTAACAGCTTCTTTTTAATGGGGAAGTAAGGTGATTTATTACAGTATCCATGAAAACCCAGGAGCTTCTAAGTGTCAGCATAGTTGTAATTTTTTCAAAATCTAAACACTCTTCCATCTGACCCTTTACACTTTACATTACCACAAAACAGAGATGATTTATTAATATATATTATAATTATTAAATGGTTCTCCTTCCTTCTAGAAAAATATTCTTCCAAAGGTTCCAAACTGTGTATAGCATGCCAAGGAGTGACAGAACAGCTTTTTAATCATAAGGAATTACTTCCTTTTAGCTAAAGATGGTACATGTCCATCTATGTAGCATCCCAACACATTCTGTGGTATAATGACTTATTTATACAGGGATGATTGATAGTTACACTAGAGATCATTAAATGAAACAGCATAATTAAATATAGAGTGAGCAATAGTTAAAGCATTAATCGGTTTTCAATTGCCTGCTTTTCTTTTGCTAGCATTTGTTGTGTCCTATACAGTGAAAATAACAAGATGTTTCCCTGAGCTCATAATGAAACTCAAAGTGATTAGTCATGTCAAACAAGTCAAAGATGTGTGTGTCTGCAGGTATGTACATGTATATATGATCTTCATATATTCATATATACATATATACTTAAGTGTACACATGTATACACATACATATATATTATTCTTGGTGAATATACAGAACATAATTATATGTTTGCATTTTAAGCAGGAAGCATGCAAAAAGTGACTATCCAGTCATAGCCTCAACTAAGAATTTATTAGATATTAAGAACAAAACTAGGTGATGTCTGGGAAATATTAAAGCTGAGATCCGTACCTCCTTTCCTGTTCTTTCTATCATTTAGACCAAGGAAATCAGAAAGGTCCTAAAACCAGAGATTTTCCTGGAATCAGACATGGATGCAATTTGAGTAGCTAGGAGGTGGGGTTTTTTTAGAAAAAAAAAGATAATTCTTGTCATTAACTGTTAATGAATCCATTAACATAATTCCTTATAAAAAATTTAAATTTTAAACAAAGATAAAGAGTTCTACCACTACTTAAGTGATTCACATAAGTAATGATCAGATAGCATTAAAACGCAAGACATGTAAAAATAGTACATTAAAAATAGAAAATTTTTGCCTACCAAGAACTGCTCCCACAATCATTTGCAGTATAGTGTCAAAATTTTTTTACCCTGGCTAGTCACAATGAAATAGCAATAAAATAATGCCTATTTATTTTCAGTAGATGGAATTACTCTGAAACCTAAATATCCTCAGCTCACTTGCAAGCCCACATACTTACCAAGACACATACATTTCCTGTGGAATATTTCCCATGAACAAAAATATACTGCTTCTAAAAAATGGGATGATGAGCTTATTTTCATTCCTTCAAATGCTTCACCTAAAACAAATGCCATTTACTTTCATCACATAATATCATTATGAAGATTTATCTTCATGTTTTCAAATCAAATAGTCACCATAATAGCAACTTGATTGAATGAAGAATAGTGGCTATCAGGATATATTATCATTATACAACGTGCACCTAAAATGAGGTAAATTTAAAGCAATGTTCCACAATTTCATTATCATGACAAATGAAGACTAAGTCATTTTACCCTGACATTCTCTTGTATAACTTACAAAAGGGATCAAAGTGTACAGCAGTTGGTACCACTTTAGAAAGATTCTTTTTATTTAGTAGTGCATTATGGATGGATTCAACCTGAGGAGAGTACTGCCTGACTGAATTCACTGGTTTTGATTACATTTTAGAGCAGCATATCTTCCTTTTCAGTAGTTCGAATTATATGACAGTGGGAGCAATAATGCACATTCTGTATGAATCAACATTCCTTGTCTTCTATTTTTAATACCGAGGTGATGGCATTATTTTTGTTGTCATAATTAGCAAATAATAGTTTTCAACACAATTCAGGAAGGATCTAGTTTGAAATATGCTGCACTCTGGAACTAGAAATGGAACCAAGGTGTAACAAAATGTTGCTGATGTAAAGAATAAAAAACACCCTGAATTACTGAGCTATATATTCCACTGACAGATTTTGATGTAAAATACTTAGCAAATGCTTGGGATTTTCAGCCTTTTTTAAAAAAAATAAATATCAGAAAAGGTTATGGGGGTGTTTATCAAAGCCTAAACACTAAACTGAAAATTGTTGGCAACACATTTGTTATAATGTATCCTCTTTCTGTAGAAAAAAAATTATATAGAAAACATAGACACAATTCTGCTACTGAAAAAAAAGGGGTTTGTTTTCATATCTCTATGAAGTTCGGTTGATGGCACCATGTTCAGGACAGAAGTGTAACTTTAGTAGTGATGGTTACTTCACTGGAGGTGGACACATGCCAAAACAATAGAACAATATATTCTTATTGAAATAAACTTTTAAAACCATTCCCTTGGATATTTACATGAAAAATTCTACCTTTTTGTTCAGGCAGGATGTAGTGTACAGAAATCACTTCACTATAGCTCCAGAAATCAAACTTTATCTGTATCTCACTGCAAATGGTGAACCTAACCTGTGCTGGTAAGTGTGACTAAAACAAGATTAGTCACACAAGACATTTTGCACCACTGGCTACAGAAATCATCAGCTATGCTGGCCACTTTCACCAGATCTTCCTCCTTTCTCTCAACGACACAAACCATCTTCTGGTGGAGGAAAGACAGTGTTTACAGACTTATCCCCTGGGACTCAAACATATGATGGTAGAAGGGAATCTGACTGCATTCCTCACAGCTGGACACAGATTGGAAAATACACTATTTTGATCATGAGATTATAGTTTGAAAAAAAATATCATAAACTAAGATCAAGCCAGTAATGTATTCATAGACATAATTTTCAGAATAAAATAAAATTCTAATTGCAATATTTCCCAAATTCTCTCCCTGTAACTGTTCACTTGCTATTTATGATGCTATTTCTTCATGAAATAGTGAGTCTCAGAAATTTATCTTAGACTTCTTCAGGTAACAAGATATGAAATAACAATATCACATATTCTTTCACTCACCCAGTTCCAGTTTCTAAAGCCAGGTGGGAAATGGACCTGGCCAACTTCATCTCAGTAAAGCAGTGAAAGAAAGTCAATGACAGTTGTTTATTTGAATCCACAAATCTGTATTCTTACCCCATCTTCTCTCAGCCTTCTTCACTTATGATCGCCATTGCAAGCACAGCTTCAGCAATCACCTCTTTACTAGGATGTGCAGATCCATTTCTGCCATCAGATTTGCCTCCTTATATTCAAACTAAAACCTCTGCCAGACCCTCTGACACTTTTTGTCTCCCCATCTGTGTAAGTTAGACATGACTAAGCAGAGCTTATTTTCCTCAGGAATCACCTCTTCAGCCTATATTACTCTGGAAAACTTCCTTTTTATACCTACTACATACTCAGGCTAAATAAATCTAGGTGTTATCCTAATAGCTGTACTCAAATCCAGATAAACTGCACACATCCCATTTTTTTCTCAAAAGTGACTTTAAGGCATAAGTTTTCCTCACTATTCAGGCACACAAGTATTCCTTTCTGGCTTTCCATTTTTTCCAATCTTGACAAACACAGCTTAACTCTATTACAAGCTATTCAAAGTGGCTTTGTACAGAGGACACTTCTGAATTTAGCGGAATCGTGCCAGTTTTCCTCTAAGTTTCTAAGATGTCCTAATTTTTTTCACTGCATGTATAAACTATACATCTTTATCTAAAAGCCCATTCTGCTTTCAGTGGAGAAGTTAAGTCAGCAATTGGAAATCAGAAAGCAATTAAAAATAAAAGACTGAGGAAAATAGAAAATGGAAATTAAAGTAAATTAGAAGTTATGAGGCATATAAAAGAGACAAAAGATAATAAATACACTGAGGAAATCCAATTGTTGGCAGAGCAAAAAACAACAAAAAAAGCCCCACGTTTTATGCATATTGGAAAGAAATAAGTCTAGCAACATTTTGTATTCATTATCAGATGGAGATGGTAATGATAATAACAACAGCAACAAGTAACGGACCAAAACATTCAATAAATATTTCTATTTTATGTTTGGAAATAAGTAGGATAATGTACAAATCAACAAATACAGAAAACTTCACTACTAGCTGTAACTAAAGAGGGTGTTAATCAACACATAGTAGTGATGGTGGCTTTCAAAACAGTAGGCAATATCTGGTCTGTGTATATTCCTCCACATAATTCTGGCACTCCAAGGAAATGCTAAAATATTGCTAAAGAATTAACACTGGGCTAAAGGCATAAAAGGCAGAGAAGATGACAGGAATATCTACTGACATTAATGGAGACAAACACTTGGAAAACCTGTTACAATAATTAAATAATTTAAATTTTAATTGTTTTAAAGGAAATTGATCTTGTTAAGCAAAATTGATTTAATTATTGATTAAATGGCAAATTTGTTTAAGTGTACTTACTGTAGAAGTCTATGGCTCTAGGAATAATAAAGGCATTTGATTTAGCACTGCAAGTACATAATGCAAAGATTACAAATTGGCCTATTAGGCAAGCTTGAAAGAAGTGTCTGAGACTCATCAGCAAAGGGGATATTCTAATACCATGAGATATAATTTTATTCAACTATCGATGGTCAGACAGGAATATAAAGGTGTTGCTTACAAGATAGCCATATAATCACAGAATGGTTTGAGTTGTAAGGGACATTCAAGATCATCTAGTTCCAACACCCTTTCAAGGATGCTCAAAGCCCCGTCCAACCTGGCCTTGAACACTTCCAGGGAGGGGGCTGCCTCAATCTCTCTGGGCAACCTGTGCCAGTGTCTCATGATCCACACAGGAAAGAATCTCTTCCTTACATCTAATCTAAATCTACTCTCAGTTTAAAACTGTTACCCCTTATCTTATCACTACATGCCGTTTTAAAAATTTCCTCCCCATCTTTCCTGTAGCCCCCTTTAGATACTGGAAGGCCACTGTAAGATCTCCCCAGAGCATTCTCTTCTCCGGGCTGAACACCACCAACTCTCTCTGCCTGTCCTCATAGGGGAGGTGCTCCAGACTGATCATCTTTGTGGCTCTCCTTTGGTCCATGTCCTTCTTACACTGGGCTCCAGAGCTGGATGCAGTGCTCCAAGTGGGGTCTAACCAGAGCAGAGGGGGAGTATCACCTCCCTCGACCTGCTGGTCATGCTTCTCTTGATGCAGCCCAGGATACAATTAGCTTTCTGGGCTGCCAGCACACATTGCTGGCTCATAGTCAGTTTTCCATCCACCAGAACCCCCAAGTCCTTCTCTGCACGGCTGCTCTCAATCCACTCATCACCCGGCCTGTATTTGTGCTTGGGATCGCCCCGACTCATGTGCAGGACCTTGCATTTGCCCTTGTTGAACTTCATGAGGTTCTCACAGACCCACCTCTGAAGCCTGTCCTGGTCCCTCTGGATGGCACATCCCTTCCCTGGGGTTGGTGTCATCAACAAACTTTCTGAGGGTACACTCGATCCCACTGTCCATGTCACCAACAAAAATGTTAAACTATGCCAGTCCCAATACCAGCCCCTGAGGAATGTCACTCATCTCCACTTGGGCATCAAGCTGTGACCATCCAGCCAATTCCTTATCCACTGAGTGGCCCATCCATCAAATCCATGCCTCTCCAATTTAGAGACAAGGATATCATGCGGAATGGTGTCAAAGGTTTTGCACAAGTCCAGGTAGGTGACGTCAGTTGCTCTTCCCTTATTCACCAACACTGTAATCCTGTTGTAGAAGGTCACCAAGATTTACAGGCACGATTTACCTTTAATGAGCATGTAAAATATAGATATCTTGGTTAAAAGGTCTTTACAAAACCTTTGATACAGCTAAATACAAGCATTTACAGCAAGAAACAAGGAATGTGGGCCTCACTTGGGAACTTGTGTAGGAATTATAATATATAGTCAGCTCAAGAGTAAACACTGTGATGAAGAAAGGTTTAATACAACTGTTACATGCAAAACCAAAGACTAGCAAAAAAGGAACAGAGATGATTTTACTTCTGTATAATATGACCAAAGCTGGAATATTCTGAAAAGGGTCTACCTGGGAAGTTAAAAGGCTTCTCAGCTAAAGTATCAGTATTTTTGAAACTGAATTAAGATGAATACTAAAAATAAATAAAAATAGGCAAACAACTTCATAAGAAGAATTTTCTGCATAAATCTGTCTCACAAAACAGAAAACAAAAAAATGTGAAAAAATAATTTCACAGCTGTTCTGCACATGACAGTCACCTGAGGCTCTAAGTCAGAAGTCTATCAGCTATTGTGTTTATTCTGCATGGTCTGATACATTTAATATGGAAATGTTTTTGTGGAAAGTTCTGGTTTTACAAACCCAAATATTTTTCCATTAGAAATGTTTCAAATATGTGTGGTATTTTAGAATAAATGTTTTTAAACCGCAGACATTTTAAAATAATAAAAATAAAGTTCCACAAAAATATTCATGTGCTTAGCACCTTAGTTGAGAGAAGGCACCAGATATGAAGGGGCCACTTAAGTTAGTGAAAGAAGCTGAAGACTGCAGCTAAACATGAGTGAAACAAGGAATAAGGATTTTTTTTATATATATAACTTGGGTGATTAACCACTGGACAGCATTTCACCAAAACAGCAGAAGAGTATACAGTTCAGTTTTTGATGCCTTCTAACCTGAAGTGTTGAATTTTCCAGGAGATAACTTTTAACAGATACTTCACTGTCAGGTTATTCCATGTTCAGCATCTGCAAATGCCATGACCTGTTTTCAGTTAGCCTTCCTTGAAGGGCAGCCTTTGGCATTTCAGTACTGGATTAAGGCAAAAAGAAAATTAAGTATGTTCCATGCTCAGGTTGGAGTTCGCAGTCCTATACATGATGTATACTTAAGCACACAGTCACATGGGATTTGCCATCTCAGAGGAGGATTCTGGAACACACCAAAAATGTCTAAGCCAGGTAGACACTGGCTCAGTAAAACCATAATTGTATGAACTGCAATATCATGTGGTATAAAGGAGATCTGACTGGATGATCTACTATGATCTAGTAATCTATTCCAGACTTAAATTTTTAGGTACTCATCAGCCTTTCTCCCTTACTCATCATTTGTGATTACAATTTTAATTCTGCTTATGGGATGGTTCTGCATAGCACACTATAGCTGGGGACTGTGATAGGGGTTGTACTTGCTGATACTGACAGTGCTTTCCAGTTCTGTGTGACAGTATACAAAGCATTAATTAAACTCCCCATTACACTGCAGCTGCCAAGGTTATTTCAATAGCTGCAGGAACCAGAGTAATATGAATAGAGTTATATATCGACATTTGAATTCAATAGATTTTTCCCTTTACCCTCAAAGATGATAATTATAGCAAAGATCATTCTCCATAGGAGAACTATAGCAAAGAATTATGTATAGTAGCTCAACACAAGCAGCCAAATTCCCCTTCTTATATCTAAAAAATATTATTAATAAAGTTGCTCTGAATAAAGAAGTTATGTTATTCCATGTGGGATATGTCCAAAGACTTTTATTATGTTTTGCTGGAGCACAAGGAAGTTCATAACTGGGCAAGAAATAATTTTTCCTTTGCTATTATATTTGATTAGCATTCCACTAAAGCAAATTCTATACTGCATCCAAAGAAAACTTCTTTATTTTGGTTGAACAAGTCAGTCCATTTGATCAACAGAGCATGATAACAGCAAAATTGTCATTCTGTCATGCAACTGTCACACCGTGTATCAGAAGAGGAAAGGAAATTGCACGTAGTTTAGTTATCTTGCTTTATGTACAGCCCTCATTTCCTCTTTCTTCCTGCTATCATGTACATTCACTTGATCATCTCCTATTTCTGTTTCATGGATCAAGGCAACTCTTCTACCACCAGGAAACAGAAGAAATAGGACTGATTTACATCTGAGTTACAATTCTCAAATTACCATACTTAGTAGACAACTTCTTACATTTAAAATAGTTATACTATTTTAAACATCTTTTATCAAAGTACCAAAACCAGTGAAATAAAGAAAATAAAACTTTGTCCAATGCTTACTATAATTGCTCCTACAGTGCTTTAAAAACATTAAATTAAGAATCAACATTCCCTTGGGAAATAAATGAAGGAAATACTACACAAGCAGATCACTCAACCCACCACAGCATTGCCTCTAGACAGCAATTGCTCACAACAGCTAAGAGCAGATAGTGAGAAAAGAATCTCATATACAGCTGAAATGGCACAGGGAATTTGGGAATGCAGAACACAGTTATCTGAGATGGAATTTCATCAGAATGCTAAGGTTGTACCACAGGAACATTAATGATGACTTTAGAGCCTTCTTTGAAGTAGAAAAGCAGGACTTGGGTGTAATAAATACACTTAGAGAATTCAGGATGTAGGACACCGAGAAATTTGTTTCCCTGCATTCCCTAGCTTGCACACTGGAATACAGCTTGTCCCTTTTAAGGCATTTTTTTCCCTCCTAGTGATCATCATTATAGTACCTGAGGGCCAGACCTGAAAGAAGACTGACATACCAAGAGGGACATAAGCAGAATTTAGACACAAAAAAAATCTAGAACTGCAAGCCAGAAAGTCCCCTGACTAATCTTAGCAGAAAGCACAGACAAAATCCAGAAGAGTCTTGAGAACATTCAGGGGGATATATGCTGGGGAGTGTACACTGCCCTCTCACAGACCTTGCAACAGATGACATTATGAACTCTTTTCGAGACTCCCTCCTTCTTTATCTTTCTGCAACTCTGAACAGTCATGAAGAGGGCAGATGCCACACAGCTCCAAGAACCTAAAGAAGCTCTCAATTATAAGATAGCTTTCAATAGCTCTGATAAAGATAATAGGACTATATTCTTAACTAGATTATTCCTGTTGCAAAAGTTTGATCTAATATCTTGTCAGTTGTAATAAAAAGGAAGTTGCAGCACAGCACATCACCACCTCACTAAGGTATTAAGAAGTACATAAACTGTTTGGATACATTATTTCCTTGACATCTTAGATTACAACGTTATTTTTTCTTGGCACTTTTAAGAACTGGGATATAATGAAGTTTTGATGAATTGGAATATGGTCTGTTGCTTCTAACAAATCACTGTAACCAAAGCTGACCTCATTAGAAGAATATTTCTTTCATACAAAGGACAAACCATTGGTCAAATTGAGTCTGTTTTTTTTTTTTTTAAAGCATTCATAATTAATTTAAACAGCAGTTTCCGTGTAAAGACAAACAAAATCTTGACTGAAGAGGGGGAAGTAAAAATGTAGTTTATTACAGATTAACTTCCATTCTGAGAACAGCTTGCCAGACAAGCAGAAAACGCACTCTCTATATCCTCCAAAAACATACATCTATCATTCATATTTGGTCAATAATAAATCTGCAAGTTACCTTTGCTAATTTTGATCCTTTCTAGAATTCCAGGGATATCAGGAAATTTGTACAACCTATTTCACTTCTGCTCAGTTGCATCCCTTCTATGTTTATTGGATTATTTGTTACCATTTGCTGGTATATAGACAAGACCATTGTCTATATACCTATTCAAATGGGTATTCAAATACCCAGATTTGGGTCTCAATGCACGTTGAATGAGAGCAGCATTGATCTTAAGTCTTGTATACAGAGGGGTCAGTGCTGGGTCCATAGAGTTACTGTCCCAAAATAATGTGGAAGAAAACCTTCATAATATACTCTGCTTAGTGTGATATATTGTCATGAACATATTTTATTTGTTCTTCATCTGTGCAACTACCTGTGGTCTCTTTCCTTTAGGATTCAGTGTATTGGATCTGATCTGTAAAGGTCTGTACATTTAAGAGCCATGTGTCATGGAACTCTTTTCCTGTATACAGCTGCAGGGGGACAACATAGCCATCTGCTGAACAGCTGCTGATTTCAAGACTCATTCACATTCTTAAGAATAAAATAATTGGATTTTAGATTTTAATATAAAACATTATTTTGATCGAATTTCTGTGTCAACAACGTAGCATAATGTGAAATTAACCTACTTCCCTGAGACAAAATGCATGCTTTACCCACCTTCATAGCTCTTGCAGTCTGGTGAGAAGGTGGAACTACATCTGGATATTGATTCATAAACTCTGCTGTGGGAAAGACTGGGAGTAGTTGGCAGTGACTCTGGATTTATCATATGGAAAGATAGAAGTTCTAAAGCATACATGGTGTTTTTCAACAGCTTATATGACAAAGTAATTTTCAAAACAGTTCTTTTACCACAACCCTTGTTTAAGGCTAGCTCATGGAGCAACTTGGAGAACAAAACCTCTGTCTTGGAGACCAAAACACTTCTGTAGTGGCAGATTTATCTTATGGGCAGTAATACAAATAATCAGTCTGAATTCACATAATATATTATCTATATTCAGCATGAAACTAAATAAATCAGACAAAATATGCTCCTTTAAATCAGGTAATATCCCACAGGAATTAACATCCCATTCTTTGGACTGATGAAAAAAATACACTGATGTTTATGAATAAATGAATCTCTGGCAAACACTATCCAAAGAAATACTGACATTGTTAATGTATCTGGTCTGTAAATATGCTTCTAGTAGACTTCTTTATTTAGTACTCACATAAATTAATTTATAAGTGTCAAAAAGTTCTCCATCCAGGTCATTTTGCATTCCATGTGTGGGCACAGTTGCTTTTTCTAATTTAATCCGATACTGACTAAAAAAGTGCTGTCTTTCATTTTTTCGTGTTTTCTTACTCCTTTCTTGGTCATTGTATTGAAGCAAATATACTTTTTTAAAAAATTCTCAAAATTAAATTTCTTAATGAAATATTGATTGAGGGTTCTCAGTTTTGATAAATGCATATCATAATGATTCCAATAAGTAGTGCTTATAAGTATATAAATGCATCCAGTAATGCAAACAAACATATCCACAGACAAATATGTATACATATAAGAAAAGGTATTTGTCAACGAATGAGAACTCTGATGAAGTGGCATTCACCAGCTAAAAATAATTGTGTGCACAAAGAAGTCCTAATGACTGAAAAAAGATAAGGCAAACATTACTTAGACCATAATTCATAGCTATAAGCTAGGACAGGGACCATCCAACAGATGCAGCTGTATTCATTGAAATTCAATATCACTGCACTGCTGTCTAGCAATGTCCTGAAAAATCTTTAGCTTTATCCCCTAAAGACCTTTTGGAAATTGAACTTCTTGACCCCACACAGTCTTCTCCAGGCATACACATCATTCCGGTTATCTATTACCTGAAAGGTCCTGATGGGGTCAAAGTCATTATCTATAAATTCTGAACACTCTAGAGAGAGATGGAAAAAAAAAAAAAAAGTGGTACAACTTTCTCATATCCCTAAAACATGATTTTGGATAAAGAGTATTTTTTTTCCAAGTATGAATAAATATGATGCACAGCAGATGTATACTTTTAAACAAAAGTAGTCTGTGACCTGCAGTATCAAACTGAACACACAAGATCTAATGACATAAGAGCTAATAATAAAAGTATAATAAGAATTGCAAAATCAGAGATGAACAGTCTGTGGGGATAGAAAATACAAGTATAAAAAGTTCTTAAAGAACTGAGGTTTTCAAATCATTTATAGCTGTAGTCACTGTAGAGATATCAGAAAAATTCTCATGACTGAAACTTTCTTTGCTTGGAATAGACTAAAGAATGTCTCTGATAAAAGTGTCAATAGAAAGGGCTTTAGAAAAATACACAAAATGAAAAGACAGAATTCTAATATCAGAAAAAGTTCTGAAAAATTAAATCTCAAGATTATAAACTGTGCTGCTAAATTATATTCCTTAAAATCATATTAGTACCAGGTGAATGAAACATAGCAAAAAAGCAATCCATTTTTGAGAGATAATCATGGAAGACTTCAACCACTCTGCTATCTGTTGGAGGGACAACACAGCAGGGCACTAGAAATCCAGGAGGTTTCTGGAGTGCTTTAATTATAACTTCCATCTGCAAGTGATATAGAGGAGCCAACAAGGAGAGGGACTATCCTGGACCTTGTTCTCACCAACAAGGAGGGGTTGGTGAGGAGTGTGAAGCTCAAGGGCAGTCTTGGCTGCAGTGACCATGAAATGGTGGAGTTCAATATCCTTAGGGCATGCTCATTGCCTTGGACTTCAGAAGAGCAGACTTTGGCCTATTCATGAGTCTGCTTGTCAGGGTAGCATGGGATAAGCCCTGGAGGGAAGAGGTGACCAAGGAAGCTGGTTAATATTCAAGGATCACCTCCTCCAAGCTCAGGAGCAATGAATCCCAGCAAAGAGGAAGTCAGGTAAAAACACCGGGAGGCCTTCATGGATGAACAAGGGGCTCCTGGGCAAGCTCAAATGCAAAAAGGAAGTCTACCAAGGGTGGAAGCAAGAACGGGTAGTCTGGGAGGGATACAGGGAAATTGAGCAGCCAGGGATCAGGTTAGGAAAGCTAAAGCCCTGATAATATTAAGTCTGGCTAGGGATATCACGGGCAACAAGAAAAGCAAAAACCAACAACAAATATGTATGTCGGTGATAAAATAAAGACTAGTGAAAACGTGGTCCTTTTCCAGAAATAAACGGGAGACCTGGTTACCTGAGATATGGAGAAGGCTGAGGTACTCAACCACTTTTTTTGTCTCAGTCTTCACTGGCAATTGCTCCAACCACAAAACACAAAAGTCTCAGAAGGCAAGGGCAGGGACTGGGAGAAGGAAGAACTGCCCACTGTAGAAGATCAGGTTTGAGAGCATCTAAGGAACCTGAAGGTGTGCAACAGCATGGGACATGATGAGATGCATCCTAGGATCCTGACAGAACTGGCAGATGAAGTGGCTAAACCACTGTCTGTCATATTTGAGAAGCTGTGGCAGTCCAAGGAAGTTCTCACTGACTGGAAAAGGGGAAACATAACCCCCACTTTTAAAAAAGGGAAAAAGAGAAGACCCAAGGAACAACAGGGCAGCCAGTCTCACCTCTGTACCCACTAAAATGGAGTGGATCCTCCTAGAAACTATTCTAGGGCACGTGGAAAATCAGGAGTTAATTGGTGACAGCCAATGGTGCCTTCATTAAGGGCAAATCATGCCTGACAAATTTGGTGGCCTTCTGCAATGGAATTACAGTATTGGTGGATAGGGGAAGAGCAACTAACATCATTACTTGGACTTGTGCAAAGCTTTTGATACTGTCCCACATGACATCCTCATTTCTGAACTGGAGAGACATGGATTTGATGTATGGAGCACTTGGTAGATAAGGAATTGGCTGAATGACCACACTCAAATTGTTCCAGTCAATGGCTCAGTGTTCCAGTGGAGATGAGTGACGTTCCTCAGGTGTTGGTATTGGGACCAGCTCTGTTTAACAACTTTGTCAGTGACATGGACAGTGGGATTGATTTCACCCTCAGCAAGTTTGCCAACAACACCAAGGTGTGTGGTGTGATCGACACGCTGGAGTGAAAGGATGTGCCATCCAGAAGGACCTGGACAGGCTTGAGAGCTGGGGTCCTGCACGTGGATCAGGGCAATCCCAAGTACAAACACAGTCTGGGCAATGAGTGGATGGAAAGCAGCCCTGTAGAGGACTTGGGGGTATTAGAGAATGGAAAACTGACTATGAGCCAGCAATGTGCACTCACAGCCCAGAAAGCCAACTGTATCTTGGGCTGCATCAAGAGAAGCATGATCAGTAGGTTTAGGAAGGGGTGATTCTACTCCTCTATTCCTCTCTCATGAGACCTTGCCTGGAATAATGCATCCAGCTCTGGGGCTCCCAACATAAGAAGGACATGGACCTACTTGAGTGAGTCCAGAGAAGGGCCACGAAGATGATCAGGGATCTGGAGCATCTACCCTTTGAGAGAATTGTGGTTGTTCAGCCTAGAGAAGAGAAGGCTCTGGGGAAACATTATACTGACTTTCCAGTACCTAAAGAGGGCCTGCAGGAAAAATGGGGATGGACTCTTTAACAGGGAGTGCAGTGATAGGACAAGGACCAATGGTTTTAAAGTGAAAGAGTTTGTAAGTAGTTGTAAGGAAGTAATTCTTCATTGTGAGGGAGTTGAGACACTGGCACAGGTTGCCCAGAGCAGCTGTGGCTGCCCCCTCCCTGGCAGTGTTCAAGGCCAGGTTGGACGGGGCTGTGAGCAACCTGGGCTAGTGGAAAGTGTCCCTGCCCATGGCAGGGGGGTTGGAACAAGATTGTTAAGGTCCCTTCCAACCCAAACTTTTCTATGGTTCTAGTAAGGTAGTGAATGTGAAGTTACAGGACAGGTAGGCTCCTTCAGAGGGCAGTTAAGATCCCCTTATATCCTCCCCAGTCATTTTCTAGGGGTCAAAAATTTGCTCCCTTTAATTAAAGGCCTATGTGGGATGAACAGACCTTTGCAACAACAGGCATCAGTTCAGCAGGTTGAATACGCATCTTGTCCTGAGTTTCTAAAAAGGAAACAACTTCTCAATATGATGCTTCTCTTAATGCTACCTGTTTTACTGTGAAATAAAGAGCATGTATTCCTGTCTGAGCAAGCTAGGAAAGGATCAGCCACTGACTATGTCCCCAAGCACTAGCTTTCAAATCTAAAAGCGCCATCATTGTAATGCTCTCCCTATAAAGAAAATTATTCAACTGACAACAATGAGAATATGCTCAGCTCACTTTCCAAGCTTTGAAATAAATTATGTTGCTGTTTTGATTATTTTCATTTAAAAAAAAAAAAAAAAAAGAGAATAGTTCTTTTCCCAAGTTGTTTTTCAGAGATAAGCCTTGAAATGGGATGGTCTGAGCATGCTGCACAGACGATGCACATTTTTAACTCAGGAACACATTAGGGAAATGAGTAGTAGCATGCATGAAACCAGCCAATATCCAAATTCCCTATATTCTCTATTTCACTGGGTATCTCACATGTCTGTGGGAGCAAAGGAGATACAGGAAGAAGTAAAGAGACAAGACTAAAGGATAAACATAACCTACGGTATTGGTTTTGAGAACGATGCATATATTGCTTGAGCCCAGAAGGCAGGTATTGAGCTGTAAGTGATAAGCAGAGAAATAGAGAAAGGCCTCTTTCTGTAGCAAAATTATACCTTGAAAATGAGAAAAAAAGATGCAGATATTGAAGATATTGGTAGATATTACATAGGTATTTTCCAAGTTAGGGGGGGATTTTTTCCTACAAAAGAATGCCAAAGCCATTAATGATTTTTTTTCAACTACCTGATTTAATGTTCCATGTGCCCATCTTGCCACTGGTCTCCTCCATACCACTGAGTCTGAAGGGATCTTTTGAGGAAGACTGAGGTGTCCTCAAACAGCACTGAATAACAGCACTACAAACCTTTTCTCCTTTTTCTCTTATATTTTTCAGCTTTGAAGATCAGAGTATCTCTTCATCTCCATCCGTAATTAAATGAAAGTCTTCTCTCCTTGTCTTACAGAAGGCAGCACAATCTTTACCTTCTGCATTTTTTTGCCAGCATGGACTTCTCCACAGTCCAGGAAGACTGTTTTGTTTCTTTTTTTTTTCTCTTCATGGTGTGAAGAGCTCAAAAGGGCAGGAAAAGTTGAACAGCTTCAGAAAGCTGTTTCAAACACATCTTGCAGGTGGAATTCATGTTCTGTTGTGGCACACAGGAAAAAGTGTTGCAAGTCACAGGATAAGATGGACTCCCACAAACCAGGTATTTTAACAGATCTGACTGAGCTCAAGAAGCCTGTCCGTTTACTTTCTTGACATTGTTTCATATTTCCCATATGCTTATGTTTTGGGATAGTATGCTCTCTGTGCAAGTACTCACACCAGAGTGTCATTAAATGTTCAAAGCATAAGCTTACCAGGAGAACTAAAGCAGCTGGACTGCACCTTCTCTGTATCACAGGCCAGTCACAGAGATGCTGTGCTACTTTTGGCTGGGTCTGCTGCAGGCCTAGTAGTTCCTGATCAGGCCAGTTTTAGATTGTGAGAGATTTAAATCTGTAAATTATTCAAGTCCAGAATGGTCACACAGGGAACACAAAAGTGTTTCAAGCAAAGTCACAGAATACCATCACTAGATGATAAATCCAAATGGAAGAGAGAAACTATAAAACAAGTGACATACAAGCATTATCTTTACTAATCAAATCATCTCCTTTAGCAAAGTCTAAATGTAGATAGAACAAGCTTTTCTGGTTCTTCTCTCACTTCAGTTTGGATCAACACATTTTGTTACTTTCTAGGGTTTAGAGTTCTCTCAGGCATGCCATATACACATAAACAGAAACTAGAAAATGAAGATATGAAAAAAATACTAATAAAAAAATTCTTTGCTCTGTTACCAGACAGCTATGTCACTGTATATTTACTGGAGCAGAAATGTCTACTTTTCTTGCATCACCTCCTTGGAAATAAACAGCTTTCAATATTTCTTAGGGTTTTTCATGTCTTGTTCAGAGTTGTAGGGATTTTTAAAGAAAGGAAGGAAGATTTTCAGTCAGGATGACGTCTCATCCTGAGATTCCCACAATTTCCACTCTGGATCTCATAAACATGTGCTTAACTAAAAGCATGTGAGTAATGCCACTGAGTTCTTAGACTCTGGACTGATACTACTATAGTCCCCTGTTACCTTACTACATAATTTTCTATAAGCAGCATATGCAATATAATGCAATATAATAGTCAGAGCACAACTTCAGAGCACCAAATCCTTCTTATCTTATACTTGGAAGCAGTGTCACTGATGTCAGAGAAAATGCTTAAGTGAAATAGCCCTATCATGGCTTATCTTTCTGAACTAGCAAACATAATTTCCCTGGATAAATAATAGTTTCCTGTACCCACACAGTGTTATATTTTTAAAACTACAAGCTTTATAAAAGCCCTGTATAAATAACACTAACAACAGTATGTTTCCTTTTTTAACATTTAAAAAAAAAAAAAAAAAAAAAAAAAAAAAAAAAAAAAAAAAAAGCGTTTCAAAGGCATTTAAAATTCATGTTTCCCTGTATGTGAAAGTATGTTTTGTTTATCTCTTGCTACATTGTAAAACTTCAGGAAGATGTTGACTCTCATCTTAGACTACAACTACCCTGACATAAGTAAGAACCTACAGATGGAAATAATAAATTCTTAGGATTTCTAGGTGTCTGTTTTAAACAAATACAACTTTGTTTTTTCTTTGCCTTTCTGAAACAAAAATGTTATCAATAAAGTGGAATTTTCCTCCTTTTCGTTATTAAAGCAGTTCTGCAAAATGAAGTCCTAATCAATTTTCACTATAGTACTCATATTAAGGTACAATAAATTAGCTTCTACATTTCTTAAATGACACTGGCCTGCATCTGTTCTACATGTACTTAATTTTAAGTATTGTGTAGATGCTCACAAAACATGCTCAGGAACAAGTATTAATGGACAGTGTTAGATGATTTAATTGTGCGAGTTAAATGTGATAACATTGATTATCCATTAGCTCAAGCTGCTACAAATTTCTAAAATTTCTAAAAAGCCTTATACTTTGTGTAGGTACAGGATTTCAGGGCTTTTTTTACACTCATTTGTTTGTTGCCTAAGGCCAAGACAGCTATCCTTTCCAGATCTAGGTGTGCAACGAAGACATTACTATTCTCAGCCGCTTATCACTGACAGCTGGATGGGTGTTGCTGCCTTCATATCTCTGTTTGTGGAGGGGAGTGCAAGTACAGCCTCCCCACAGTAACTCTGGTCTCCTTAAACCTGCCTTTGCCTGGTCTATAGGGGGAACTGTCCATATGATCCCTTCTATTACGTGAGCTATGGATTGGCAACATCTAAAAAAAGTGCAGGGAATAACGGGGGCACCAGCATCTTCTACCAGCATAGATGTTTGCAAAGTGTCTGGCCCTGCCTAGTAAGAAAGTTGCACCAGTATAATTAAAGGTCTTCTTTCACACTGAAATGGTTAAATTGGCATAAAAGGTTTTCTTGATGTGGTTTTTACTTTTAATTCTAAAAAGCAAGATTTTTTGAAAAAGAAGTTAGAGTATCCACAAGAGGAAACTGAGTGCTCCAGTTTAACTAATTTAAAGTGGTACAACTTTCCCTTGGACAAGCTCCATTTCTAACCATCAAGCTGACTTTTTTTCACAAATGTTACGTTTTAAAAATAATTCTCTTCTCGAAAAGCAGATTTGTTGTAATAACAGTGATGAATAATTTATGGGGTTGGTTAGTTGTTTTGGTTCGGTTTTGATTTTGAGTGTTCAATCTTAAAATTCTGTCTACAAGTGTTAAAATCAACCATATATGAAAAGTCACAACACAGCAACTTCTGCATCTTCCTCACCTCATGCCCAGTTACTTCTGATTCACCCAACTTACTTGACTTTGGTGTAAGAACTTCAATTATACAAGCTATGTGCCCCAGTGTTATTGTTGCAGAGGCTCTCAAGATAAACAGATAACAACTGAATATTTTCAAAACAAACAATTGGCAGTCCAGCAAACATAGAAGTGGCAGACCCAAACATCCATGAGAGGAGAACAAAAACTATTACTACACAGACTCAGGATTCAGCAATGATTCAAAATGCTCAGTCACTCACCTAAAAAGTGAGGGCTCTCAACCACAAGAAATTTTTTTTGGCAGCATCCCAAACCATAGGGGAAACCTCAAGAAGCTTCCCTAGGCAGCATCCCAGCCCAAGGGGAGAGTCCTCCACTGCAGTTTGCTGCTCCAGAATGGACTAGCTCAGAATGACTCCCCCAAGGGAGTCCGTTTATACCTCAGTCAAATCCGATCTGTAATCAATATCAGCCCCTACTGGCTGAAGGCTCCAATTACCGTAAAGCCCTGAAAACAAGGGGAAAAAAAAAAAAATAAAAAAATCAATGGCCACTACATTTCAGCAGCCAGGAATCCCCATTTTCATCAGGTAGGTGCACCTGCCACAGTTATCCAGAACACACCCACCCCTCAGGAGATGGGCAGTGCTCCTAAAGGAGCAACACAAGAACCAAAAAAACCTCAAACCTTAAATCACTAGTCATTTCTCACCCAAATTTTTCTCATTATTTTGCTCATTATTTTCCTTTTACTTGCTATTGCTCACAAACTTGTCCTTCCCTTCATATTTTTTGTTAAAAACATTTCATTAAAGTGCTTCCTGATTTTATGCTTTGACAGATTTCTGACACTGAAATCATAGAGTTAAGGAGATAATCTGACTCAAATGAAACTAAATTGAACCCTCCTAATAATGAAATGATGATAAAAACCTACCAACAGGAATCTTCTCAGACCACTGGAGACAAGGAGACTTGTCTAGTTTTGCAAGGCATCCTGATCCTCATAAGGACCCTTTAGGATGTGCTGCAAACTGTAAATTGATAATTCCTCATTCTGTAAGAAAAAAGCAGTGGCTAGATAGGTTTCCAATGCTATGTGCAATACTGTGCAGCTCTGGTTTCTAACACTGTCCAGAGTGGAGAATCTGTCAGAGCAAAGTAAGGTTCCTTTCTGTCTTGTGTGCCCCAAATACCTTCCAGCTGGTACAAAGATAGGGGCAAGAGAGCTGATGAGCACTTGAATGTCAAGTAATAGCATCAGTTCACAGGGAAGGCCCTATCTGCTCAGGACACAGGCAGTGCTCCTGAGAGACCAGCACAGATTTAACTAATGTGTTGTGCTTCCTCCCTTAAGAAATATTGAAGAGTGTGACAGCAAGGAAAGGAATACATACTCTTTTATTATGTGAAGTCCAGCTGCACACCACATTACAGTGACCTTCTTGGGTTTTCTGTGTTTTGATTGCTTGCTGTCCTATCCACCTCATTTCTCAAAGGTTAATGAGGCTAAACAAAAGAGAAACAAAAAGGTCAACAAACAAAATGTTGATCTATTGACAAAGCCTGAGGAATACAAAAGTAATGCAGAACTCAGATACTGCTGCTCCTACATTCCTAATACCATGCTAGAGCAAACCCATGCACACATCTCCTTCAGAAAATTTTGCTGTGCTTGAAGTAGAGCATTGACCCTCTCCCTCAAGTCCAAAAAGTTCAACCAATGGTATTATACCCCAAAGGCTGAGGTTCTTATTTTGTTATAAGAATGATATGGTGAAAAATGGCAAAGAGGGAACCAGGGAGGCAGTCAGGAAAATTACTGTAACTCCCTAATTGTCCACTCATGGGAGCAGGTACATGTGGGAGAAGACTGGGGTTTGCCTCCCAGCTGACCATGTCACCTCTGCTCCTCACCTCCAGGCTCAGATTTTTCACCATGGCATGTAAGTGCCTGTTGTCACAGAAACACTGCTGCTCTCAGAGGGGGTACAAGCAAGAGTATTACAGTTGGAGACTTTTCCTGTCAACAAGGCTGAGAGTAGAAAAGGGCAGAGAATCTGTCCCTCAGCCCAAGTGACAACCAATAATAATGTCTAAAGAACAAATTATGATAACATTTTTCTGTTGTAAAAATTTGATTTCTCAGGACAACAACTTTCCATTGGAAATGGCACTTCTGTCAATAGAAGGAAATGTCTGGTCAAAATAAGCAGGAAAAAACCCATCCATTCCTTCCCATCACTGTCTGTCTGAGCAGGGACTTAAAGCTGTTATTTTTAATAGTAGGAGCAAGGATTTGTTTCAGATTCAGAACTCAGGATTCCTGGAGTTCTGATTTATTGCAGAAAAATGTTAAATTTTAACTTATACAAAAGTAAAAAAAAATCTATTCCTAGTGTTGGTAGAAGAGTGAATATTGTTTTAAAATAATCTGTTTTCCTTACCCAACACAGATCTCCATCTATTTAAAAATGTAATTTGTTTTTTTTAGTTACATTTCTTTGACAAACAACAGTTTAGAAGAAAGCAGTAGTTTGTAAAACCCTTCTTGAACTACTCTAATTAACAATGATGCTGAAGAAACTACTATTACTGAAAACTACCAGTAAATCATAGGATTATAGAATTAAATCAAAATAGCTAGAAGACCAGATTTGAAAGAACAGTCTATAAATAATACACTTATATGCAAGAACAATGTGGAGGGCTAATGTGGAAAAAATATTATACATTTACATTTGCAAAAACTGTCTTTTAACGTTAAATTGAAGAATTTTAAACGTTGTCTCAGCAGATGTCCTCAGCAGTAAAGCTAAACAGTCATGAAAGAAGAAAATCAAAAGAAAGGATTGAAAATGTGTTTTCTTAGCGAAGTGATCCTCCTTCATTCTTTGATGAAATTAAAAAAAAAAAAAAAAAAAAAAAAGAATAATCTAATATAGTTGATTAAAATAATTACAAAGCATAAAATCATACTCAAAAAACCCCTGTCTCATGTTTTATAGCTCTCCACAATCCCTGTTTTGTTGCCTTTCATAGAGTCGATAAGTGAGGCACCAGCCCCTGTCACTAGACTGCTAAACAAATATGTGTCTTCCCTTTGCATGGACCAAAGGAAATTGCTGCCTGGTACTCCTATTACTTCTCCCTTGACATAAATTATGAGCCACTTACAATGATGGACTTAGGATAGACTTCTTTTCTTTGACTGGAAACTTACCTGCTGAATATCCTGGAGCTTTAATTAATATTTCTGCCCCATTTTGTATGAGAGCTATAAAACTAAATATAGTTGGTACTCAGTAACTGCATCATTACAGTGGACAATAATGAGCCGTGGCTGAGAAGAACTGAAGGTTTCCAATTTCTAATGGCATAAATGAGACCTGTTACAGATCTGGAAGCTGAATCAAAATGGAAACTCCTCCATCCTCAGTCATGATGGTGATGGAACAAGCTGCTACAGACTCAGAAATTTTGAGTATTGAATACTAAATACAGCACTGTATCAGTACTTGTGGGATCTGTCTCCTGCCACTGGGAAATACTTTACTGAGGTGTTTCTTCTGTGCTAAATTTTTAATAGCCATTATGTTCCCTTAGAAAAAAAGCAGATACATGAGAAAGTCAGTGTGCCAGAGGCACTAGCTGATAGTGATCCTTGTGTTCAGAGACTCCAGGCAGTGCAAATGGGCCAGCGTCCACAATAAAGTTTAATCTTAAAGGATTTCCTGCACTAGTTTGCACAGCTATGCAGGGACATCAGTTTCCCTACAGAAGCTGGATATGACAGCAGGAGGAACACAGCATAGGAAAAGGGTGGGTAATCTATTGTTTTGAGCAACTGTAAACACAAAGGCTAAGTACAGAATCAGTTACTACAATTGTGAATTCCTCTTTTTGAAGAAAAAGCTGGAAACTACTCATTATTAATATCTATTCAACTACAGTAATATTACTGGCACATTATTAAACCTGTTGGAAGTAAATATTTTTGCTTTTCTCCAAGATACAACACCCTGCAATTTAAGTTACATCTCAAAGTCTAGATCTGCGGGCTCAAACATATACATTTCACTGTTTCCTTGTGACCAGAGATGGATGCCTGAAAGTCCATGAAACAATGTTTGAGGCCAAAGACTCAGGGTCTACTGTCTAAGGAAAACTTTTACTGTGTGGAAGGGGGAAGTGGAACAGGAGGGACTGTGAAATGGCACTTGGAAGAGATAAAGTAGCCCATCAAATTCAGCCTTCTGCATGACCGCCAGTTTTGTTTCACAGGTGAGATTCCTTCACATTCAGATATTTCCTTGTGCACCAGTTTCCTCTGGGGCATAGTCTGTACACTTGCCATTTTTTTCAATGTATTACTTTTTTAATCAATAAACACACACACCTCTCTAAACATGCATGCAAACACATAAAGATTATAGTGATCATGTATGGAGCAATAGTTGGATGACACATACAAGAACATAATTTAAAAGATAAAAAGACTGTCAAGGTTGCTGAAAAGAATGTATGAGGTTATACTACAAGGTTACTTGGCCAGGTGCAGGCAAGAATATTTATTACTTCCTAAGTTTTATGTACAAAATGGACCATTAGGATTGTTAGTCTAAAATTTTGCATAACAGAAGTTATAAATGTTACAAGGAATTTTCCTAGATCTTAGTTACAGTCTAGTAACATCAGCCAGAGGAAGACAAAATAGGTAATATTTTTCTATTGTTTTAAGTAGACAGACAGTGCAATACAGGTCATACCATACCAATTAGACCATTGTTACAGATACATTCTGTCAAAGAGAACCATGAATACAGTTAAAAGACAATCATGCAAAAGTATGCCTATGGGGGAAAATTTATTTTCTGCAGTCATTGCAGGTTTCTTTTAGGCATCAGTGATTGAATTGTCCAAATAGAAAACTCATCAATATTAAAAAGAAGGGTATATTAATTACAAAATAAATTACCTAGTTCTTGTTGATTTGATTAAACATGATGAAAAAATGAGTCAGTCAATGAAAATGAGAATGAGGTAAATTAACTGGTTTTAGACATATCTTCTTAGGGCATGTCTGTGTCTAGAGTATGCAGCGAGGCAAATAGGCACATCTGAACCATCACCCTGGGCACCACCATTCTGAATACCTTCCTTACTGCATGTGTAAACTCCTACTTATAGTTCTTACAGCTCAACAATAATCTGGTGTTAAGACCTTAGTAAATTTTGAGGATGCCACAACAAATTCACTTAAACCCCAATAGAGACCCTTTTTAATAAGGGTTGTTGTGAACATTTATCCTGTTACAACTGGATTTGAATGTCTTTTTGTATAACAAACTTACAATCATGTTTGTAAAGATAAGGTGCCCTCAAGAGGACAGGAAAAGAAAAATACAACAAAAAGCTTATGGGTCAATATAAGGACAGGGAGATGACTTACCAATCGCTGTTACAGGTAAAACAGACTGTACTTAGGGAAAATAATTTAATTTATTGACAATTAATCAAAGTAGGATCATGAGAAATAAGAACAAATCTAAAAAATTCCCTCCCACCCCTTCCTTCTTCCCAGGCTCAACTTCATTCCCAACTCTTTTACCTGCATCACCAGAGTTTTCACCATGGGCTTCAGGGCAGTCTCTGCTCCAGCACCTGGAGTGCCTCCTCCCCCTTCTTTACTGACCTTGGTGTCTGCAGAGCTGTTTCTCTCATTTTTTCATTCCTCTTCCCCAGCTCCTATTGCGCAGCCCTTTTTACCCTTTCTTAAATGTTATCCCAGAGGTGCTACCAACGTCACCAGTGGGCTCAGGTTTGGCCTGTGGTAGGTCCATCTTGGAGCTGGCTGGAACTGGCTCTGTCCAACATGGGAGAAGCTTCTGGTGTTTTCTCACAGAAGGCACCCTAGCAGTCCCCCTGTTACCAAAACCTTGCCACATAAACCCAATGAAATATTTTAAAGTTGTAATCAGCTGTATTCACTCATTCATAAAGAAATGCAAGATTTTTAAAATTTATATCACATTGTGCTTTACTTAGGAAATGCTTACCTCTGATTAAATGGGTGATTGTTAACTCCCTGTATTAGCTAGCTTCATTTTCATGACTTGAAGTTCGTTGTTATCTCAACTAGCGAAAAATATTTACCTTTGGAACTATTTATCTTTGGAACAAGATGCTACCAAATAATTTATGTTTTCATTAAATAGCTATTTAATTTTGGCCTGCTGATCTGCTAAATTTGTGGTTGCATAATCTGCATAACTCTGTGGACTTTGAGAAAAGTACTAATTCATAACTGATAAAGAGCCAAGGAATTTCTGTTAATCTTTTTCATAGTGATTTTTATTTTCTTGCCACATTCTATCATCTCATTTCCTTTTTCTTCCCAGTTCTCAGAAGTATTTTTTATTACTGAAAAATAATTCCTTCCAGAGAGAGGAAGCTTTCTGGTACATTGAATTAATATCAAACAAGGTAAGACTGAAAAAAAAAAAAAAAAAAAAAGAGGGACTATTGTTGATAGAGCAATGAAGGCCAATATAAAACTTTAAAACAAATGCAATTACAAAAAGCCCACTGGAGTAAGATCTGTGAGTCCACTAACTTAATTTCCCCTAAACAATGTTCTTTCTTCTTCACATCTCAGCAGTTATTCCCAAATTCTGTTTTAAGCAACTCCACTGTAAAGTTTCTACACTAATCCAGAAAGCAAAATAGCTCATACCACTGCAGCCCATTAAAAATTGTGTATACAGTAGGATTATTAGAAAGACTTCAAGCTACTGCTGTGTAGTTGGAGCATCCAAAACTATGAAAGCCAGAATGTCATGTGCCAGGTGACTTGTCTCCAGGACAACAGTCTATACCAGGCTCAGTACTTTCAGGCCTGTTTTTACAAGAGTCAGGGGTTCTTAGTATCTTGAAAGAACAACTGAACCAAAATACAGCTTCTTATCACTTATATTCATAAGGTGGCTTCACTGCTCTTCCAATGCATGTATGAAAGAGCTCTTGTAGTTTACATGTAGTTTAGCTCTTATAGTCTATATGTAGTTTTATAATACATGCAGGGGAGCTTTGAGGTTAAATATTTGTAACATCTACCTTACCATGATTATTGGAGATGATCAAGGACCTCACAGCAACACTCCCTACCCTAGTGAGACCAAAGGATTACTACCCTCTCCTGGTTTTTCAGGTAGGTAGTGATGACATCACCAGGAGAAGGCCTAAAGCAATGAAGAGAGACTTCTGGTCCTTGGGAAAAGTGCTTAAGGGGTCAGGGGTACAAATTGTGTTCACCTCCATCCCTTTGGTTGGGGGGATGGATGAGGAAGATTACAGGAGAATTCAGCAGATGAATGGGTGGCTCCAAGACTGGTGTTACCATCAGGGCTTTGGATTCTTCAATCGTGGGTTGGTATACAGGGCATCTGACCTTTTGACATTAGACGGAATGCACCTGTCCCGGAGAGGGAAGGGGATTTTGGGGCAAGAGTTAGCTGGGCTCACTGACAGAGCTTTAAACTAGATTTGAAGGGGCAAGGGGACAAAACATCAGCCCATCTGAAGTGCATGTATACCAGTGCACACAGCATGGGTAACAAACCGGAGGAGCTTGAAGCCATGATGAAACAGGGAAATTACTATGTTGTTGCTATTTGGAAACATGGTGGGATGTATCCCATGACTGGAGTGTGCCAATTGATGGCTACAAGCTGTTTAGGAGGGACAGACAGGGAATAAGAGGTGGTGGGGTGGTGCTGTATGTTAGGGACTGTTATAATTGCTTTGAGCACAGTTGTAGTGAAGACAGGGTGGAGTGTCTTTGTGTTAGAATCAGGGGGAAGGCCAACAGGGCAGATGTTGTAGTAGGAGTCTACTATAGGCCACCCACCCAGGACAGAGAGGTGGACGAGCTATTTTATAGGCACTTAGGTGAAATCTCACAATCGCTTGCCCTTGTTCTTGTGGGAAACTTTAACTTCCCAGACATCTGCTGGAAATACAACACAGCAGAGTGGGACCAGTCTCAGAGATTCCTAGAATGTGTGGGAGACAACTTCCTGACGCAACTGCTGAGTAAACTGACCAGAGCAGTGCCCTGCTGGATCTCCTCTTTGTGAACAGAGAAGGACTTGGAGGACGACATGTAGGTTGGAGGCCGACTAGGGCACAGCAATCATGAAATAATAGATTTCTCTATTCTTAGCGAGGTCAGGAGAGAGCTAAGCAGGACTGACATCCTGGACTTCAGAAGGGCTGACTTTGTCTTTTTTAGTCACCTGCTTGAAAGGACCCCCTGGGAGACTATCCTGAAATGTATAGGCGGTCCCCAGGTGCTCTAAGAGAAGCTGGCAACAGAGAAGACCACCCTGTCTGAACAGGGAGCATTGGCTGCCACTGAGGGAGAAAAGGAGAATTTACAGCCTTTGGAAGAAGGGGCTAACCACACACAGTGATTACAGAGAGGCTGTGAGGCTATGCAGGGTGGAAATCAGAAGGGCTAAAACCCAATTGGAAATTAATTTGGCCTCTGCAATCAAGGATAACAAGAAAAGTTTCTGTAAGTATGTCAGTAGCAAAAGAAAGTCCAAGGAGAGTCTCCATCCCCTGCTAGACGCAGGAGGAAATATGGTAACAAGTGATGAGGAGAATGCTGAGGTGCTTAATGCCTTCTTTGCCTCAGTCTTTAATAACAAGATTAGTTGTATTGATGAAATCCAGCCTTCACAGCCAGAAGACAGAGACTGGGAGAACAACCCCCTCTCAGTCCAGGAGACAGTCAGTGACCTGCTGCATCACACAGACACACACAAGTCTATGGGACCAGGTGGGATACACCCGAGGTGCTGAAGGAGCTGGCTGGGGTGCTCGCCAAGCTGCTTTCCATCATTTACCAGCAGTCCTGGCTGACCGGGGAGGTCCCGACAGATTGGAAATTGGCCAATGAGACACCCATCTGTAAGAAGGGTTGGAAGGATGATCTGGGAAATTACAGGCCTGTCAGCTTGACTTCGGTGCTCGGGAAGCTGATGGAGCAGCTCATCCTGAGTGCCATCACACAACACATGGGGGACAACCAGATGCTCAGGCCCAGTCAGTGTGGGTTTATGAAAGGCAGGTCCTGCTTGACAAACCTGATCTCCTTCTACGACAGGGTGACCTGCTTATTGGATGAGGGAAAGGCTGGGGATGTTGTTTACCTTGACTTTAGCAAGGCCTTTGACACCATTTCCCACAGCATTCTCCTGGCAAAACTGGCTGCTCGAGGTTTGGACAATCGCACATTTCGCTGGGTAAAAAACTGTCTGGCTGGCCGGGCCCAGAGAGTTGTGGTGAACGGAGTTAAATCCAGTTGGCGGCCGGTCACGAGTGGTGTCCCCCAGGGCTGGGTTTTGGGGCCACTCCTGTTTAACGTCTTTATTGATGATCTGGACGAGGGGATCGAGTGCACCCTCAGTCATTTTGCAGCTGACACCCAGTTGGGTGGGAGTGTTGATCTGCTCGAGGGCAGGGAGGCTCTGCAGAGAGACCTGGACAGGCTGGAGCCATGGGCTGAGCCCAACTGGAGGAGTTTCAATAAGGCCAAATGCCGGGGGCTGCCCTTGGGCCACAACAACCCCCAGCAGCGCTACAGGCTTGGGGAGGAGTGGCTGGAGAGCTGCCAGTCAGAGAGGGACCTGGGGGTGTTGATTGACAGCTGGCTGAACAGGAGCCAGCAGTGTGCCCAGGTGGCCAAGAAGGCCAATGGCATCCTGGCTTGTGTCAGCAATAGCGTGGCCAGCAGGGACAGGGAAGGGATCTGACCCCTGTACTCGGCACTGGTGAGGCCGCACCTCGATTGCTGTGTTCAGTTTTGGGCCCCTCACTACAAAAAGGACATTGAATGACTCGAGCGTGTCCAGAGAAGGGCAACGGAGCTGGTGCAGGGTCTGGAGCACAGGTCGTACGGGGAGCGGCTGAGGGAACTGGGGGTGTTTAGTCTGGAGAAGAGGAGGCTGAGGGGAGACCTCATCGCCCTCTACAGCTCCCTGAAAGGAGGGTGCAGAGAGCTAGGGATGAGCCTCTTTAGCCTAGTAGAAAGCGACAGGAGAAGAGGGAATGGCCTCAACTTGTGCCAGGGAAAGTTCAGACTATATAATGGGAAGCATTTCTTTCCAGAAGGGGTTGTTAGGCGTTGGAATGGGCTGCCCAGCGCAGTGGTGGAGTCCCCATCCCTGGAGGTGTTCAAGAGTAGGGTCGATTTAGAGCTTAAGGATATGCTGTATGTGGCAACTGTGCTAGGAGAACAGTTGGACTAGATGATCGCCAGGGTCCTTTCCAACCTAGATGATTCTGTGAATAAACTAGATTGAGAGAAAACATGTCTTAGTCAAATTCCTCATAGAAATTTATTTTGCTAAGCATCAAAGAGATATTTGGATGGATGCCCTTTTATTCAAAACCTTGATACTCAAGGGAGAGTCTGGTAGAGTAAAACCTCATTTGGGGTCCATATCATCAGTTAATGGAAATACTTTATCTGCAGGTACATGAGTAAATTTATACAATGAAATTAATATATTGATTAACAAAAAAAAAAAAAAAAAAAAAAAAAAAAGAAGAAAAATCGAAATTTTAAAGCACATTTATTAAAAGTTATTGAAGTGACAGCTGGTGGAACAATTGGGTGGTGGGAAGCTCACTATGTTTTTGCTGTTTACATTAATGATTTTCAGATAATCTGGTGTTTCATGCATGTGTGCATTGACTTTGGTTTTTGAGGTCATTAAGATGGTGAGGACATCATAGGTTTCTTTGTAAATAATAGTTTAAATACAACTGCTAAGGAGACTTCACAGGTGATCTGGGGATTTCAGTAAACACATTAGCTCCGGTCAAGCACTTCTAGACTCAAGGAGACTCTATGTCATTATTGGCATTTATGAGTAGTTTGAACAAAACTCTTATAAATTCCGACATACTGGTATTAGTGGAGTGACTTATTCCTGCCACCACTGGTCTTAGAAGTTTGGAATATTAATGAGAGAAAATGCAGTTAAGAAAAACATGACCTGAATTAGAAAAAGGCTAGGGTAAGGTAATATAGAGTGTATGCTACCATCAGTTGTAGTATGCTGCAAAAACTCTCTATGAGAAAGGCTACTGGTAAATGCAGTTACAAATAATAAACAGAAATTCTACATATTACTATAGTGCCCTGCTGGGTTTTTTGACCATGGAAATAATTCCTTTTGTACTGATGGGAAAGCTGATCAAAAAACATATGCCAAACAAGTCAGAAATTGAATCAACTCTTCTTTGTCCCTTGAGGGTGTGACTAAAACTGTAGAATCTTGTATAAACAGATTTATAACCACAGAGACACAAATGTATATTTACACTGATTTTATTTACATACGTACAAATGCACACAAATTAATTTTAAGAAGGGCAGTCAGACTTCATGATTCAATTGTTAATGAGAAGTACCAGATTATTTTTCCTGGTAGAATATAATCACCCAGCAGTCCCTCATCCTTCGGCCATGTAGTGCTGTGTGATCTGTAGCAACTTGTACAAAATGAAGTTTGCCGTTTTCTAGTTTGCATTCAACTGTGGGACTCCCCTCAATAGATGGTTTTGCAGTCCTACTGGACCTGTTTCTTTGGATGACACCTAACAATACTAAAGTGGAAGTGCTGCTGAGATCAGATCCTATTGTGGGGCCAGCAGGTGCACCAAATGATAGATCTTTTACCCTTCTATAGCACTGATCTTATACACAAGGAATAACCCAGCTGAAGAGTTGCCAAAGAGCCACTGAATGTAAACTCTAAAAAAAAAAAAAAAAAAAAAAAAAGCATTCAGAATCGGACAGGGGAAACTATCTGAACTATCTGCCAAAACAGTTACCCAGACTGAAGGGGGAAAGTAAATTAGCTAGCAATGACACAGTAAAAATGAAACTGAAAGCTCAGCAGTCCAGAAGAGAAGTCTGCATGTCTTTTAAACATCAGTGATTGAACCACAAAATTCATGATGAGGATCATCATCCTCCATTGAGAGATGAAGGTGTGTGCTCTGCATTGTGAAATGAAAAGTGGTGGTTGCAGATGGAAGTCAGAATTTAGCTATGAGTCTGGTGCCACTTAATGTAAGAAAGCCAGTGGACCATAAAAGACAGAGAAGGAAATTATGAATCCATCTGGCAATAACAACAAAGACAAAGATAAAAAAAGAGAAAGAAAAAGGCAAAATAATAACAATTAGGGGGAAAAACAAAAACAACCAGAAAAAAAAAAAAAAAAAAAAATATAACACCTCAAAGCAAAATAGACTGAGATAAAAGAAAAGCCAAGTAAGGGAAAAAAAAAAAAGAAAAAAAAAGAAAAAAAAAAAGGTGCAAAAATATAAGAAAAAAGGCAAGGGAAAGTTAAAATATTATATCGTCTAGTCAGCTTTGAGGTGTTATATTGGTAGGGGTATGATCTTCCCCAAAGAGAAAAACATTTAGCAGGAATAATTAGGAAGTGGGATTAGTTAATATTTTTCTCAGAAGTAAGGTAGCTACCTCAAACTGAAAGCCAAGCAAACTGAGAATAAAAAATGGAAAATTCGGGGAAGTTGTTCAGGCTACATTTGACATCTTCTCTACGTAGTTTACTACTATGGGAAGCACAAATTAAAGTTTCTTCCACGGGAAGAGTTCAGATTTCCAGGAGTATTTTTGCTATGCTCACAATTGTCACATCATTTTAAGACTGCATCAATTTTTTCTTCTTTAATACTTTGAAACATTTCTCTAGTTCCCTTATAAGCACAGGTTCATTAATGGAGATGATTTCAGTAGTAGGCATCTGTACTTTGATCCACATAACAAAAAATGAATACACTGAGATTTGCATAGTACTTAATTATGGTATTTCTGAATGAAGTCTATTGTTGTTCTTTATTAAAGTACTATTGATTCTTATAATTCTTCTGTCATATCAAGCTCCACACCTAGACAATTTTAATGTCCTTTGCTAGGTTATCTCATTTAGAACAGTTACTGAAATATCCAGTTTTAGAAACATCTTAATAACTATCTTTTGTACACAGAGCACTGATTTTCCACTCCGCAGCTGTCAGGTGGGTATTTTTTGCAGATATAACTTCATTAGTTGCCCATAAGTTATACTGAGCCTAGCTTAGAGCAAACCTCAGTTGGTTTATATTTTCATATCAATGGCCAGAAAAAGTTGGAAAATTTGAGTTAATTTCTCTTAGAGTAACAGAGGTTCAAACTCAGTTAAATTGAGATTGGAAGAAAAGGATCTTCAAATGAGTCTTGAAAGGCAAAATTCTCAAACTGTATACACTTCTACTGTAACATCTCCTTAGTGTAGGTGCCTGACACAGCAGGATATGTTGTGTCACGCTAAAGTGCCATGGAAAAGCAATTTGTATACTTTGTATCTGCCTAATAAAGAGGGGCAGGAATTCAGACAATTTTTAACTGCCCACCAAATGATGAAACTAAAGGTAACATAGTCAGCAGCCAAGGACAAAAGATAAAAATCACAAACAATAACAGCTCCCAGGCTATTTTTAAAAAATACATAAATGGCATGTTAAGAAACAAAGTAGGAATAAAAAGTAACAAATGCAATACTGGGAAAATTGAGACTTACAGGAGAGGGGAAACAAAGAAAATATAAAACACTGCTCCTCTGAAGACCCTGTTCTATTCAGTTTGATCTGGTTATCAAAAGGATAATGGAAAGAAAGTGTCTTCAGATTTAGCTGTAAGGTGACAGAAATCCAAGGGTTGACTGTTGCTTTGAGAATAAACACGGCAAGTGTCTTTGGAGAATCAGATCTTGCTTTTACTCCCATTATTCTGTTTCATGTTTGAAGAGATTTTAAGCAAAAATAAAAATGTTCTGGTCACCAATAGCACAAATTTTTCTCTGCTGTTTTTTCCACATCAGCCCCACTAATAAAGGCTATACAATCAGACTACACCTGCTCACCTCTACTGATAGTAGCACTTCCACAAGCAGCTTTCTGTTTGCATGACAGGTGAACAAAAAGGAAAGTAAAGATGTTGTAGGAGATTATGACACTTTCACTTTTCGTAGCATGCAGCCATGCTAAGTTAAACAAGCATAGAAGTGAGTTTACCTTCATGCTGCTGTTTCTCCAGTATAGTGCTTCCAGTAGGACTTCTAGTTCTATGAACACAACAACCATTTTATTTACAGAATACAAATGATCAAATCTTTTGGAAAATGTTTGTTTGAAGAAGCTTTTGTCTGGGTTTTTATTTTGTGTCGTGGGTTGTTTTTTGCAAACCACATTTTTAAAGTGTTTATAGCAAATAACATTAAGTACTCATCAGTATATCAGAGTAAATACCACATGGACACATGAAACTACAGTTTTTCACCAAAGTTCAATACTTGTCCTTGAAGTGTGCAAAATTCTGAAATTTGCAACAACTGTCAGAGCTGTCAGAGATACAATGTATGAAAAAGAGATGTCATCATGGCTCTACAGGCAGAAAAAAAAAAAAAAAAAAAAAAAAATCAAAGTAAGCTATAGAACTTCCAGCAAATTTATCAGCAGAATAGCATAGATTGTGGAGTACATTTTTTTTTCATATGCATGTAAGACCTGGCTGAATAAATAAGAAAATGTTCTTGATCACTTTTTGACAGGTGTATGTTGCTTATCTAAATAAAACCTTTGTTTGAGACAGGTTAATAAAGAAAAAAAAATAAACAATGTACAAAAAAAGACAGACACTGAAATGAGAATGAGCATTTTCCTAGGTTGTTTTTCACAGGCTCTAAAATAGATTTGTTCTGTTTTTAACAAGCCTTTATTTACAGTTCCCAAGATTAGCCTCAAGCAACCAATCAAGTAGCCCTCTATCGCTCTGACACAAAAAGATTTGGGAGTAATAATGCTCTTAATAAGAAGTTATCAACATTTGGAAGAATACAGAGCTATAATAAAAATTTCCACTTAGAGCATTGTTCCTAATTATTTGCTTGAAAATCCCTTGCCACTGCAGAAATTACAATAGT
>NW_020799095.1:31815445-31875260 GCF_003259725.1 Athene cunicularia | reverse complement strand
TTTTTTTTTTTTTTTTTTTTTTGTAGCTGTATTTGTAGACAGAAACAACTATGCATACGTTTAACTATCCTTACAGTTTACATGATCAGTCCAATTGCTTTGTTTTACAGCCTGGCAGTTCCATGGATTTTTCAACAGAAGCTATAGAAGAAGATTGCTGGCACATCATGTGCACCACATATCAGTGTGCAGTGCAGCCTTACATGTGCATTTTATGATCATTGTTT
This sequence comes from Athene cunicularia, assembly GCF_003259725.1. Classification (NCBI taxonomy): domain Eukaryota; kingdom Metazoa; phylum Chordata; class Aves; order Strigiformes; family Strigidae; genus Athene; species Athene cunicularia. The sequence continues at coordinate 31,875,033 of NW_020799095.1, read as the reverse complement.
CCCCTGTGGGCTGCAAAGATAGCAGGTGTTGCAACAGACATAATTCTCACTAGTTCTAGATGGGAAGATCACATTTCCAAATACTTTTGTTCTTCTTGCAAGTCATATAGTCAAGCTTCTTTTCATTAAATTTTCTTTTGCAAGTTGAACACAGGTAGGGATGTTGAAGAAGCTTCAGAGCAGAATGAAACTCTTTAGCTCTTCATCAAAAACTTAAAGCTTTGGGACTTCACCAATCTGTACCACACATTAATGACTGTTCATTTACAAATTTAAAAGAAGTTCACTAAATATATACTAAAAATTAATATATTTCAAACACCCTATTATCATTACCTCATAATGTATTGATTTTTTTAAAAAGAGTCAGTTTCTATATTTTACACACCATCAATGTATTCATTGAAATCAATTTTCATTTTATAAAATACACTGAATGTCATTGAAGTTTTCAGTTCTCAAAACACACTTAGAGGAAAACATAAATTCCACATTCAGTCTCACCTAAAGCTATACCTTCTAGTCCTACTAACAGACATACAAGTTTTATGAAGTAATAAAATGCATTCCTCACTTCAAATACACTCTTATCTTGCTCTTTCATAAAACATGCTTTTTTCTAAACCAGGGTTTTAAATTTTAGGGCATTTCCAGAATGGGTAGCCAAATTAGTGCTTAAGTCATATACCTGCAGTCATCATAGTTCCAGTTAAAGATTTTTTTCTTCTCATGTCTTAAATGTTTTATTTGCTAGCCAAATGGCATGTTTACCTTAGACACCATGACTAAGTTTACAGTTGTTCTGTCTGAGGGAGAGCACTCAGACATAACTGGCAGAGTATAGGCCACAAAGTCTTAAGGCTCAAGGAGATAAGGTTTTACACACAGCTTTAGAGCAGGTCGGGGTCTATTCTTTTGCCACTCACAGGACATCCACTATTCTTAATGTTTACAGTTGTCCAGCAATTTATTCCAAACAATTATATGTATGTATCTCTATAAAATGAATTGTAATTTATATCACATAGAATATAGCATGTAACATACTATTTATTGCCACTTTTCTTTTTCAGACTGGCAACACCTGAGGTCCCCCAGGGATTGATATTGGACCCAATGCTGTTTATTATCTTCAGAAGTGATGTGGATGATGGATCAAGTATACCCTGTAGAAGTTTGCTGATGATGCCAAACTGAGTGGGGAAGTGCACACTTTGAAAGTGAGAGCCAACCTACAGGAAGACCTGGATAGGCTGGAGGAGTGGGCTAACAAGAACATTATAAAGTTCAACAAGGACAACTGTAAGGTCTTGCACCTGGGAAAACATAACCCAGGAGTACAGCACAGACTGGGATCTACCTGGCTGGGGAGCAGCTCTGTGGAAAGGGACCTTGGACAACAAGCTCAGTATGAGTGAACAGTGTGCTGCAGCAGCAGAGAAAGCCAACAGGATGCTGGGTTACATCAGCAAGGTCATCACCAGCAGAGATAGAGAAGTCAGTACCCCACTCTACACAGCACTTGTCAGGCCACACCTGGAATACTGTGTTCAATTTTGGTCCCTGCTATACAAAAAAGATGTGGACAGGCTGGAGGGGGACCAGAGAAGTGCCACAAAGATGATCAAAGCACTGGGAAGCCTGTCATATGAGGAAAGGCTGAGAGAATTGGGTTTGTTCAGCCTTTGAGAAGAGAAGGCTTAGGGGAGACCTTATCACCATGTTCCACTATTTAAAGGGTGATGACAAAGAACATGGAGATTCCCTTTTTACAAGGAGTCATGTGGTAAAGATGAAGGGTTATGGGAGCAAGTTACTCCTGAGGAGATTCTGACTGGACACAAAAGGTAAATTTTTCACAATGAGAACAAGAAGCCACTGGAATAATCTCCCCAGGGAAGTGACGGATTCCCCAACATAAAATGCTTTTAAGATTCAGCTGGACAGGGTGCTGGGCTATCTTGTCTAGACCTTGTTTTTGCCAAGAAAGGTTGGACCAGATGATCCTTGAGGTCTCTTCCAACCTGGTGTCCTATGATCCTATGATAATAATATAGTATCTCATATATAATTTGGGATTATTTTATATATATACATTTTATATATTATAGTTTAAAAGTCTTTAAAAATAAATCTTTTAATGTATTTTTATCAGTATCACCCTTTTCCCAGGTATCAGAAGCAATAACACACAGAGCAAAAAGAAATCATGTGTGTCGCTTGGGGAACTAAAGGATGCAGATCTTCTTCTGAAGCAATTTCAGTGCTCTATTGCATGCTCATTTTTCCTGCTGGTGCTATCCCTCATATTAAACTGGCAACTTACAGGACAAAAAACCTACCACTCTGTAAGTACCACAGTCCATTTGTAGGAAACTTTTCCCCTAGGATAACAAAAGAAAACAAAACCAGAGTCTATCAGATTTATATGACAGCCTGAAAACAGCTTTAAAAAGCACAATCATCAATCAATTATTAAAAAGTGATGAGTAGCTAGAGGTTTGGTTGAAAATAACAGGAGTCCCAGATGCCCTAAAGCTTTGAGAGCCTGTGGTAGTGCAATTCTTACCTCTCCCTACCCCTCCTTGTTGGGCTGCTTGGTGCCAGGTGTGATTCCATCCACATCCCCTCAAGCTATGCACCAGTCTCTGGAGAGAGTGACTGATAACCTTAACTAGCCTGGCTCCTGCCCCTCCTGATTGCTCAGAAACGGTTATAATGGCCCATCATCTCCTGATGGCCTGGCACACCTGTGCCTGGGGTGTGGTCAGATGGAACAATAACAGTTGCACAGTTACAACTGCCCGAAGGCACCAGAAGGTATTTGACAAAAGTCAATTATCTTGGATCCTATAAACTGGGACCACCAGGGAGACCCTTTGAGCTCTCCTGGATTGCAGTGGGCCTGTGACCAGCATCTCCCCTGAGCTGGGGCGCCTCTCAGGTACCAAAACCCTTGAGGTGTCGTCTGCTCCAGATGGAAGGCCAGGGCGAAGTCCTCCTGCTCAAGTCTCAATTATCGCCTGCTGAGGAATGCCAAGGCAGTGTGAGTATTTGCTCTAAACCCGAGAGGGAAATTTTCTTTGAGCTAACTTCTCTTTCACCCGTTCTTTTTCTGTTTATTGGAGTGTGTGTGGGTATTCACCCTTGTTCCTGTGTGTATGGGTATGTACCCTTGTTCCTGTGTGTTTGTCCCTTTTGTGCTCATTCTGCTGAGTCCAAACACCTTTGTTTCTGTATGTATATGTCTGTTTGTGTATGCGTATGTATATATGAATAAATTAAGGTAGTGTTAATTAAGTTAGAGTCAAACTTGTCATTTTAGAATCTGTAAATAAGTCGCTTTTCTTTCAGCATTTCTGAATAATTTTGTATTAATAAATTGCTGTTAGTTATTAATAAATCTAAATTTTTTACTAAATCATTACTGTGTCAATACTTTCATTTGTGACAGAGCTATCCAAATGGTGTCCAGTTCCTTCAAAGGTGCTGTGCAACTGAAGGCACCAAATCCTAACACCATCTAATACTCTAACACAAGTCAAAACTATTATCTATCGTCTTCCACGGTTTCTTGTAGACATCAGGAAAAAAAGAAAAAAGAGGATTCAGGGCTCAGGTTGTGACTACTGAGATGAAAAATAAAAGCGGAGTGCAACCCCAGATGAAGGAAACTGCTAACTTCTTCAGCAAGCTATTATGCAAAGAAGAAAAAGAGTGATGGAAAAAGAACATGCCTATGCTACAGAGGTGGAATTCTCTGACTTGTTCCTCTTTAGAATCTAGAAAACACTGGAGCGTGGAAAACAGGAAGATGTAATGATGCAGAAGAAAAAAAAACTTTGAAAGGAACAAAGTTTTATGAAGCTAATGTTATTGTGCTAGTTTTATCAACTTCATAATTACAAATTATATCTTTTTAATTATTGCACTAAGTCTCACTCAGCACTTTAAAAATTGAAATTACATGGAGTGGAAAGCTCTGAGTAATACAGTGTTAAACTAGCAGCTCTTTTAATACTTTAAAAGATTTGGATCTCTACTGCTGAAATAAATAAGAAGATAAAACCACAGCAGCTGCTTCTGTCTTTACATGATGATGTTAAACTGTTTATTTCTTATGGACAGGCTACTTAGAAATCATACCTAAATTTTATAAAATGGTAGTTATTATAACCTGTGAGACATCACAGGTTATTTTCAGCTACCCATTTTTTGGTTAAAACTACCCACAAATTGAATAAATAGCTAAAAGAAAAAAAAAAAAATCCAATATAAAGCAATATCACCTCTGAATAACTTCAGCTCCTAGTCTCCCATGTCCCCTGACTAGTTGAACATAGAAATAAGTAATATAAATTGTGTTTTTTTCCTTTCACTCTAGCATTTCAGAGACATAAGCCATGTCTCTAGATACTGAAGCATATATACGGATATGTGAAATCCGGAGTGCTTACTCCATCTCATGGCAGATCATTTTGTTCCTTGTTGACAGAAATACAAAGAAATACTTACAAAACCAAGATTGTATAATTCTGTTAAGACTGAAAATGTAAAAAATAGATATGTTTTCCCAGAATTAGAGCAGAAATATCTGCACATATATATGTGGTAGGAGAAAGCAATTACAGTAACAGTACAATTTTCAGTAACATTTCTTCCCCACCAGGAAAAGAACCAAAAAATACAACAAACCAAAAAACAACAAACAAATTAATAATAAAATCAAATTCCTGGAGTATAAAAACCATCCACCACATTTAATTCCAACAAAAATTCTATGCAGCTTTCATAGAAAATACAGCAAAATGGAATCACTGGATTAGTTAATCTGGCTTTTTGTGTATTATAGGTCTTTAAGTATTGATCAAATACTATAATACATACAGGGAAAGAATGTGTAGTGCCACCTTAATTCTCCAGAGATACAACACACCTACCTAGCTATCCCCTGTTCTAGACATAAACAAAAATAAAATCTATTGTCAAACCATTCTCTAGTTCATTTGAAAAAACAGAATTGTCCCTCATTCTAAAGAAACTAGAAACCCTTGAAGTTACTTCCACCATATCAATATCAAATTAAAATATTGAATCACCCCAAGTAATCAGAAAGTCAAAGAACTCTTACAATCTAAGAGCAGTTCTTTCACTATTGGAACATGGCACCAAAGTATTCTTTTCCTGACAATCATGTAAACAATGACAGTTCTGAAAAGTCCTGGGGAAAAAACAAACAAAACAAAACAAAACTGCCCTGAAACTGTTTTATATACATAGGCTGTTACCGTTAAAGGCTCAAAGAGTTATGGTTCTTTGTAGGTTCAGATTGTTTTAATCCCTTAGTTCTCTAAGAAATCATCATTTTCCTTCAAGAACCTTTGCTGCATCTCCACAAGGTGGTTTAGGAGATATCATGGGTAGCAAGCCCCAGAAATAATTTAGTTTATCCTCCCTGATATCCACTGAGGGAACACAACAGGCTACATCTGTATTATTGGAGCCCCATCTGCATTATCACTCCAGCATGTTTTCAGTTTCTCTGCAGTTTGCCCTAGCTATATACCAACCCTGTGTCAGGGTAAGATTAACAAACACTAGTTCCTTACCCATACACTTGGTTCTGTGGAAAGGAACTATAAATTTGCAGATTAGATGGGAGCTTCAGCATACTGGGAAAAGCAAATTTGCAGTCAGCCTGTATGCTTGCAAGCCTTCTACCTCTGCTTCTAACCACAGTTAGGACCTTTATCAAAGAAAACTTCCATCCTTCAAATGGATAAATCTATTATTAAACACCCATGCACTGAGAAACAGCTCTAAAGAAGCCATCATACTATTGATGCCACTAGTTAACTTCTCACTACCTAGATTCATTTTCAGAATAATATCAAACTGAGAAGTTGATAGAAAGACTGCTACATTATCCGGACATCCATTTTCCTGAAGCACACTCTGTCAGACTCTGATCAAATGAGATGCGTACTGCACTCACAGATCACCTCTTCCTTATCCATGGTGGAACACACAACCAGAATTCACCATTACTGCTAGTAACAGCCAACTGGTTAAACTTGGTTTAGAGATGAAAAGAAATGGTGAATCTTTGCAAACTGAATCCAAAGCTTGATTCTTTTGTATTCCATTTTCAAGATCTTTACGAAAAGTACTAAGCCAACAGAAAAGTGCATGAAAATCATCCAGTTGTCTGGTTATATTAAATTTGAGGGATAGCATATCCCAGACCATCCCCACCCAAAGACTTGCTGTTTAACATCTGATTGAAGATGAAATATCAAGACAGACAGGCAGAAACAAAACCAATGCTGTGGGTTTTTTTTTTGTTTTTTGTTTGTTTGTTTGTTTGTGTTTTGGTTTTTTTTTTCCCCTTCTTTATTTTACCTCCAATATCACAACAAAGAATTTCAAACTTGGGATTCATTCTAAGTCTTTACTACTTTTCATTCCCATTATAGCTATGGCCATCTGCCTCTGGGTAGAAAGCTGTCCCCGCCAGTTTAGATACATGCAATTGTGTTTCAGACACTTATAGTCATCATGAATATAGCTCATAGTTCAGAATGTCCAGAAATAGCACTAGCTGATTTTAAATACTGTAGCTATCTACTAAGCATCAGAGATCACCACAAATACACCACTCTACTACTGCTCCACTGTCAACACTGACTCTTCAAAGCCCTTTTCTGATATGCACACCCTTCATTGGTTTTAGAACCACTTGCTTGATCCCCCAAAATGGACACTGAAAAATTGATTAAAAAGTGGGAGAATAGCTATCAAGAGCCAGTTTCATTTTTAACACTGTATTTGTCCCAGGAATCTCATATGAAAAGTATGACAAGGACATTTATAACAGACACAAGGAGAATGTCATATGACCTGTTTGTGATTAAAACCTCTCATATATTCAATACTTGGACAAAACTATGAAGTAATATACGAATCAGTATTCAGTCGAGATTTTGCATTCAGTATGATCACCTTAAAACATTATTTCCCTTGTGGTAAGCATTATTAGTGATTTTTGAGAAATTATATATTTTTGTCATTAACTGTTAATCTAAGAGATAATGAGTAAAAAATATCAAGTGGTTAGTAACTAATAATTGTCTCAAACCCATTACCACCAATACTAGACTTTTTAACCTCAGCTGCAAGAGTTACTGAAGCTTATTGTAAAGTGAAGTACAAACAAGAAGTCAAATAACCAACAGAATCTTAAATTCAGTGATATCCAACAAAATCAGTGTTCTGATTATGTAAATGATTGGGAGTGGGGGGTTGTGGGGGTATGGGGGAGAAGCTATGTTAGAAAAAAAACAGAGCATTTATAAATCTCAAGGAAGAAAATTTACCTTATTAAGTTTTAAAATCATCAGGATCAGATACCACAGGCAAACTAATATAACTAGGGTAGCTGCAGGAGTTCAATATGACTTTTTCTGATAAAATCTGATTAAAGATAACCATAGAAACGTTTTCAGTAATATAAGTAATCTATCACCCTTATTTTATCTGCTATGATCTTGCTTCTGCAGACAGGACATTTTTTAACTTAACTGAAACAAAATTAAAACAGCTTCAAATTACATTCCGACTAACAGAATTCCCCTTCCTATGTCAATTAGACATAATGTTATTCACTTCATGCTCCCTTACTAAACAGCTGATGTTTACAATCCTAGAGCATGCCACATATCAGCGCAGGTGAGTTAATGTCTAGGTACATAGTCTGCAACATAGTTGGGGTGAAAAAGTGACACATGCATAAACTTACGATGGATATTTATTATTCATTTAAGTAAGTTTGTGTCTCTGGACTTCATAAAGTTCTCCTTCTCTATACATGCTTAATCCTCCCCACCAACAGCTGCATCCCAGAGACATTGCAAATGCTCATCGTGTGACCAGACACATCACCCTTCTATGGCATATTCTGCAGACTTCTCACTAAAGGCAATAGAAGTAACTGTACATAACAAAGCACAATGAAAAATAACATAAAATATGAATAATTAGAGGTGTCAGAGGGATTTAATTTTCCTCTTACATCCTAGAATCAACTAACTCCTAAGAGGAAATAAAAAGACCAAACATTTTCATGACCTTCCTGTAGAAAGATCAGCTACTATGGGATGTGAAAATATGGTGCTCAGCACATTTTGTTGATGATATATTAGTGAGAAGTGCTCATTTGTCTACATGAGTGTTTAGATAATCTTTGTAAAGGTGAAACTAGTTACATTTCTACTGGAAAGCAAATTAGATGTCTCACATTCCTTCTTAAAATATGTTGGGATTTTTAAAACCCAGAGAGAAAAAGAGTTCCAAGGTTCTTCATCAACAGCTGTCCATTACCCAATAAATCACTTCCAATAGAGTAATTGAAAATGTGTACTTTGCAGTCTAGTTATCCAAACCTTTTCAATTAAAAATATTTAAGTTCTGATTTTATATAGTATTTTTTATTCCACTATAACTGTCTACAAAGAGGGCTAAGAATTTTTCTTACAGTTTAAGGTAAACATAAGATAATAAGTAATTAATTACATAAAACTCACTGCTCACTGATCATGCCATTGTTTCCTCCCTAACTAATCCAAGAGCTCATAAATGGTTCACAATAAAATATGGAAAATAAAATTCTTCCATACATTTTAACTGGATGCTTCAGTCTCCTCCCTTACTTCTCTCAGCTATTAGAGTATGGAGCTATCAACACACTTTCTAAATGAGTTGGACACCTTAATAGTGGTGACCACCTGTTATTCCTCATATTCACACTTCATTGCTCCTCCAGGCTTGCTCAGCACTATTTGTCTATAACATGAACATGTAGAGAAAATAAACCTGAACTGACCCTACATCTCTTGAAGCTGGTAAGAAACATGATAAAAAATCTAAATTCTAGAATTTTATACAGTAATGAGTTCTGAAAGAGTCCTAGTTCTTTGAACACCTTCTATAGAAAAAAAATCTTGCATTACACATTAATCACAATAAAAGTTAAGTTTTATAGCAATGAGTCAAATCAGTAAGGTGCCTTGGCAGAGATAAAGCCGATCTGGATATCTGACAACCTGTTAGAATTTCAGTGATATCTACCACTAAGACAAGCAACGTTAGAAGTCTTTTTTAAGATTCCAAATCATGAACTTGATTTCCTTTTTTAAAAGTACAGAATGGTCACTTCATCTAGAAAAGAGCAGCCTCCTCATAACTGCAGTAAGACCTAAAGCTAAAGCCTTTCTCACATACTTTTCAGGAAGGCTTTGAGGATTTTGTCACAAAAGATACAAAAGATTTTTTTTTTTTTACTATTACTATTATTCTATAGTAGCACCTGCAGCCACACTGTATACTTATGCAATTCACTGCATATTTATACTGTAAATTGGTAAAAATAGAAAAAGGAAGAAGCTTAGATTACTATCTGAAGTACTAATGAACCTTTCCCTGATGATACCACATCCTGTTTCTGCTGATACTTTAAAATAGATATTGACAAATTGGAAAACAATCAGAAAAGACTGGCAAAAAGTAGCCCAGATTTGGAACGCTATTTTAGATTGAGACTTTTTTTAGAAGTCCCTTTAATGCAATTTAATAAAGGTTACAGTCCAGAGTAAGCTATCTAATAAGAAGATGCTTGACAACAGAAAGCTTTCTGTGTTGGTCAAATGCCCTCCTCCCAAAAAAAAAAGTCAACTGAGAAGACAAGCATGTCAGCATTTCCTCAGTCCTTTTTGTGAACTAAGATTATAAAACAGAGGAAAGAGGCAGGGAAGAGAATGCAGTAGGAATCTGAGTAGAAGGGAAAAGATGAGATGGATTACTGTTTTTTATATGATAATATAGAATGATGAATAACTATTAATTTGATACTAAACTTCTGCTTCTCTTATTAAAATAATCCTAGTATTTTCATATACAGTATTAATAAGTCTTTTATCCTTTCTTAAACTGCAGTTAAATCACTAATTCAACCTATTTTCTTTAAAATGATTGTACAGAATACTCCATATGACACAGAAATGGGAACTTTTATCCCTTCTTCTGACCTTCTTCTGACCTTCCTTCAGCTTCTTTTTCCAGTAATCTCATCTTTCTCCTGTTTATTCAAAAAAAAATGTCTCCATTTTATCCTTCTGTTTTTTTCAGCCCACTATGGGTGCTGGAGTTCATTCCAGGTCTGCTGCTTGGGACAGCTGTAACTGAGGAGCATCAAAGACACTCAGGACTGTAGAAAAGGAGGGTAGTAGACACTGTCTGCGAGAGGTAAAAATGAAGTCCAGAGAGTCAAACATGCTGCTGGTCAACATCTGGTTTTCATATGTCAGTTCACGGAAATGTTAATAAAAAAGTGGAAACATACTGGAAAGCAGGATAACTTTCAAAGACCTGACGGCTGCAGGGAACTGGAGGAGTATAGGAGGGGAAAGTCACTTTATACCTGCTCTGCTTTCTCTCTATTTTGTGGGTATAGCTGTTACTATTCCTTATGATAAAGAGGATACTTGGGTGATATTTTTGGTCTAGTTCCATACAGCCATCAAGGAAAATACAAAATAAAGAAGGGAAGAGACATTAAAATAAAATGCATAGATATTGCTGCATCAACTTGACTTACACATTTCTCATAATTTTCTTTGACTATCTTTTCTCTTGCATCCTTAATGTTGAATGAGTTCCATACCAGCTAACTAATTTATTCTGGTTTTGATTTCTGAATGCTTTCATGAACACTCACTTGAGAGAACTGTGCAGCCTGTGGCCAGAGTGAACCAGCTATTGCTGTCTTCAGACGAAACTGAAGCAGGCCAAGCTACAGCAGCTGTGCTGAGTCCACGCCATGCCACATCAATCATTTTCACTTGAAAGAAAGGGAATAGAGATTCAGTACCTGCATTCTGCCAAGTTGGCCATATTTCCTTTCTGTTGAATACATTCTTTTTCCTTTTGGTTCTCATTAAAGATCAGGACAAGTTTATGCAAAATGACTGCACACACTTGAGAATCAATAGCACTCTTTGTCATGAGGCAGAGGAGTATTTTTGTGATACTATAGTTACACAGCTACACAAAAGAGAAAATAGGAGTCCCTTATCTGTTCCTAATTAGAAAAGCATGTCTTTATGTAAATCATGTTGCAATTACAAACTTCATCCTTAAATAAGTGGGATATGTGAAAGTCATGGTAGAAAGCTTGATTTTCAGAAGTAACATTCTGGTTGCTGCTCTGCACACCACTGTAAGAAATTCCTAGAGGCCCCTGTCACAATGCACTTCATAACTCAGCATTTAGGATTATTCTGGTGTTGCGATGGTATTTCACAAAGCTAATTTTACATATAGGTAATTAAACCATTGATCACAAGCTTATACAAGTTATTATAAAACAGGTATCTGCTCAATCATCTGTTTTCTAATACGTAATTTTATAAGGCACAGTGGTTTCAGAAACTGTTATCCTACAACCTTGTCAGATGTAACAGGATATCAGTGGCTCAGGGGCTAACTGTTAAAAGAATTTTTTTCCTTATAGCTTCTTGGAGTAAAAATCGAGCAAGCAAACAAACACAAAGATTTCTTCTTTTATCAACTTTCAAATTTTGTCATAATTCTGGCAACACTTCGGGTTATTCTGTTCGGGTATCAAGTATGAACTCCAAATAATTCCATTTAAAAAGAAAAAAAAAAAAAAAGAGAGAGAGAGAGAGACTTCTGTTCCTTCATTAAAGGTGACAAAACTGAAGAAGTTGAGAAGGATCAAAACATTGAAGGCAAAACAAATGATATCAGTTTATTAAGTAGTTATTTTTATTTTAAACTGGCACTCAGACTATTCATGCTTTTTTTTTAAGTATTCATGCTTCAGCTTGGCAATACACTGATTACTGCAATTTAAAGCTGGTTATACAGGTTAAAGATGTAAATGAAATATCTACCCACTAAGTAAGAGAGAGAAAAATAAGATTCAGGCATCTGAGGATGATTGAGATTATCTGGGAAAAAAAACAGGGAAAAAAAAAAAAAGAAACATTTTGAATTCTTACACTAATGGACTTAAACTAAATTGTTTATCAAAATAACAGCATATGGTCCTTCCATTTTCACTTTCGTTTTTACTGGATTTTTCCACTTCTATATTATAGATGGCATTTTAAAACCATCCTTAAAAAATACAAGTAACTTTAAGAGCATATTCTCTTCTGGTCTTTTGAGGCAAAGCACTCCCCTCCTCCCTTTTAATAAAGATGGAGTCCTAGTAACTTCTCAGTGAAATGCTTGATACACCCCAGCACATGGCTGACCCTTTTTGCTGCCAGAGCACACTGTTGATTCACGTTGAACTTGCCATCAACCCAAAACCCATATATCTCTTTCTGCAGGGCTACTCTCCAGTCTCTCATCCCCCAACCTGTATGTATAACCAGGATTATCCTGTCTCAGGTGCAGAATCTGGCACTTGTTAAATTTCATACGGTTGGTGATTGCCCAGCTCTCTAGTCTATCCAGATCTCTCTGTAAGGCCTCTCTACCCTCGAGGGAGTCCACAGCTCCTCCTAGTTTAGTATCATTGGCAAACTTACTTAATGAAAAATGATTTATAAAAACATTAAAGAGCACTGGTCCTAAAACTGAGCCCTAGGGAAACCCACTCGTGACTGATGTAACCCCATTTACTAAAACTCTTTGAGTCTGATCTGTCAGCCAATTGCTCAAACAATGTATTATGGATTTGTCTATCTGTGTGCTAGACATTTTGTCCAGAAGGATATTGTGTGAGATACTATCAAAAGGTTTGCTAAAATAAAAAAATGAAACCACATCTACTGGTTTCCCTGGATGGTAGGCTGGTCATTTAAGGCAACATACTGTTTCAAGCAGCACCAACACAGAAGTCATAGCTTGCTGTAATAAGTGGCTTCAAAGTTGGAAAATACATTCCTACCTATAAAAAGCAGCCTAGGGAGCACTAGCGAGCAGGAGTGCTGTGAACAGAGTGGGTAAACAGAGCATGGCGTGTCAGCCACAGCGTGGTGCGACATTTTGAGCAGCAGTTCACATGGAAGGACTTGCAGGAAGGGTGTAGTCACCCTACCAGCTCAAAAGGTCTCTGCCATAATGGAGGACACATGTCTCAGATTTAAAACCGGCGATTCTACAGAGAAAGCCCCTGAGATGTCTGATGCTTCCACACAGATGGAACTGGTAAGGAAGGAGACTTCAGTACAGACAATACATTGCAACGAGTGCCCAGACCCTTATCCTGGAGAAAAGGTAAGTACCTGCAAAAGATGTGCACAAGTTGATGATCTGTTGCATCAGGCAGGCAAGTTGCAGGAAACAGTTAAAAGACTACGCAGTATTAGAGGGGCTAAGTCAGAGAATAAGGTGTCTTGGACCCCAGTGAGTCGCAAAAGCAGGACTCTGCCTCAGTCCTCATCCTCATGAGGATGTAGTAGTAGTATTACAACTAAAACCAGATATGAAGCTTTAACAGCTGTAGATACTGATGGGCAAGGTCTGCAAGAAGAAGCTGTACCGGCAGCACACAGTGAATATCACAAAAGGAAGCCCTGAGTGCACGTACTGGGTGACTCTCTGTGGAGGAGAGCACTGAGCTGCCCATCTGCCGGCCTGATAGGGAGTCACAGGAGGTATGCTGCCTTACGGGAGCTGAGGTCCAAGAGGGTGCTACGACTTGTCAAGAGCACAGACTACTATTAATTTTTCTACATTTTATTCTGTCTTTCATGCAAGCACAAATGACACCACAATCCAGAACCTGGGCAGAATCAAGGAAGACTACAAAGTCCTGGGCGTGCAAGCAAAAAGTCTTGGCAGCCGAGTTATCTCTCCTTCCATTTTACCAATTAGAGGAAAGGGTGCAGTCAGAAATAAATGTATAATACAAATCAACTTTCTGGCTTCATGGCTGGTGTTGTCATGAATGCTTTGGCTTTTATGGCACTGGGACATTTGTTGATGACTACAGCCTGTTAGGGAGGTATTGGATCCACCTGTCTAGAAGGAGCAAGGTATTCTTTGGCAGCAGGCTGGCCAACCTGGTGAGGTGGGCTTTCAACTGAAGGACTCCGGGGGTGGGATCCAAAGTGGTGACAGTCACACCATTGCAAACAAGTCTGGAATAAACCATGCCAACCAGAGCAGAAACAAGTTTTCCTTATCTTAACTGAGAGCTTCTGAGTCTGCTCAAAACCAAAAGGGAAGTGTAACAAAGATGGAAAAGGAGATGAATACACATTAAGAACTGCAAGGGCATTGCCAGGGTGTGCAGAGATGCAGTTAGAAAAATAAAAAGCTCAGCTTGAATTGAAATTGGCCAGAGATGTCAAAAACTGCAGGAAAGTTTCTTCAGGTGAGTAAATAACAAGCAGAAACAGAAGGAAAATATTGGCCTGCTCTTAAACAGGAGAGTTGAATTAATCACCAAGGATGCTGATGCTGAAAAGGCAGAGGTTCTTCACCAGCCCTGTTGGGCCCCAGGCCTTGGAAACAAAAATCCAGGTTGATGCAAACACAGACCCACTGTCAATGAAGGAGCAGCTGGTATGCAAACTATTAGAGGAGCTTGCCCCCTACAAATCAATGGGCCCTGACATACGTTAAGAGAGGTGTCTGATGTCATTGTGATACTGCTCTTTATAATCTTTGAGAAATTGTGGAGATGAAGGGACATCCCAGAAGACTGGAAGAAGGCTAATGTCACCCACAAGAAGGGTTTAAAGGAAATTATAGGCACATCAGTTTACTTTAATGCCTGGGAAAGTTATGGAATGAATTGTTGTGGGGGCTATCACAGTTAAATGAAGCATGTGATTGGGAAAAGCCAGCACGGATTCATCAAGGATAAATAGTGCTTGACAAACCTGATTGCCTTCTATGACAAAGTTACCTGCTTGGTTGATGTGGGGCAAACAGTAAACATCATCTACCTGATTTTCTCCAAGGCTTTTGATGCAGTTCCCCACAGCCTCCTCCTAGAAAAATGGATGCATTGCAGTCTAGACAAGTGGTCTGTGTGGTGGGTGGGGAACTGGCTGACAGGTGGTAGTAAATAGCTCCTTTTCAGACTGGAAACTTGTCACAAGTGGTGTCCCCCAGGGACTGATATTGGACCCAATGCTGTTTATTATCTTCAGAAGTGATGTGGATGATGGATCAAGTATACCCTGTAGAAGTTTGCTGATGATGCCAAACTGAGTGGGGAAGTGCACACTTTGAAAGTGAGAGCCAACCTACAGGAAGACCTGGATAGGCTGGAGGAGTGGGCTAACAAGAACATTATAAAGTTCAACAAGGACAACTGTAAGGTCTTGCACCTGGGAAAACATAACCCAGGAGTGCAGCACAGACTGGGATCTACCTGGCTGGGGAGCAGCTCTGTGGAAAGGGACCTGGGGATCCTGGTGGACAACAAGCTCAGTATGAGTGAACAGTGTGCTGCAGCAGCAGATAAAGCCAACAGGATGCTGGGTTACATCAGCAAGGGCATCACCAGCAGAGATAGAGAAATCAGTACCTCACTCTATGCAGCACTTGTCAGGCCACACCTGGAACACTGTGTTCAGTTTTGGTCCCTGCTATACAAAAAAAGACATGGGCAGTCTGGAGAGGGACAAGATCCTATAGTACTGTGAGATCCCAGTTTGTAATAAGCAAAGGAACTGGAGACATAAAAACTGTTAGAAAATCTTTTATTTTTGTAAAAATTGTTTAATAACAGAAGAAAGCCACATAACTGACATTCTTCACCCAAATGTTTTACTAAGGCCCAAATGGCTACAAGTTAGTTGTCAGATAACCGAAAGATTATCAATGTTTCAGTATGAGCAACTTTCTTTTGTAGCATGAAATGTTTTTCTAGCAAAATTATTTTACATTTCTGGATGCATTTACAAGCACCAAATGTTATTCTATCTAGGTTTCAGCCCACTTTCTCTTTTTAACGAGCCATCATTATCTGCCAGCTATCCCATCCAGTGATTAAATTCAAGATGAAAATAACCAAATGGTTTTATATACAATAAGAAGTGGAAAAGGCAGATTGCTTAGAAGATAAAAAGAAGAAACTCTGATAAGTCAATCATGAACACAGGAGATGAGAGATAATATATATTGGTGTGATGAAGACTGACATGCCCATTACCAACGTGGAACACTTTTTAGCAGTAAAAAGATTAAGCATGATGACATGAAATAAAAAATTGACTAGACTTTATAGAACATGGAAGTTCAGGGGCTTCAAAAGGATTATTAAAATCTCCTGTGAACAGAAGCCTCCACAAGTAAAAAGAATCAGAGAAATTATGCTAACCCTTAATGAAGAAAAAAATTAAAAACTTATCTCTTCAACACCAATGCAAAATACAGAGGAATTATTTATAATTAAGAAACAGTAAAATAAAGAGTGAAAAAGAATAGTCAGCTGCAAATTACTGCAGAAGAAAATGACAAAAATAGAAGATAATTGCTAGGCAAATACAAACCTCAGCATTGCTAATTAGAGCTCTAGAACTTGAGGAAGATTCTTTTAGTTACAGATACTAATTTATTGGACAGTAGTTTAAGGAGTTGGTCATCTACTGCTGATCATCTTATCAGAACTTATAACAGGTATTATTTTGCTCTAGCATCTTCATTCATATTTATATTGGATGACATAGTGAGCAGCAAGCCCTCTATCCAGAGAAGCACTTGAGCGCTGAGAGGACAAATGACATAGTCCCTTTTTCACTGGCATTCCGCACCAACAGATTTCCACAGCACTATGGCTTTTGAGGTGGTTAGTGAGCTACACACCCATAGATAGAGGAAATATTAAGGGCTTAATTCAGCTTTAGAGATGCATTCAAAATGAATGTTTATATTTTTGTTCATTTCCATTTGTACACTGAAGACAACAGAGCTGGACGATTGTATCAAACACCATGAAACTTACACCATATGGATGATTTATACCACCCGAGGTCCAGATCTTTTATTCTTCTTTTCAAAGTATTATACTTTTCATTGAAGTTTTGCTAAATTGAACTTACAAACCTTTTGGTCTAATATCGAAGCAATCCATCAGGACGAATGTTTTCTTCTCTATTATCTTTACACTTTTAATTATCACCATTTGCTTGTGTTAGAAATAATATATATTACAAAGTTTGACCAAAGACATACATCTTTTAGCGCACTTGCATATTATGATGGTGCATGTATGCAGCTTTTGTTTCAGACATATTTAAAAGGTAGATCATAAAAGTAGTGATGTATAGATCTTAGATTTTATTTCAGGGAGTTTATTTTAAGGATGGGAGCCATTAAGAATTGAATGAAAACATGAACTTGGGAGTTCCAGATTCACTCCCTTTCTACATCCTACAGCAGGTATGCTGGAGGGCTGATGTGTAGGATTAGTGATCATTTGATCTGATAATTATTGTCAGCATATCATAAAATTTCAAAGGTAGTGAAAAAGTTATCACTGAAGATTTAGAGGTTATTTGCAACGATATTTGGAATGGGCAACCACCTAACATGGTGTCATTTATATCTATGATGCCAAAGACATCCATTTCAAAGACAATTCCATTTCAATTACTTCTACTTTATTTTTTATTTTACTTATAAAAACACAACTGGTGTATGTATCCCTTAATGGTATCAAAGCAGATTCACAGAGCAGTTATCAAGTTTTCTAGGTTAGTACCAATATCCTGCACTGCTAAAAGAATATTTATTAGGTAGTTCTCTGTCTTAATAAAACCTGCTCTTGTAAATCAGATATACAGAAATGTCCTATGTACTGGTTGAAGTTACAGAATTGTAGGCTTTCCATTTCAAATCATCACCTTTTAGCATATTAATATACTTTGTTGAATTTTCTGTAGTACATACCAATACAGTATGAGCACTTCAAAAACCCTCACCTACCTTAAGAAAATATTATTCCTTGTAAATATTCATTATTTCTTCCTTCAAAAAGATATCCAAGCTCTCAAGAACTGTACACAAATGCAGTAAACTAAGCATCTTTTTAAGTCTACCAATAGATAAACTAAAATAAAACCATCAAAAATTCATCCCTTTCAATGGGATTTCAAAAAAGTAATGATGGTACAGGATGGGATTAATCTGATCTAGCATAAATGTCTACACCTGAGCTAATCACTCTCAAGTGACAGCTAGTAGATATAGTCAGAGGAGGGCAAGGCAACAGTCATGTCTTCCTAGTGATAACATCTAACACAGGCCAAGTGAATCACGTTAGTTCTTTCAGACGATTGCAGAAGGAGCATAGTGTAACTAGATTACCTGTTAACAACATATTTAAATGTCCACATTTAGGATTGATGACTCTCATCCACAATGTCTACCAGGCATTTTTTCTGTTTGTGTGGATTCATTTATCCACTGTTCATTGCGGAGTTGCTAATGCCCAAAGAGTGTGGCCGCAAGTAAGGACTGATGGAATGAGAGTTAAGATTTCAGTTGTTCTAAAACTCACGCTAGTCACAGATCATCAGTGGTTGACATTTCCCTCTTCTGCAGAAGTGTGCTAACCCCTTATGACTGGTTCTTTAAGTTTAAAAGTGTGGGCTGAAAAATAGATAAAACTTCAGGGATTTTGCCCTCTGGATTTCACATAACACATAATTATTACCTTCAGAAAAAACTTAATGTTTTGCTGAAATAGATGTTTAAACTAATTTTTGAATCACAGCACTCTGAAGATATCTTTAAAACTGAGATTTGCTTCAAATAATAGGTACTATAAACCAGAGAACAAAAAGCATGAGAAAAAATAATCTTATATATTACCATAAGTAGTAGTCCTTTCTATGAGGTCAGTTTAATTGTTTTCACTGAAGAATCAGTAGAAAACTTTAGTTTATGTTAGTATTAGCAAATAAGAAGGAAACCTTCAAATTGGTGAAAATACTTAGGGAAAAAAAATGTTACCAGGACACAGTCGCAGCAACTGAAATTGTCCAGATGTTTTTTAACTGATAAGTTTTAAGTCATGCTGATGCTTTCATTTGTGTGTGTGTGTAGTAATTGTGGGTCTAATGAGCACACTGCCTTAAGCATGTTCCTAAACCCACTAAAACCAAAGCTGAAACAAGTGATAGCAAATACTTATGCAAAACACTCTATTCTGTCTCATTTTTCATGCTTCCGGGTGAAGTAACAAATCTCTGTTTGTTTTTTTGGTTTTTTGTTGGTTTTTTTTTTTTTTTAAATGATCTCAGGGACGCCTACTGCCCAGTCATTGTGCAAACACCAGTTTTCCAGTGATCCGTCAGCAGCACGTTGCAGAGAGCACTGCCATTACTAGCACAGTTGAAGTGATTTGGGATAGTTTTCTTAGAAAAAATAAGCCTAAAAAAAGTAAGAAGCAATTTAAGCTTAACTTCATGAATGTAGTCCATGACTACTAAAAATAAAGTTCACTCCTTTTCCCAGAAGGGTGATTGAGTCCCCCTGAGCCTGCTCTGAGCAGGGTTCACCTCAAAGGAGTATTCCAACCCAATGAAGCGAGTACAATCACACACATAATAAATATATTAATTCTAAGACAAATTATTTTCTATTTGAACAGGCAAAATTTTTTTTTTTCAGGAGTCTCTGATAAATATAGGTTCATCAAGGTAAGATCTGGGCTTTACTTCTCACAGCATATATTATTGCCTGATACTCCCTACCATGTGATACGAAACAGCGTAAGACTAAATCTTTTTCGCTGTTGTAGGGAAGGTATGATCTAAGCAGACATCATAAGCAACACATATAATTTTATTTCTTTACATAGTGTATGTAACGAGAAGAAGAAAGTTCAAATCCATTGTTTCCAAATGAGACATTTTTATTCAAACAAGAGAGGTAAGTCAGATCTACTACATAGCAAACATACATTTCTTTTTTCCAAAATTTATTATTTTAAGAAATAACAGGGTAGATGTTAGTCAAAGAACTGTAGTCAAAGAGCAATGGCTGTCATGCCTTTCCTGAGTAAGTCCACAACTGAGAGGTATAATTATTTTCTTTTTGTTCACAGTAACTTTCCTACTAATTAGAGAAACAACAGTATTAATCCAATTGGAACTGTGTAGTGGAAGAAAATACCAGCTCTAATTAATTTTTGTTGACATTTCCTGTCATCTAGGCAACATACATTAAAATTTACTGGTAATATGTTTAATAAATAACCTTTATACATTTCTTTTTCCTCTGTGTTTTCAGAAAGCTTTGATTTTTCTCTTTGCTTGTTACAGAGATGAAGGTATAAAACCTATATCATAGTCTAATATGGGTACATGAAAATTCTTTCAATTCTTTATGTCTTCCTGTGGTGCCTTTGACTGATCTAATGCAATAGTGTTTATTAAAAATAGACAAGAAAGCTGAAACTTCGTAAGTACAGGAAAGTTGCTTTATTAAGCCACCTTGTGTTTCTCTTTTTCTCATATAGCTGATGCCATTTTTGGAAAAAATATTTATAGTGTAAGCTCAGGATGCAGGCAGCATACTATTAATTTTTCCTATCATCATGAAGAAAAAGTAATTTTAGTGTCATGTTGGTTGAAACATTTCAGCAGTTCATTAAGCCAATAAGAATGCTCACGGGCACCTCTCTCTCTTCATGACTCAAACCACCAATCAAAACAAAGTTATCTTTTAACAGCACTAACTTTGCAATCTATCCTCTCACTGATTTTCTGTCACAATCTGAAGATTGAAGAAAGAGGCACTACACTACTGAATTATGTTACTGGATGTCCTGAACATCTGAGGACTAGGATAGCATCTAACCTGAAAAGATGAGGGATGTTCCTGTTGTGTCACCTCTTCCTCTGGCTCTGAGAGGAAAAGAATGTGTACCTGGTGCATCCATCTGGCTCATTCTGGCTGCAGCAGCTTAACCACAAGCAAGATTTGGACCAAAGGGAGCAGGTCAGACCTTTCACTGCTTCCCAGGCAGATTCAGGCAGGAAGGTGGAGGGCTAAGCTGGCACTGCAGTGAAGGCAGAGCATGAGGTATATTATTCTGTTTCTTATCCAGGGGCTCACTTTGCAATAAAATATACCTGTGATGTTCATATCAAGGCAGAGGAAGAAAGAAATAAAGAGCTTCCAAGGATTTTTCCTTTTGACTCTGAAAGGTCCAGGAAAGCCTGGCGATAAGCATCCTCTAAAGTCTGTGAAAGCTCCCACATAAAACTTTGGGGAACTTCTCTGGGACAAAAGGGCATATGTAAACTATCTGAGATTTCACCATTACATCTTTAACTGCAAATAGCAAGCATGAGAATTCTTTTCTTTATAAATGAACAGAACGAAAATAAAAAGCCTGTTCACTGCCCACTAAAATGATAACCAAGTTTTATTAACAGCAGTGGTGATGTGGGTGTTTCAGCAATTGATTCCGAGAAGAAAATAGCAATTGTAGCCTGGGGAAGACTAAATGTAATAATTCTTTTTTTCCAAAACATTTACACTACAGACTTGAGCAATAAGAGGAGTCAGCTTTCTCTCCAGTAGAGAATATGACAACCACTGTTTTAATGTTAGCAATTTAACAATTTTACTGTGATTCTGGAACAGGTCAAGAGATATATAGGGTAATTTGTAACCACTTTCTACCTATACTCAGGTCAAAGCACAACATATGTTAATTCTACAACCATGTTGCATCATAGACTGGCATACTACTGGCAGTGTGATCCTGAGGAAAGAGGCTATTGGGAAAGACCAAGTTGCAGGAAATGCTGATCAAAAGCAAATGGAAAAGATAAACAGAAAGCAGCACGGGAACTACATCAGCACACAGCATGTGGACCTCAAACATCCTCCTTAGCTGGTGAGGTGTCAATTGACATAGCTTCCAAATGTCATGGTTTCCCTGAACGTGCCCCACAAATTACCTGCAGTTTTGTCAGGGCTACTATGACAGCTTACATTTATCCAGGGTTTCTGGGACATCCCAACAGCCTTTCTCAGACACAACTACTATGCAATAGATTCAACCAGGTTCCTGTTTTGAATGTGGAGTTTTCTTATTTTTCAGAAAAATTGAATTTATGGTCCCAACATGCACATGATAATAGGAGAATAGGGAGAGAAGGAGGGAGCAACATCTCTTGGGGTAGTGATGGCTTAAGAAGGAACACACAGGTTAGATTTCAAATCCCCTCAGCAGCTCTATGGCATCTGTCAGCCCTAGGTCTCTCAGCAGTTTGTAAACTATCATTATTTCCTGTTTTTCAGAGAGGGAAATAGGCCAGAGAGGTGAAGTAATGTTCATAGACTACGTCAGGAACACTAGTGGCAATAGGTACTATTACTAACAAGAGGATTTTAAATTCAGTCATTGCTGTAATTTGTTTCCTAATTATGTGACTTTTTAGATCAAGAAACTCTTTACATCTTTAATAGTATTAATCTCATCTATTTACTTATTGTGGAAAAGCCATTTGCTAGCTCAAGGTGAACAAAAACAAAAGGAAAATTTGTTTTAATATTTCTTTATTTCTACTACCTTCATTATTTAGAGCAAATTCTTACGATAGTGCAAAAACCAAAGTCTTCAATGTGACATGTTAGGAAATCACATTTCAGCAATCTCATCTTGCATTCTGATTCAAAAAATTACTTGGCTCCAACAGGCATTGGTTAGCCTTTAGCAATTTGACTGCAAGCTTCAAACTAAAAACAAAATTCCAAAGATTTCTTTACTGTGATTTTGTTATATGACGAAACATTAGATTGTTTGCTGAGCATCACTTTAATTTGCAAGTTTAATAAAAACATGTAATTACTGACAAGCACTGATCTGTGTGCTACCTTTAATTTATGCAAAACTGCTCATGACCTGTGACAATCTATCCAAAGAGGTGTTGTATGACAGAGAGAAGACTTTATAACAGCAGCGCAACTGTAGGACTCTTACAGTCTAGGTTTGGCTGTTACTGCAGTGCTCCGCTAGAGTGGGCACCCTCTCACCATTTGAAGTCCCATTGAGCAGGGTGTACTGAGACAGGGGAGCAGGTGAGGTCACTGGGTGGGGAGCGCTTTACTTTTAGTGCGTTTGCAGATGTGAGGCCAGGCTGCTCAACTCTTTCAATACTGACAGTCCATACCAGGCTATTTTCCAGTCTTTCATTCCAAGAAGGAAAGGCAGAGACAGCAAAGCCAAGACTCCTTTATGGGGTCCACAGGCTAAGCCTTCTACAAAGCACTGAGCAAACTCCTCGTGTTCATCTCTTCAGCCCGCTTCCAAAGTGATCAACCTCTCCTCATTCACACATCTTCCTCCATCAGACAGACACCTGCCAAAACCTCCTCCAGACAGTTCACAAAGACACAATCATCATCAGCTGCTGCTGCTGCTTCTGTAACTCTGATTTTAAGTCCTCTTGCCATAGCCCAGAACTCTGTGCATATTTCCAGTTTTATGTTTGAACGCCTTCTGAGGAGCCTGCCGTAGCTCTCTCGCAGCATGAAGCACCTCTGTTATGCTTAAGTGGTATTACATTAAATAATGGAAGCAATGAAACACTCTTAGGAAATTATCCCACCCAGCTTAATTAGAGGCTTACAAAATAATGCACCACTCCCACCTCAGACATCAATGAATCTAATGAAAAAAATTATTTTGAGTGGAGCTTTGACTACAACTGTTTCAAGTAACCAAATAAGGATCAGAAAGACTATATCACAAAATATTTACATTTTAAACTTTGTCAAGACTAATTAATTGGCCTTCTTTTTCTCTTTGAAGAATTGTAACTTGCTGCTTATTTTCTTTTTAGAAAGATTTAAATAATTAATTTATTGGTCTTCTTTTTCCTACTCTCAGTTCCCCGTATAGTCTTGTACTTGTACTAATTCTTGTACTAATTCCTCTTCCCTATCTTCAGAAACTTGTCACCTGTTTGTGAGACAAAAGTTAGGCAGCTGAAAGCCTGTTTAACATATCCATTTTACAGCACCTCTGTAGTGTAAAACAAGTAATGGTAAAAAAAAAAAAAAAAAAAAAAAAAGTACCAGTCTCCTTTGATACATAAGGATTACCTGCATGGCAAGTAACATTTAGGAAAGAAATAACAGTAGTTTTATAAAGTATTCCCAGGTAATGATTCCCCAGGAGCAATAAGGGCAAATTAAAAAGTGTTGATAAACTTAATCTTTTGGAAACTTGTGTGTCCGACATCCCCTGCCTCCATTCTCCTATTTTCATTCACTCAAGATAAGTGTAAAGAAAAAAACAAAACTCACAACCCTCATTAAAAGTAAAACAGCTGGACTCTGGACTATGAGATATGTTACATTTTGCGCAATGTAACATCATAGAGACACTGAAAAAACCCAGGTTGGTTTGAAAGTGTAGGTAATGATGAAAGCTGGATGATCTGGAAAAAAAGGCTGTTGCAATCTAGGAGACAAATGCACAGGGCTCGGCTGTGGGAGGACTCAGGATGATGAGAATTTGTTATGTAGGAACTTCACTATAGGTGTTCTGCTCTACTGCACTTGTAATTGCCTTGTCTCTTCCTTGGCTTGACCAATGCTCAGGTGACATCCTTGGCACTCTATCTTCACTCCTGGCTGCATTTGCTGTTTCTGGCCCTCCTAAACAGGGAAGTAATGACTGCTTCACAGGCAAGGAAGAAATGAACATCTCTGAGAGGGAGTCTGGAGCCAGTAGAGGAAAAATGATGAAGGATGAGGAGTGACGTACTGAATTATGCAGATTTTATGAGCCTGTTGCAGACATGTCAGTGTGCCTGAATCTCTCAGGGCTAGATATCTGGAATCCATTCCACTTGGTTCAGTGAAGGAAAAGTTTCCTGGTCTGAGGCAACTGCATTGTGACTAGATGCAGACACCTCACTTGAAGAAAGTGTAAGAATCTATACCTGTCCTAAAAACTGGAGATGGGACATAGTCCAGCCACCAGTGGCTACTTTTATAAAATATAGCACCAGCTTCTGTTATTTTCTGTCATGTTACTTTGCTTCTGAAATTCATCTTGTTGGTAAAGACAACAACCTAAATAATATTTGATCAGAGTCTACTAAGTGCTGTAGAGCTAGTTAAAGGGATATTTTAAATTATACCTTTCAAACCTGTACTAGGTCTGCAGAGAAGTCTATGAAACCTGTTGGCTTTGGATTACATCTGAAAGAAAAGTCTACTCAGGAGGAATCTGAGTGCTACCTCCTAATTTTACATGACATTTTGAAGGAGATTTAATGTACCAAAGTAAGATAAGATACAATGAATAAATAACACATTTCTATTTTACTTTTCCTTCTCAAGTGGTGTTCCAAGATACATGCTTAATAAAAAGAAAAAAAGAAAATAACATCACCCATGTTTAAATCATCAAATGAACACTTATTTTTTAATTCTATTTTTTAAATATTTTGTTCTGATGATGAATGAGACTGATTTACTCAGAACTGATTTCATGGCAGGCAGCCACTGAGAAAGCTTTTTCTCACTACTACTGTGCCAAACTGCAAGGTGGCATTAGCGTATAGATAAATGTCCCCCGGTGACAAGTGTGGAAACGCATTTTAACTTGTGACCCAAGTCAGATTTGAATTTGAGCTGCTACCAAAATACACCAAGCTGGGAAAGCTCTTCATATGCAGTTCTGCCACACTCCCTTCAGATCAGCTAATTTCAGTCATATCAGTGAGGTAAGCCTCAGGTGTGCCTGCAAATAACTCTGAACTGCTCTAAAGCCTTCTGACGCATAAATTGTATCTCCAGCCCTTTCACATGACAGTTTCTTCACATTCTTTCATATGACATTCACTAGTATAAGGAAATGGTTGAATAAACATTTCACTATGAGAACTGAATGGGAGAGTAGCTAAATTGGGAAAAGAAAATTAACTGAGCCATCAACATTCACACATAACTTCCTGGGTAATAATTACAACATCACCAGTCTAGTCTACTATTCCTTGTCTTAACCCACACTTACCAGGTAACAGTTACTTTAAGATAGTTATCTCCTCAGAGTAGCAAATATCTGTTAATGTCCTCATGCAATACACCATGAACATCCCTGTACAGACTCAAAACATAATTAGCAATAACTATACTAATATGCTGGCTCTAACATAAACATTTAGGAACTATTCAAGCAGTTTTAGAGACATTTCAGTGCAACACTTCCACCATCACTAGATCTTTCCCTAAGCCAATTCCAGTTATTTTAAACTTTTTTGGCTAGGTCATATGTTTTTGGCTGGGGTTAATGAAGACAGAAAGTCTTAATTTGCTCACAGAAAGTAGAAAGTAGAACTGTTAATGTGTTTTAAACAAGCAAATAAGGTAATTTCTTTGCAACTATCTCCTCCTCCTCTTTTCTTATGAGTGAAGACAGACATCAACCTACAGGGATAGTGAGAAAGAATACACATGAAAACACAGCTGTGTTTGTTCATGATTTTGTTCATTTTTAAACACAATTTAAATGTTATGCATTATGTATTTTTAAGGAGACATTGTCCCTACAGATAGCAAAATCTGCAATCCCAAGAAGCTCAACACAGCTGCACATAGTTCAAGCCAGTACACATTTCAGATGAAGCTCTCTTTACAGAATGCACCCTTCCATTAAGCAAACTCACTAGAGAACATCCTTTAAAGCTATTAATTATACATTAGGTGGCATATATAATGAAAAAAAAAAACAAACCAGGTTTTATTATTTAACATCTACTTAGTGTTTAAAAATGCATGCTCAATGTTTAGACAGTTTAAATGGCACTCAAGTTTCACACACTAAGTCAGATGAAGTAGTTCTACTAATTCTCAATGCCAAAACACAAAAGCAATGTTGTTTGGTTGTTGTATGTGTTTAGCAGAACCTTGATAGTTTTAAGAGGGTTGATTTTTTATTTAAAATACTGGAAGTAATGTACCATATTTAATTTTCACGGGTTATTTATCTCACCCATGTGACCAAAGGATTTCATCAAGTGATAGAAAACTATGCTGTGCTTCTTTAAACTGATGGTGATAAGCAGACCATCTTCTGTGAGAACTTTGCAGTTTGAATAATCCAGTATACAGTATAAAATATGATTAGCTCACAAAGTAATTCACTGATTAACATGGAAGATCACTGATCAGTAACAGGGGTAAAAATCTACAGCTTCAGTGGAAGGGTCATCAGAATTAAATGAATTTTAGATTATTAATTTGAATCATTACATGCATACAGAATAAACCATGCAAATTCTGTCAGAAATCTCATTACACAAGTGTAGATGTTGTCAGGGTATCTACTAAATTATGGATTCATTCTCAACTGAAAGAGAAGTTGACTTGGCAATCCTTGCTCTACAGTGGTGTGAATCTTGTTTACAGATGCTTGACATCTGTAATTTTCACAGTTTGTAGCAGTTAATATGTTGTTCTTCTAGCTTTTAACTTTTATTGCCTCCAAGATATTCAACCCCAAAGATTGCCAGCTTCCAATCTGCAGTTGAGGTCACATATGGCATCTAAATTGCTGGCCATTTGAAGGATCTTTAGTATCCTTCTAGGACTTATGTTGTGTCTTATGTTTTCAAAGAATATTTTGCTGTCATAAAAATATGCATCTAATGTTAACTTCATTTTGAACTGCATTTCCAATAACATTGATATTTTTCATCTTCTTATAGTCATAAATGAGAACAGTATCCTGAGGGTTTTTTAACCATATGATTGTTTTAATCAATATAACATTCCACTGAATGTGAATGTGGAATGTGGAAGTCTGAAATAAAAATATCTATTTTACTGTACTCATTTGCAAAGAGACATTTATGTACAGAATATGGTTTGAACTAATCTGCATAAGAGACCAATTGTTCTATGACAGTAAAGAGAGGCCTCTTCTTCCAGGGAACCATTTTATAATAGATGTTAACACCTCCTATATTTTGATGGCAAATGGAAGGAAAGTTGACTTGGAAAAATAGGCTGAATTAAAACATAGTGAAATTTACCAAACATCTTTAAGGCCTTAAACTTTAAAATCCCAGTAAAGCTGGGCAACATTGCATAGCAAGGTATACTGTATGAAATAGATTGATATAAAGGAACTATGTTCCTTTGATCTCTAGAGGAAGCAACTGAGATCAAACAAGAACTTCAACAATAGTAGTGAATAAACTAGTTTAAATTTCAGAAAAAAGATCTTTTACATCACAAGTCCATCACCTTTAGACTTCAATATATGGTAGGGGAAGAACAAAAGGTAGGACTGATGCAAACAGGAAGAATGTAAAATGCGTATTGTCTATATTTGCACGTCTCATATTATTAAGCACTATTATGTTGAGGAAACTGTTCAAATGAAAAATGTATGCAATACATAGAAAATATTGGTTACTTATATAAGCATGGCATTTGTTGTTATAATACTTGGTGCTATTCAGATAGCCTAATTTATTAAGCTTATCTTCAGCTCCACTGTAATATAAGAAACTTTAAAAGAACCCCAAAATCTTCCAAGTTGATGCTTCACTTAGAAGCTTGGAAAGGAAAGGACAGAAACAAATAAACCATAAAAAAAACATTCAGAGAATTACAAAGGATAGAAAAAAGTTAAGAGTTCAGTCTCCCTTCCTTGGTTTGCATACTATCTATAGAATATGATCTTGTATAGCTTTACTGTATCTAAGGCTTCTCCTTCTGCCACACACTCCCCCAGCTCAACTCCATCCCTCATTTCCTTTGACTGCATTGCCCTTGTTGAGATGAAGAAATCAACGATTTAAACAACAGAAACACAAGATCTCTGAACTAAAACTGCTTGTTGAATTTAAAGTATTATTGCTAAAACCTGATCTCCATGATGTTTGATTATCCTATTATCATGCTATGTGCTTCAACAACATGATGCAGTGCAGCAGAAATCTTTTTAAGCTTATTTATAAACAGTATAAAGCACTGAAGGGCTGGGCTGTGAGAGTTAGCAGATTGGCATGTAGAATCTGAGTGAATGTGACAGCTCTCCATTGCAAGTTCAAATCTCCTAGAGGCTAAATTAAAGGTTTTTCTATAACAAAGAATAAACCAGAGTAAATATTGTGGCTGTCATAGAGCTTAATATTAGGCTATGGAAAAGCTGAGCAAGATCAGGGATAGGAAGGTTTTGTGAGGCTTTTGTTTTGTAAACACCAGGGTTTGAATTTTACATATATTTTCCACACGAATTCCACACTTGGAATTTGAATTGAACTGTAGTTTTCGGTAAGCATGGAAAAAATTACAGCAAATGCTTGTTTTTCCAACATCACAGAATCATCAAGGTTGGAAAAGACATTGAAGATCATCTAGTCCAACCATTAACCTAACATTGACAGTTCTCAACTAGACCATATCTCTAAGTGCTACGTCAACAATGTTTTTGCATGGAGCCTAACTTTGAGACATTGCTACCAAATGTACTCATTCATTTTTTAATTTTGTTTTGAGGGTTGTTTCAGGAAGTAAAAAGAATTTAATAGCTTCTGATTGTGTTGTCTGTTCTTCTGAAGCACAATTTACATTAATGAAATTTCTCACATGCTTAAACACAAGAGGTTTCCTACATCCCTCACCTGTTTGTGTATTGTGGGGAGAATGAAGAAGGGAGTTTTTGCATTTGCAGAAGGGTTGCTTTTTTCCTGAATCTCTCCACCTTGCTTCCTTCAGGAAGAGCCAAAAGAGGATGTTGTTAACACCACTGTTGTCATTATTTCTCTTGAAGTCACTTAATGGTTGATTTTTAGCCAAATTGGCTCCCTGACTCTCAGTGTGGTCACATGAATGTTCAAACTGATGCCCTGGGCATGGAGACATGAGTGCAGCTGAAATAACTAACATAGGCAAGCACTGGCACTCGGTGCCCAAAGAGGTTCAGACCAAGACAAGGGTACAAGGCTTTAAGCCTAAGTTTGAAGGTCACCTTGCTTTTGGCCAAGCACTGAATTAAATGAGCTCTAAGGATACCCTCTAGCCTCAATTATTCTGTTCCAGTTGCCACACAACAGCGCCCTCCGACTCAAGAAGACTCCCACATTTCCTCACCTGGGCAAACTTGAGGCACTTCCACCTCTAAGGTCTTTTCCCTTCTTTTCGCCTGCTCATTTCACCACACAGGTAGCATCATTCTGCACTCCTACTCAAATGTCCTATAAGATAGCCAACAAAGCAGGCATCCGCTGTCGAACAATTACTGAATAAGGTACCAGGGAGCACATAAAGCTAAGAAAGTACTCTGAGTACCTGTTAACAGCTTAAATGTTCTGGAAACTGAAGGACAACAAAGAAAGGTTTAAAACAGAACTTCAATTTCTGGCTACCAGAAATGGGTAGGAAGAAAGGAAGACAGCCACAGGACACTATTTTCGCAAGCAACTAGTTTTGAAATAGCTTAAGCACACTTAAATATATAGTATGAAGAATAAGCCAAGGCAGAAGGAGTCTCCTAAAAGGCTGAAAAGATAAACATGATTTTAAAAGATAATCTAGAAGGGATCAGATAAAAAAAAAAAAAGGAGTGTGGGACAAGATGTTAAAGAACTAGACCCGGAATTACTCTTTAAGGAAATAATAAATTTTCCAGTCAAATATCACACAACTATGAAGCTTACAATGTACAGAGCAATCTGCAGCACTACAAACATGACAAAAACCCCAAAAATAAAAGAGAGAGAGAGAGAGAGAGAGAGAGAGAGAGAGAGAGAGAGAGAGAGAAAGAGAGAGAGAGAAGCAGAAGTACTTGAAGAGGTTAACACTGGAATCAAAACAAGTCAAAAAGTTGCACAGAACATTAAACTGTGCAACAGACTTAGGAACCAAGAATATGTCCATCACTTAAAAATAAAACAATAAAGTGGATCTCATGATTTCAAAGAAATGCAAACATTAGCAGAGTACAAACAGCATGAACAGGGCTGGAAACAGCATTATTAACATATTGAAAGGAATGAACAACATCACAGTAAAAAGTGAATGGGCCATCAATTTTAAAGAAAGCAGAATGTTAATTTCAAATTGGACGCAGATGAACAATCTGGTGTTATCAGGACATGGTGATTGCTGCTCTTGAGAGAAAATGTTATCATAAAGATGCTAGTCCCAACTGAAGAAGTTTATTAAGTAAATGAACAGGAAACTAAGGCGAGGGGAAAGTTACAATCTATACACAGTATTTCCAAAGGGGGGGGAAAAAAAATCTCAGAGTAAAAGATGCACCATGCTCTGTGTTTCAGCATTTGGGAGCCCATAAGAGGGGAATCAAGCCAAAATAACTATGGAAAGTGTTTGAGGATGTTCCCTGTGGAACATCCTGAGAGAGTCTATCTAACTTCATGCTCCTCAGGCACAGAGAGCAGGTGAGACTTTTGTGTGTGGCACTCAAGAGCTGAAATGGACATCTGAAACAAAACAGAAGAACAACACCGCCTACTAGCTTCTGAACCAGTGGACTGAGTGTTTACCATTTCCCTGTTTGGTTCAGCACTGCCTGATTTGGCCCATATACATTTAATTTGTTTCTACTTCATCAGGATTCCACCTATGATACATATAAGGCTTACAGAGATGTACAAATACAAAAACTCTACACCAACCTTTAACTACTGCATGTATCACACAATGACCTTTTACAGTCGATGTTTTTTAAACAAGTAAAAATCCCGTTATAAGATTCGACCCAACCACAACTGATGTCAGGTGCATAACTAATACTTGGAAGTGAAGTGCATATATCCATATGATTTGTAGTATTTCTGTGCATTACTCTAATGAAAATTTCTCTAATGTCTGTGTTCTTAAAAATAGTTAATAGGAAGTTTATTTAAAAATAAACACTATTCTGCTTTCAAAAGTTTTATTTAACAATTTCGGATATGTTCAGAATGCCAATACCACCTGAAAAGGACATAGTGAGGGGATAATTGACCTTGTCAGCTAGAAGCAGTCTTCTCTTTTCCTTGGAACATTTAACTCATAGATGCAGTCAATTACCTTCAGGTAATGCCCGCTTCAAGAGTTTTATTGCTCTGTTCCTTTGAAATGGAATAGATTTACTAGCCTAAGTTAGATCTGTTTTGCCTGAAGTTCCAATGGCATTTTAGCATAATTTTAGCAATATTAAATTTACTGATTCG
Organism: Athene cunicularia; assembly: GCF_003259725.1. Lineage (NCBI taxonomy): Eukaryota > Metazoa > Chordata > Aves > Strigiformes > Strigidae > Athene > Athene cunicularia. Next base: position 31,842,820 of record NW_020799095.1, on the reverse strand, counting down.
AGTATTAGGCTTTAAAAATAAAGCCACTGACATCTGGTTTTCAAAGTAATCAAGTAGTTATGAATACTGCAAGTATTTTTTTCAATGACCCTGAATTCTTCAGTATGTATATTAAATTTATAGGTTCAATGGCTAATTTTTACTTGTTGCATAACAAGTGTATTGGACAACTCTTAATATCAAACTGTGTCTACACCTTATAATTGGTTGGGACTGTCTGCGGGTTTTTGGCTTAAACCAGAAATCCTGGCAGAGTAAAAACAGGGCACAGCAGTATGCCATGATTTACTGCTTTGTCACCAATACAGTCTCTGCCCAGGAATCTGTGTTCAGTGCTAAGAAATTCCAGCTGACAAGAAGTCAATAGAACAACTGAAAAGAAAGAGGTTGGAATGTAAAGCCCACGGCTCACACATGGGCCCCTTGTCTAGTACTTGTTCAGCACAATTAAAAACCTCAAATTCCTTTCTCTCACAAAGAAGCTTCTAAATTAGTCACACAGCAGAAGGCAGACACAGATTCACATGAGGCAAAAAATGGTCTGACCTTAGATGAGAGTACTTTTGAGCCTTCCTTATTTCAACCCATACATAGTTAACCTTTTTTTCTTCTTTTTGTTTTAGAAATATTTATGAATCCATACAGAGGCTAGCAGAAACAGTCTTGACTGCACAGAAGAGACAATCAGACCAGAAACTGAATTAAGAAGGTACTGAATTTAATCACTTATTGTCCAAGTATATACAATTAACGTTAACATAAGATCCCATTTTCATTGCAGCTAAAAAGCAAAGCAAAAAGATAAAAAGATCCACAAGAAGCAAAAAAACTTACAATCTACAAAACTTGCAGAGAATCAGTGTGTGGAATTGCAAGCAGTCCAATATTTTGTTCATTAACTCCTAATTAGTTAGTTCTATAAAGAAGTATTAGCACTGTTGAATTACGTATCCTACCACAAGTCCCCAAACACTTCCTATATTGTGTTTATTTTCACAGAAGCAATAGGATTTAATTCTACAGTAATTACTTCCCAATTTTCCTCCAGAGCAGATGTATATTACGTTTCCTACTAAACTGAAAATGGATTCTATCAACTAGCTGCTGTCTTGCAACTTACAGATAAAAGCGCAAAGGGAAAATATTTTAAGAGTTTGTATCCACCTTTGAAAGGTGCTGAGTCCAAGAGCAACTGTTGGATGGGAAAATCAGGGCTAAGAACAGTGTCTGTGCTTTTGTAGGATCAATACTAATTTTTTTCAGTATTCACTGGACAGACTACAATATGTGTCTGCATCAATTTCCTGTACATTTAAGAGAAATTTATATATTTTTAAAAATAATCAATAATTCGTATTTTCCTACAAGTTTGAACATTATTCTTTCAACTGGCTTCTTCAGCTTCTATTTAACTGAAGTGTACTCAACTGAAATCTATATCAAATTTCTAGTCATCCCATTTTTAAAGAATGCATTCTAAGTTTTTCCCAACACTGGAGTTTGAGTATTAGTGGTGACTGAAGATATAATGTTACCAGATTTTAAAGGCTGACCAAAAACCCCTTTTCTCAACATGGAATTATAAAAACAAATCTCCAAGCCTAATACCTGACAGGAACTTCCCTTTTCACTCATGGTCAAACTAGTGAACTTTCCGCTCTAGTTCTGTTGTCTACAGAATGGAATAAAAGCTCCAACGAGATGTGGGAGAAGCTGATGGAAAAATGATAAGCACTCAAATGATTCAGTGAAAACACTGCTGAAAAAGTGCAATCTTGAGAAAAAAGAGGCCAGAAACCAGAGTTTTGTTTTGTAAAGAAAATAGCCATATTTTTCTTAAAACTGTCATAGAAGATTTTGATTAGTAATAGCCAGTTTCCAAGATTTTCTTAAGTAACTATCAGTTTTAACAGCAATATTTTTGAAACATGTTTTCTGAAATTCTTTGAAAGAACTCAGTAGAGATTTTCCTGACCAACAGTGCCTTTTTATTCATTTAATTCCAAAATTTTACTGGTTACATACGATAATTTTACCCAGTATTTTCACTACGTTTTATCTTTGTACGTTTTATTTAATCTTCCAGTATCTTCACTGGTAATCATGGCTATTTCTGGAGAATAGTGCAGTGAGACCAAAGTCATCTCTGGAGACAGATCCACCTCATTCTTTGTGGATGCAGGGAGTGCACCATGTGCCAGTGCAGAAGCCTCTGCATAGAGCTTGGGGAGATCATTTCTGAGGGCTGGACAATCCAGCCACAGAAAGTGTATACCTACGCAATCAGGGTGCGGAGATCTACAGGTCAGCTTTTTTAGCATGTTCAGATCTTGAAGTGTGCATGGTTTTGACACAATCCTTTGCTAGCACATCTATCTGAGCAGCTTTGGGAACAGAATGGTATCTCACCCTACAGATTCAAAGCACAGCTGAGCTAGGTCATGACTGCTCCCACCCAGCCCAATAGATATTTGTTGTCTAAAATTTTAGACTCTTTGGTACAACTTGTACATAAAAGTTACTCTGCAACTAGTTGTGGAAGATGCACTGCAGAAACAGATTGAAAGTGAGTTTCAGGAAGTTCTTGCTCATAGCTTCATTAAAGAATATCCTTAGAGAAGAGCTGAATGAAGTTATAGTCTTATAGACTGTGCTCCCTTCCCAGGTGCCCCACACTGTTTACCACTTATTTTCTTTTTCAGTATGGAAGATGAGCCCTTTGAGACCGTACAAGTCAATTCCACCTGTAATGAAGCTTTTCCAGCAGTAACTCTCACTGTGGACATAAAAATGAAGTGCTAATTATGAGGCAATACTCTTGTCAACAGTAACAACTTTTTTTTTTTTTTTTTTAATGTATAAAGGGAAATATACAAAATATGAGACCATGAAATATAAATAGAGAATTATAGATTCCTATTTGCATTTATATGAGACTGGTTTTTTCCTCTTGTGCATATTTAAAAGTATTTTAGAAAAAATAATTTAAAATTCTGCCCCTGTGCTGCCCAGCAGAGGATTGAACTGTTCCGTGATTAATTATGACGACACTGAGCAAAGTCATGAAAGAGATTTAGCAGGAACAGGAGGAGAGCTATTTTGCTGTCTTCCCAAAATTAACATTGACTTTACCTGTGAACAGAGCTCTTTCTAGTCTACTACATCAGCGGAAGGTTTTTCGTTGTATTGCTTCTACCTTGTGCTAGGCTTCCTGCTTCCAGCCTCATTCCATCTGGCAGAAACTCCAAGTTTTAATTAAAGAAAACTAAACAGAACTAGCCAGCCTGAATTCTGTTGGATGTGCAAAGAGAGAAGTGAAAGGAGTGATCAAAAGGATGGACTAAGAAAATGTAAAGCAAGAAGCAATGACAGAAATAGATGAGTAGGAAAAGGGCATTTTCTTCATGTGCAGCACTGCTCGTCATTGAGTAACCACACCCTATCACTGCTACTGCTTCCCTACACTGTCTTCCACCTTTGTCTGTCTCTGTCCTCACTGCACACCATTCATCTTGAAACTCCTTTGACATTGCCCAACAGTTTGGGGTAAACACTTTTTTCCTCAAGTATTTTGGTAGCTGCCAAGCACATGAGAGGCTACTGACATGACACATACAGAATTAACACATTCACACATATAGTTTGTGTCTTTCTAAAAATATATTTAGGCCAAAAAATTTTCCAAATATATTTGTATTTGGAACAGACTGGCAATAATTTGTACAAATATTTCTTTAGGGAAATAGAAACGGTAACTTGTGAATGTCCTGGCTTCACCAGGATGGAGTTAATTTTCATTGGAGTATTTCTCATGCCCAGGGATTTAGGGGGGTGGGCCGTCTCCTCTTTCTCTGCATATGTTGTTGCTGTGGGGGAGTGGTCACCGTGCTCGGTAAGCCAGTGCTGCATTCTACCCATTTTCTTTTGAACTCACTATTGTTACTGTTGTTATATTTATTAAATTCTTTCTTTTTATACAGCCCACAAATTCTCTTCTTTTGTCCCTCCCCTATCTTACTGGAGGGGCAAGGGGGAGGTGAATGGCCGGCCACGTGGCATCTGGCTGCTGGCTGAGTTCAAACCTCCACAGTGAACAAATAAACTGAAAACAATTGTTTTGAGATTAGTTAGATTTTGTTCATCAACAATTAGAGAAAAGGGCAGCTTTAAGTGTCAAATGGATGGATGGATGCTAGAGGGACAAATGTGGTGTAGTAGAATTTACTAGAATTCCATTTTATACAAGAAGTACAGTTGAAGATCCTCATTTCACCGCTATAAGGAAGTGATCATGAACACTTGTCAAGAATTCATACTGGCAACCAATCCTTAGATACAACCCCAGACTGCCCAAATTCTACTGTCTTCAAAGTCACCAATAACACTCCTTAGTAGAAGCTGGCATCCTATTCTGTCGAAAAACACTACATATTTTTTTCTTATTATGAATTATCAAATCTAAATCAAAGGCATACAGCTTTCCAAATGACATAATTACCAAAGAACTGGTAGCGTGACATGTCACCATGCTGTGCTTCTTTGCTCCATTCCAACCTTTCCTTAGCAAGATGCAGTATCTAAAAAGTACAGTTCAATCTTTGTTCTAGTTTCTCCTCTCACCCCTATCTGAATTTCATAGAAAGAAAAATGTCGCAGGAACAACTGTGTCTCAAATACTTCTACTATTTTCATGAGTTTTTCAACATTCAGTACCACTCTACATTCCTTGGCTTTCTAATTTCATACATTTTTGATAATATATTGAATCACTTAGCACCAGTTGTACAAAACAGTGAGAATTAAGCACTATTTCACAGAAAACATGCATTACACCAACTGCAACAGCAATTAGACAGGCAATGAAAGACTGTTGGTGCTACTGCACATTGGGACCACTGCTATTTTGAGCGCTACTTCCTATTAAAGATGATCTAAACCTTGAAAAGAAACTGTCATTCTACCTGAATTTAGCCTTCATGTGTAATAAGTACATAGGAAAGACTACAGATGATCACAGCTAAACAAATAGCAAGGTATATTTTAGAGGTACAACTGACAGTTCAAACATTATAGATCCCAAATGTTATAGACATTTGCCTTGCAATTTCTGAGAAGCAGTACTACAACTTTGCAAGCCTTAGAGGAACAACTGTCAGTCAACCAAAGTTCAAGAAAATTAGGCATGTCATGGACAACAGATAGAAGTTATTATAAAAATGAAATATGTCAGGATTTGTATTCATTTTCTTGTCCCCATTCTCTGATGGAGCAACAATAAAAGGTGTGGAATATAATTCTAACCATAAATGATGAAGACAAAATGTTTTTAAGCTATAGAACTGAGTTTCAAATTTATTCAAATCTCGCTACAAGCCTCCCTCCCGCAGAAGTGATTCAACTTTCCTCTGTGCTTTCTCCATTGTATCTAAGCATCGTCCCAATAATTTAGCTAGTGATACACAACTTCATTTCACTGAGGTATTTTTAAAATCCCACAGGTTGATGCTGAAGCACACGAGTTAATGCATGTTTAGCACTGTTAAACTGATCCTTTCCTGCCATCTAGGGGACACGTACTGGTGTGCAGAGGAACAGAGGGTAATCTTCAGTTAGATATGGGAAAACTTTCCACATAAATTGCTTATCCCTATGCAGCAAAACAAAAATCAACCTAATTGTAGCGCAACTATCAAGAAACAAACCTAACTGAAGAGTAGCACAGCTATTTTATTAGACACCAGATACATAACCCTAGTTTACAGTAAATTTCAGTTAAAAACCCAGCAAAAATATGGAGTTGAAAATTTAAGCCTCACTTTTATGACACATGGTCATGTCTTCTGAGCTACTCAGCTTTACAAAAAGCTGTTTGATTTTCCTGGATACCTCAAAAGAGCAAGATCTATGTTGCTATAAACAACATGTAGCTGTCAACAGCCAATATAGAGGTGAAAAGAAAGGATCGAGATGTCTCTGGTCCCAGAAATGAAGTAAATCAGAGAAAGCAAAGTTGCATCACACCTGATATTATGAAAACTTAGCTCATTGTCAGAACTTGCTTTTAAACACATCATTTACATGAAGCACTAACTTTCTCAGAACGTCATTCTGCTGCCTACACTGTGGGCAGGGCAAAAACTTAGTATGTACCAGTGTGTCTCATACACTGTGCAGACAGTATGCACCGTTCTATTGCTCTACCCTAAGAGACAAGATATAGCAACACTTACTGTCAAAATGTCATCAAGTTCATTTTAGAAAACTTTAAAAGGTTGTTCCAGGATGCAAGTTCCTATTGCTAGTATTGGCATCACAGTCACATTTTTCATATTTGCTCTCTTCACTGTTGCCTTCCAGGCTTTTTCACACATCAGACTCCACAAAAGGATAGAGCAAACTCAGCTAAATGCTAAGCATAGCCATATGCACACACAAAAATCCAAATAAGCTTTTTCCTCCTCTTCCACTTAAATTTATTTTGCTCTTACTTTGAAAGGGAACAGTCCACTAAAACAAATGCTCTTCACTAAAACAAATAAAGGTCCATGGTTCCCATAGCTGAAATGATGTGAAAGTCTCTTCAGGATCAAAGTAGGAGTTTTTCTGGGGATGAAAGAAAGCAGGTGTCCAACCAAGATGTTTCATGAACTGGCTACAGTTTACAAGAAGCAGGCCCTGCTTCTGCCTCAGTGAAGTGACTGAAGATGAAATGCTTTCACTAACCCCTACACTGAAAGTGACAATTTTACAGTACTTTGATACATCTTCACTAAAGAACATAAACAAGAAAATTCCCAAATTTAGCAGAACAACTCTTCAATTAATTTTATTTTGACAAAAAAAATATTTGAGTAACACTGCCCAAGTTCTCTTCCCATTACTGTGTGCAGTGTGCTTAAATAGCTGGAAAGAATCACTGGCTTGAGAATACTGAAGCTCCTTACCACCTAACAAGACATTTCAAAAAATAAACAAATAAAAAGCCAAATGCAAACCCATTTACAGCAGTATAATATAAATCTGTATAAGACACCTTAATTTCTTGAACTGGAACATAGTATTATGCTTGCATAGCACAAACAGAAGTTTGACACTAGACCAGCACTGCTGCTGTAAAAGAAAAAAAAAAAAATCCCTAGGTATTACATTTATGGAACTTATTATTCACAGAAAAGAAAAAGGAAGGTCTCCTGCAAGATTAGGGTAACAGCACAACTTTCTGAAGAAAAATTCCAGTGGTGAATAATAAGCCTTCAATTTGATACAGAAGGGCTTGCAGAGATTAAAGCTAGAAAACTACTAGTGCCCACAGTCATTGGAGGAAGCTGTGACATGCATCCTGAGCGTTAGCAGAGCCCACCTGGCTAAACTTTAGGAAATCTGTGCCCCTGTACCAGAAATTGTTGTCCAGGTTTTGTAGAACATCCAGCTAGGGGACTCTTTAGATCCCCAGATAAGACACCGGCAATGTCTTGGAGACTGCTTGGGGCTAGAGGGGTAAACATGAACACAGACAAACTGAGAAGGAACTTAAACTATGTAAAAAAACCCCAAAATTTAAAAAAAAAAAAAAAAAAAAAAAAAAAAAAAAAGAAGGTAACAGCGAAATTAGATTGGATTTAGCAGAACAGCTGTATGAGGAAAATGCAGCTTACTTGGTAAAACTTATACTGTATGACCACCTTTTTTTGTACAGTACTTCACATGCCTTTCTCAGAACCTTTAGACAAGACAGTACAAGGCAACAATACTTCATGGGGGTTGGGGTGGGGGTGAGGAGAGAGAGAGAAGGAAAAACTAAAAAAAAAGGACAAGGGCTCAAATTAGAGAGGATGGAAACGGTAGTAAGGCACCATCAAGAAATCAAGACAGCTTGTTTCCTAAGCCTGACCTCCAGTGGCGAGTACAGAAACTAAGATAAGTTACACCCTTAATGCAAGCTTCCATGAACATACTCATGAACAGTGAAAAAACCCCCTATGATACATATTCAGGACCTCTCAAACAGATTGAGCAACGAAGTAAATAACAAAGTAGTCACATTCAGCCAAAAGGAAAACTATTATGCCTATGAAAGCTGACACGTCCCAGCTTTAGTTTTCTCGAAATAATTTGTCAGAAGTACATCCTCATTTTAATAACTCAATCTACTGATCTGTCTGCAAATATTTGTCTACAAGTCATGTTTTGTCCAAAAGGTGTTTTTTTTGAAAACAACAACAACAAAACACAAATGAAAGTCCAGTCTCTTAAAAAAATTACTTTGCTGTCTGTTACAATATTTACATGGTAAAATGACTACCAGTTTGACTGTGGCATTTTATTTTCAAAACTGGAAAAAATTAAAATGGCATGTTTTACAGGGGGCATTTCAGTTGACAAAGAGCAAATCAACTTTTCAAAAATTTAATATATGAAATGATAATAAAGAACATGAATATTTGCAAGCTACAGTAACTGTGAACTGTAGGGCAAGGAAAGGAAAACTGTCTCATTCTCAACCACAAATTACTCACTTTAAATGCTAAATGATACAAAAGGAAAAGCAACTTTTTATCATCACGAAATATATTTTTTTACTTAGAAAATGATTTTCACTTACCATGTATTATTGAAGCAGATAAAAATTAGCTGGACAGAAAAAGATAGTAAGGATAGTACTCTCACTACTCAATTAGCCAGCTTAGTTTTTTCTGGTACTTATTTATACAATAAGGCTTTATTTAGTCTTAAAATGATTAACAGAGAGGAAAACTTTAAAATTATTACTGGATCTACTTAGTAACAACAGCTAGCTTACAGATGAACACATCAGGGAAGGGGAAAGGTAAAGTCTTATTGTAAAACTTAATTCCATTTCAAATAAATGAAACAAATTAAGCAAAAGAGCTTAAAAGTCTGCAAAGACTGTATTCAAAAAGCAGATCCTGCCAACCTCATCCAAGCATGACAAAAATTGCTCAAAGGTGCGTAGTCACAGAAGCTGCTAAACAAATCAGAAGTATTTCTCTCATATTATAATGTATTATTTTAACACAATGTCTCTGGTCTTATAAATTATACTATAACATGCATATCAATTACTTATTACAGCATCCTGTAATATTATGAAAATAATATTACATGAGTTAAATGGATCATTTAGGAGGAAAATCTTTGTGATATTTTACTTAAGAATGTTTTAAAATGTTTCCTTATGTTTGTTAATTAGCTTCTCAGAGGAAATTACAGAGTTCTTTGTGAACAGTATATAAAATGTGGAATATTTTTGCAGTGCAAAAACTACCTGCAACATAATTACTACATACAGATTAACAAAGATAATGCAGTGTTTGGCAGAGCAAAGACTCATGCAGTGTTCTAAAGCACTCCATTGTAAAAATTATTTTAATCAAATCACTTTTAGTTTAACAGGCTCTGAAGGTGATTAAAAATAAACTTCCCAAAATTCCATACCAAGCCTTTTTCAAAAAAGCCCAAACCACAGCATAAATGCCGTGAACAAACCGATATCATAAATAGAAAACTGTTATAGAAAATGAAGTAGTAAGGTGATCAAAATCATAGCTATTGTCAAGAATTTTTCATTCTGTAAAGGTACTCAAAGGTCTTAAGTGTTAATGAATTAAAACTCATTATTCTGATATTCTAAGGTCTACAATATGACCATTTCCTCCTAATCAAAGTTAGATGTTTTACTGGATTTAGTATCAAACTATAGATTTACAAATGCTTTTACCTGGGAAGTGTTAAATATAAAATCATGCATTAAAAAAAAACAAAACAAAACAATCAAAGGGCTATATATCCAGATAGTGCTTTTTATATGTATTCAGGACTACATTCTGCATTACATAAAAATAAACCTAAAAATAAAACTAAAATGAAAAACGATATCAAGTCACCAAACAAGAGAACTCGTTCACAGTATCATTTTATTTTTTTAACTTATAATTTGCTTTCCTAAGAACAAAACAAATCTTATTTTCACACATTAGAACAGTTGTTAATATGAACATTGGAGCAATAAGATGTGGTATCAGATTTTAACCTTGTCTTGCATTACTTTTTAATTTAAGCACTACTTTTCACTGATGTAAATTATTTTCTGAGCATTTTGACTTGACACTCAACATAGTCTTTCTCCTAAACACGACTTTTGCTAGCCAGCATAAATATATAAATTGATTCAACCAATCACTGATTCGATATGTATTCAAAGGGTTTTTTTAACACTTATGACATAACACTTATGACAACATATTTGTTGATATGTTTAAAACTTCATTAAGCTTTGATCAAATAAAAATGGTCAAATTGAAATTTAAAAAATTTAAAATTTTAGTAAAGAAAACTCAGTGTGCATGAATTATCACAATATTTATCAAAAACATTTGTTTTTAAAGAACTCTAGTCAATTAGCTTAATGGTTCTAGTAACCAGACTCCACATGGGGTTTAGGCATGCAAAAGTGAAGAATGGTGCTTTTGGAAAGCCTGCCAAGCATTTATGTACATTACATCCTTGACTGCTGTTGGGATTTCACTAGGAATGGGGTGTCCACTATAGGTTTTATTTTTAATTTTTTTTCCTCGGATGTTTGGGTATTTTTTGCCATCCAATGTTCTCATTTAACTTCATCCATAGCTTTAGATTCACTTTAAAGATCTAACTTCTTCCCTTCAAACTAAATTAAAAGTTACTAGGTCAAATCTTTCAACATCTTTTTTTCAAATGGAAGCTCTCTGTTTTTTCAACTTTCACTTCCTAAATTCAGGCAAATGAATCTAATTCGAACACCATCAAAAGTTCTCTGCTCCTGTAAATAAGACTAATTAAGGCAAATTTTTTCTCTGTAACAGAATCTGAAAACATATTTGATAGCAGGTAAATAAATGTAAAGATCAGCTTCACTCTGAAGTCTACAAATACAGCACCATGACTTTCTTCTGTTTATAAATCTGGCTTCCCTTCTGATTTGCATTAATTTAGAAAACAGCACTCTCACTAAAAGGTGAAGAAGGCTCATGTATACAGTATTTAAAATTTTAACAGATTACAGCAAGTCTACACATAACACTGGCCGCTGTGATTCCAAATGTAATTATCAAGAGGTTTATTTAAAAAAAGGTATTCAAGTTCTAAATGACTAAACCAGCACTTAATAACAAAATTTTTATGCACTGTACAGAGATGTATTTTCAAGTAAAAGAAGAAGAATCATATCTTAGAACTACTTACCAGAGAAATTGAGAATGAAGTAGATTCTTTTAAGGCAGAAGTTCAATTACATATCAGGTTAAAAGCCACCACAATATTAACTATAACTAACTCTTTCAGCTTTTAAAAATTTGCATTCATAACTTAACTCCCATGCTGGCTAGAACTCTACTGACGTTCCAGGTAGTCCAGCTGGAGATATGGTTATCCTTAGAGGCTAAAGCTATGCCAGAGTAAAGTCAACCTACCCACTACTTTTTCATTACTAAACAAACTGCGCTCATTTGTTAGTAAGTTATATAAACTATTTAGAAAGAAGAAGTATGAAATATTGACAATGACAAAACAGATTTTAAAAAGCTATCATTGAAAAAGTTAGAATACATATTCAGAAGAATTTCAATGCTTAAAACCAGATTCACATATGTTCATCCAGTTGAAGATTAGTGTATTAAAAAAAGTTAAGAAAATACTTTGTGTTTCAGTTCAACTGCACTTGATTCAAGTACAGCTTGGGGGTTGGCTGATATAAATTAAACATGGTCACTGCCTCAGCAGCCGGAAGTACAGAAAAATGTACATGTTCACAGGATAAATAGAAGTCTCTTCTTTTGGAGAAAAGAAAAAAAAAAAAAAAAAAGCTATCTCACTCCAATACGGGAGGTCATCCACTCCAAGCCTTGGCATAATCTGAAAGATAAGAGATGTTCTATTGGTACTAGTTCTACTGCAACATTTTAAAGGTATTTTCTACTTGTTTTCATGCTTAAAAACATGTACTTAAAATAAATACAAGTGGGAATTGAGATTGAAACTTGAACAGAGTAAATAGTGTTTTAAACTAAGTCTACTGCAGCTTTAACCAAAAGAAGACGGTCAAGCAAGCTATTTTATTGAAGCTTGGCACTCCTTCAGGTTTTTTTCCTTGTAAATCTGAAAGACATTATTATTAACATGCTTACTCATAAGTACATGGAATCAAATAAATTTTTCTTTTGCTACAAGTTTCCCACGAAAGACTCCTTGCTTGAAAGCTAGACCTTTACATACTAGAAGACAAAGGATAGGTACCCAGACTGAAGTGGTTGACAAAAAGGCTGTTTATTAAGAATTCCAAAAGCTCATTATAAAATTAAAAATATGTTTATATTCAACATCAAGACTGCATGGGATCTAATCTCCTTACCCAATCTGCATGTCTACCTAAAAGACTACCATTTCAGAAGACAGACTTTCCTTTGATTTATTTAGTTACCTAGTTTATGTCATCTTTAAGCTTTAGCTTTGTAAAGTAATCAGGACTTAGCTATTCAAGAGGGTTAGTTTCACTCATATGGGGTTAATCTCCCTAGACTTGTCAGATCTTCCCAAGGAAGATTCAGCTCAGCAATCTAAGTCTGGGAAATTTTATGAGTTGGTCTCACTGTGACAGTATTAAGTATACTAATTACTAATCTTTTGTGTTTTTTGTTTTTTGTTTTTTTTTTGGTTTGGTTTGTTTTGGTTTGGTTTTGTTTGTTTGTTTGTTTTTTAAATAAGAAAGAAGCAGCCTAGGATGGCCAATTTTTCTAAACGAAAGTTCATATTAATTAATTTCTACCTTCCTCCAAATGCCAACTTATCTGAAGATCTAAGTTAGTACAAAAACTAAATACTCAAAAGTGACTTTGGCAAAACTGGTAAGTAGAAAGCAGAGTTTACTCTTAGCATGAAACAATATGATCCAAAGATTCAATCAAAAAAATTTTGTTTTCATTAACACATCCCACCCTAAGGAAGTGAATGCTACTAATCACACAAGGCATCTCCATTACATTAGAAAATACTTCATGGTAGAAGTGAGGAAGATGATCTCATTTCCAAATACTCAGTTGGATTCACTATTTTTATGCCACAAGACCAGATTATTGTAAAGGTTTTATAACACAGATGCAGAAAACCTCTACTACACATTAGAAGACTGCTTTAATAATCAAGATGAAAAATTTGCACACTTCAAACCATGTAAGCAAGACACTATCCACCTTGTTACAGACATCCAAAAGTGGTTTTGGATCTTTAAAGACAATGGATCCAAGGAAAGCTCAGCTTTCCATTTTAGTAATTGATGGAATAAGGTATTAAAGTTTCAAAATTAGCTAAAACAGCCAGATATAAAGAAAAGGTTTAATACTGGTAACAGTTTTATTTTATGTCAGATCTATGTACCTCTTCATCAAAACTATATTTGAATGATTATCAAAAAAAAGAACGGACAAATAAAACAAACCAAAACAAACCATCCCAACCTTCCCCCTCCACCTTAGAAGCTTACAGCAGATCAGAATGTAAATGAAGACAACAGCAGCTTATTTCTTTAACTACACAGAGACACAGAATGAGAGGGTAGCGCACAGAGAATAAACAATTATGCCAATAGCTACACATTTGGAGGAGAGGTGTTGGGTTTTCTTTGTGGTGTTGTTTGGGTTTGGTTTTGCGGGTTTTTTTTAAACAATAAGTTGAAAGACTTTCATACAAATCTGGAGTTTGAGCTATGGAAAAAATCCACAAGGTTCAATAAAGAAAAGGAAAAATTAAAAATGTCCCTCGGACTGCAAAGATCAGAAAATATATTCTTTCAGGAAATCCACATTGGTGTCAGGAGGCTTCTAAATCAGTATTCTCATTTACTATGTATTACTATAATAACCCATAAGCATTTACCCTTCTCCTGTCAGAGCACAACAGGACTGAATGTGCCACGGGTGATCCTTTATGGAGCTAAGAGTGAGGTATGTAGATATCTCAGCAGCTGTCATGCAACCTTTCATGTCCTGCTTGTTTGCAAAGATGAGAACTGCAGCCTTCCGTAAATCCTAGAAGTAATTTAAAGTATTCATAATAGTTATTATAAAGAACTAAAAGGTTACTGCATTAACTGAAGTTCTTAGAAGAACTCTATTCGAGCTAATCTACAATTACAAAGCAGCATGGAGTTTTTAAGACATAGTGCATTAAGAATTAATTACATTAAGACTGAAGAAACCAATTATTGGGTAAACCAATTTATTCCTGAGTTTTCTTCACAGAGAATCAAATTATAATTATATGACTATCCTTTTGGTGTTCACCACATGTTCATATGTTAAATAATGAAAGTCTTGTTAAAATATATTTCATAAAGCTCCAAACCATCCAGCCAGCAGAATTATTACTGGATAAACATTCCAAAATCTACATTAGGTACTACTCAAATGGAAAAACCTGCTAGCTATCGTTCCCTTAAAATTACTTTCAACTTCATGAAACAGGTTCTGTAGTGATTAAAGCAGTAACAATTTAAGAAAACTATATTTTGTTAAGTTTTATCCTATTGCTCCAAAAAGGGAGCTCTAACAATGCTGCAGCAGCTTTAGTAAAAGCAGAAACTAATAGAAAGTTGGTTTGTTTCTGTATGAAAATTAGGTTTCCACATAGCAATGAGAGAAGAACTGAGATGCATGGTTCTAGGAGTGCAGGAGGGTAAACAAAAGCAATACTCGGGAAGCTGACAGTTGTGATTAAAAGTGTTCAACACATTTAAATGTATATTAAATTTTGAAACTATTTCTCCATCAAGAGAAGAAAACCCACAAGCCTCTATAATTCAAAGTTGAAAATTCACTCCTACAAGTAGTAGTTGAGGCCTACTGACTGTTTTCAAGAGACGGTAGGTGACAATCTCATAAGAGTGTACAACACCAGAAACTCATAAATTATATGAGAAAACTTCACTATAAAAGGTCATCTTTCCACCTTTTTTGGTAGTGTATTTGTTTCTTACTGCCAGACCCAAACTACATTAATAAGTATCAAGTAAAAACCTCACTCATTTGAAACAATGCAAATCTCTCGGAGAAACGAACTCCACAGAATTACTTGCACTATACTACATCCTTTTCCTTCAAAAACTGAGATATTTAGATTTAAAACAACCCTAATCTAGCTTGAGACTGATCACAGAAGGTTTTAATGTACTCTAGCTAATCCAACGTAGACATTAATTTTGGATGTTTGAGGGAGTTGACCCAATGTTGAGCAGTCCTCAATATAACATAAAATAATAGAACTACAAACAAAATAAGTCATAAGGAAACTGAACTGAAACTATTTTATCCATAAGTATTATGGATATAATATAGTTTATTATATCCATTAGATATGCTCCTTAATTTTAAAGAACTGGATTAAACAAAACAAGAAAGAGAAATGGCATTGCCTATTATTTCCTAAAATAAAATTTTTTTTAAAAGTTTCTTGAAATTTTAACCACTTAACTGAAAGAAGAGAGATAGTGGTGGTAAACAATAATACTGCGTTATAATAATATGAAGTTTAAGATATTTTACAAGTTCGACATTTGCAAAGTAGAATGATCTGATTAGAATCAAGCAAGCCGTCTTCTAAGAGTGTTTCATAATAATTTTCTTGTGTATCTATAATTTAGATGGTTTTAAAATGTAACCAACATACATGCACATTTAGGCTCAGAATTTTTTTTGTGACAGTGTAATTTTTGCTAACATAGGAAGCATGTAATGTTATTTGACTGTTTACTACAGAAGAAAACTATTATCTCAATTACCCACCATACCTCATGAGCCAGCATTCTATAAAGTTCTTCTTTTGTAATAGAAAGTCGCTCTCTATCAATGCTGTCAACAACAAGAATGATGAACTAGGGGAAAAAAACAATAGTACAGTATGTAAGTACAAAGTATAAATTACAGAAAGCACGTTTTCAAGAGGCCACTACCACAAGTCTTCCTATGTGACGGACATTGACTTTCAGAGCGCACTAGAAAATAGGTTTATTATTAGTTACAGTCTTTTGCTAGAGTACTGGGAATCATACATGAAGATTATAGTTTATATATAAAAAAATAATTATTGTGCTTGTAAATTTCAGCACTGCTATTAAAATCTACTTTCACGTACTATGGTTAAATCTCCCTGGTAGATTTTCAGGCCCTACATCATAAGCAAAGTAGTGATGTAGGTACCAAAAGCACCTACAGAGAGTGGATTACATTTAAAATGCGGATGATAAACTTGCTACAGTGTTACCAATAAAACAGCTATTACTGTCCACTACTACTTGCATACTCAGAAAACTATAAAACCGAAAATGAAATTCCCTATTTTGAATGAGGCATTTTTAGCAATTCAGCATCACCTTACTCATAAGGCTTAAGAAATATTATTTCAAAGTAGTAGCTCAGACCTCAGTAAGCTATGTACCTGCAGGGCTTAGCATTATGTTGTTGCACAACACCTGAACCTTTGTACCACAAAGGGCCTGTGCAGTTGGCCAGTCATTCACACCTCTTCCACCTAGGCACTTGGAAATGGCTATAGCAGTGATTTTACCCTTGCTGTTCCTGCCAGGCACATAATTGTCATGGCTGTGCACTTGTGAATCCTGAGACACTGCTAGATCTGGCGCATCAGATCTCCCATGGGAAGCAATTGTCACTGGTATGAAAATTACTCTCTTTTACCCTGCTTCTGTGCCTTATACTAGAGAGGAAAAAGACATGGCATTACATAGTAGGTAATACTCACCTAAATACTTGTAAGCATTACACACAAACCATAACAACTGATCAATGTTCAACATTTGCCCTGCACAGTGTGCTCCAAGCAGCACTAACAGCATCATAGGTGGGAACAATGAGAAGGGAGATCAAGCATGTTCTGATGAAAATTATACAGATACTATCAAAAAAAAAAAAAAAAGTTACAGGGAACACATGCTGCATTGGAGAGGAAATCAAAGAGATTACATTCACCTGAGAGACTCCATCATTTCTCTCCCCAGACAGAAACACTTTTCCAATCATTTTCTCTTTTACCATAGCTTTCTTTTTGCTTGCCCCAATAACAATCATGAGAGCGCCCCTCCCCTTTCCTCTTCCCTCCAGATCTTGTGCAAGTAAGCCTGTCTCAACATCCTTTTTGTAAGAATACTATCCGATTATTAAAACAGAATTGCAGAATTAGCAATACCAAGTTGAAGCTAATTAGGACAGGTATGCACCAAAAAGCTTATTTGTGGAATTTTTATAGTACTCCGAAGATTTTGTTTACATTCCTTCAATTTACAGATAAGGAAAAAGAGAAGAGAGACACAGTAACAAAGAAGTAGGATTAGAAGCCACCACTATAATTCTCCAACATATGCTCCAAATCACTTTGCCTTATAAAATGAAGGGGATTCATTACCCATTGAAAATGACAACAAAGTATGAAAAACTAAGTCAATGTAATGCTGCTGTGGCTTTGAGATGTCCAACAGTTGAGGAGGAACAGTCAAGGAATTATTCATTATCAGGGAGGCTAGGATTAGCATACTGAACAGACCCCTTTTCTTACTCAACTGTTTCCAGCAGACAAAGCTTCTAAGGGAAAGCTCTTCTCTCCAAGTGCTAGAAAGCACTGGTTTTCAAAAACTTACTAGCCAGAATATGATGAAGAACATCCCAAAAAGATCAAAGAAAGGACTAATATATGCATTTCCCCAAATGCCAAAATATAAGATTCTCACTGGACAAATGTCAAGAACTCATTGTTATTGTACCAGATAATGCTGGCAGAAGTATCTTGACCCTCATATGTGTCTTAGATGTAGTCATACTTTTCTAGATAATTTTAAAACCAAGTTTAAAATACTAGAGATGAAGTTTGAGATGTCATTGCCAGGCTTTCGGTAGATAAAAAGTTTCTGAACATCAGGGATGGATCACTCTAAT
This sequence comes from Athene cunicularia, assembly GCF_003259725.1. Classification (NCBI taxonomy): domain Eukaryota; kingdom Metazoa; phylum Chordata; class Aves; order Strigiformes; family Strigidae; genus Athene; species Athene cunicularia. The sequence goes on along the minus strand of NW_020799095.1, from coordinate 31,824,827 downwards.
CTCTCTCTCAAAGAGGGGCATAGGACAGAAAATTTCATTTTACAGGAGGATGGAATGCTTATATAAAGAGTAATATCTACAAGAGATCTCTTCTTTTTGTGCAAATGGTAAGAAATTGTCTAAAATCTTTTACATCAATGTAGAAGTCTCTAAGTGAGGCTACAGAGATCTTATATGCATGTTGCGTTGACAAACTTTTGGCATCAAAGACTGGCATAAAAAAACCCCAAAAGACAACCGTTGCTGAGTTCTACTCCAAACCTTTCCAGAGATAGCAGCTTTACCAGTACTTTAAGAGTACTGCCCAGCTAGATTTTCCTTTATTCCTTGGATAAAAGCCACAAGCTGATGAGCTTTTTAAATACTGTTTCCTAGAGAAAGTTTCATTCGCCATTCTTAATTATCATTACATCAAAAACCTTTCAGACTAGATGTACAGAAGCTCGGTTAACCACTACAAATGCACACCAAATTTGCAAAGTACACTGCAATTTTTTAAAAATCTACTTGGAAAAACATGCAAAAACCCTGTTTGATCTGAAACATATTTTGATATCATTTGATTATGTAGGAAAACAGTCTACCTTCACAGCTTATACCACAGATCAGACAACATTAAAGTATACAGGAAAAATATTTCAAATATTACCAGAAAATTGGCATACCAGAGACACCTTACACTTTTTGCGTTTGCTCTTCCTCAAGAAGATTTAAAAACAATACAGTTGAAATATTTACAAAAATCACCAATATTCCTAATAAATAAATATCATTTCAAACAAACATTAAATTTGCAGACTTGAAAGAACCATTTCATACCTCTGTGTTTGAGTAATACGTATTCCACGATGACCGTAATGATTCTTGTCCTCCAATATCCCACATTAAGAAATGAGTGTTTTTCACCACTATTTCTTCTACATTGCTTCCTATGGTTGGAGAAGTATGAACCACTTCATTCATTAAGCTAAAGAGAACAATAGCACACCATAAAGATCAGACAGTAAAATCCACAAGGGTTCTCACAGCTCAATTACAAAAAATTTGTTGTAGACAATGTAAGTATGTGTAACTGATAAAGATTAAAAACCAAGGCATATTTCAAAAAGCTATACATTTGAATTTTTATAGAAATAACGCAAATGTTTAAGAGCAGTTCTTTAGTAAAAAGATTAGTTCAATCTGAATTTGGACTAAAACCTGTGGTTGATGAAGTTCTAGTGTGCTTTTATAGCGGAGGCTGCAGACATACCTAAAGGTATCAGCAATGAAAAATAAGCACATAACAGGCTTATAAAAAGTGGATAAGCATTTGTCTTTTCAGAAGCTTCTCTTTTTAAAGGACACTCTTTAATAGATACTTAAACTGCACTTGTTTCAAAGTAGAAACTGCTATTCTAAAGATCCCAAATAAGGGGATCACTAAACTGGGTAAAACATAAATCAGAATACCAGGGCACTCAACTTAGTAATTTAATATTAAAACAAATTCCAAAGGACTGTTTGTTTACATAGCTGAAAATTTCTCAGTACTACCTTTAAGTTTTGTCATAAGTGCTTAGGAAAAAGGTTTTTTGGAAAACATCCTCTGCTGCCTTCATATCCAAATATGCATAGCAATTTGGCTACACCCTCCTCCTTTCCCACAATTACAATATTAATTATATTCCTGACAATATTCTTGAATTTATCACAGATATTATTGGAATGATGACAAGATTTGGGTGCAATGATGTTATTGAAAATGCTTAAGATAGGATCCAGGCAAGACGAACTACTATTTTGGGGAATCCTCCATCATAAATTTTAGACACAGGAATCAGGAAACATTAATGGATTTTTGCAGAGTGACTAGAATTTCCATTAATTTAAAAATCACTTCCTTCTCTGCAATTCTTGGCGACAGGATAGGCCTTGGTTGCAAAAGAATTTCCAGTGCACTTTCTGCCAGTACGTACAATTTTTGTTATTCAACTTACAGTTCTGTTTTAAAACACTACAGTTTTCCTTCATTGTTCATTTAAATATTTACTCTGTTTAGAACAACTAATACCGTTAACGTACAAACTGTGATCTAGTACCTCAGAGGTTCCACCAGTTTGCAAAGCTGAACTTTCAATGATTAAACAGTGGCAAATACCAAAATGCAAACAGAAATCATATACTTACAATTGGTAAAGAATAGTAGTCTTTCCAGCATTATCAAGTCCCACTATGATTACTTTATGCTCTGCATATACACAAAAAAGACAGGAACAAATTAGTGGAAACAGCAATAATTATAATTCTGGTTAATCACTTCTCCTTGGTGAAGAAAGCAACTGCTTGTTTGTTTTATTTCAACATCTTACACAGAATACTGGTGACTTCAGTACAGAAAATAAAAATCCACAAAACCTCATCTTCTCTTGAAACTAAAGTTTTAGGAGAAGTCAGTACTGGAAGTCTTCATAAAGGAATATTTACTAATATCATTACTTAATTAAAAGAATCTAGTTTTAGAAAGAAAAGTAAAATGAAAAAATATAACTCATAGCAGTGTATCACCTTAAGAATATCACCAAACATCCAAAGACTGCACAAAATATTAGCCTAACATTCAAGGCTCAATAATAGCCACTTGTTAAGGGACTACCATAATTCACAGATTAAAAACTAAGAGGATGCTGCATTTTGAATAGATCAGGAATTCCAGTGTTGCAATTTCTGAACTGAAAAGGCACAGAATAATAGAATAGTTGAGGTTGGAAGACACTATGGGAGGTCATGTGGTCCAGCCCCCCTGCTCAAGCAGGGCCACCTAGAGCCAGTTGCCCAGGACCCTGTTCAGGCAGCTTGAGTATCTCAAAGGGTGGAGACTCCACAGTCTCCCTGGACAACCTGTGCCAGTGCTCTGTCATCCTCACAGTGAAAACCATGTTTCCTGATGTTCAGAGGGAACCTCCTGTGTTCCAGTTTGTGCCCACTGCCTCTGGTCCTGTCACTGGGCACCAGTGCGACAAGCTGGCTCTGTCTTCTTTGCATCCTCCCTTCAGGTATTTATATACATGAACAAGATCTCCCCTGAGCCTTCTCTTCTGCAGGCTGAACAGTCCCAGCTCTCTCAGCCTTTTCTCATACATGAGATGATCCTGTCACTTTGTCACCTTTGTGGCCCTTCCTTGGACTCTCTCCAGTATGACAAAAAAGCAAATCACTTGAGAGCAGAGAATTTACAAATAGATACTAGAAGTAAAACTTGTATAGATCTGTGAATAGGCTCGCTTTTGAAGGGGTAATATTTAAAATTCTAGGGCACTTATTCCAAAGCAAAACATGGTTCACAGCTTAAAGTATTCCTCTGAAATACCACATTCAATCTACAAGACTTATAACAAATTACTAAAAGATCAGAAGATGTATCATGAATATCAAATTGGTGATTTTTTGTCAGCAAGTTGGCAGTCTAAGTAAGAACTAAAGTGCTGGTTGCTTGTTTGTTCATGTTTTGTTTGGGTTTTTTTTGTTGTTGTTGTTTTTAAATTATTTATATATAATAACCTAGGTCTTTTCAATATTGAAACTGATTTTAATAAAACTATCTCTTCCTTGGGACTTTTAGAAGTTTTTCTATGCAATATGGCCCTAACAGATGTTGAAAGCTATTTTCTTGTATCAGTTCCCTTACTACTGCATCCTACCATCGTGTTCTAAGGAAAGAACTTTTCCTGGCCTTACATTCAGTAATACTTCTAGCCCCATAAGCAGCAGCAGTAATTAATAACCCTTCCCAATACATAAATGGTATGAAATCCTCTCTGCTTTCAACTCTAATCAACAATACCACATAGCTAGACTGTCCATGTCTTCTTCAAATTCAGTTAAGTTTGAAGAACTTTCAAAGTTCAAACACAGAAATACCTCTCTGTTGTTTTCAAAATAGCCATGTTATCAACTATTTCCTGGAAGAAGATGATTCTACTTTTGCAACATTCTGTTTATTTTCAATGAGGAAAAGACAAGGAATTCCAGTCAGGCATTACATTTTTCTTTCCCACCTTCACATCAGAATACAGTCTTACTTAGGAATGAATGAGAAGCGTTGCACAAAACAGTATCATGCTACTTAAAGTAATGAAAAAAAAACCAACAACCCTGCATTGAGATGACTGTTTTGAAAGCCACTGAAGCATGAATGGTTTAACACTAATTGGGGAAAAAAGGAACAGCTTATCTGTGTTACTCCACAGTCAAATGGTATTTTAAAGAGTAACTGCATAAGCACAAACAAGAAAGAGTAACACAAGTGTTAATTAATATTGATTTGGGGATGAAAATAATACAATGAAAGCATCACTATCTCATACAAATATCAGTTTCCAGCTTTTACTAATGCAGTTTCTTCCAGAACTGTCATCTAAGGTAATGGAAAACTCTTAACTTAAAAATTCAACTTTTGAATATGTTTGTGTCTAGATTGGTTAGATTACAGAATTTTAACTTCTATATGTGCATTAGAGGAAAAACACACAAACTTTAAAACTGCCAAACTAAGACAGAACAAAATTTTATCAAAACAAGCACTGACTTACAAGAACAACTAGTAGAAGATAGATGCTAAATTGAAGTGAAAGTATAATTATGGAGTAAACCACAGGCAGTGATTTATGCTCATATTTGTGTTCTGTACTTATAGACTAACCCAAGTTTCTCACTTTCACTGGCTGGTATTCAAGCTCAGTTTGGTCTGAACTCATTAATATCTTCCCAGTCCACCATGTTCTTGGCAAAAGAAGAAAATCCAAAGCGAATCTTTATAAATCTGATAGAAAGCGGGAAAAAAGTAAGTAGAAAAACTAGGCATACGCAGTGGGAAAAAAGGCAGTATTAGACATCTGTTTAAAAGAATCCAAAGAATTCTGTTATATCAACCATTCCTGGCAGACTGTTTTTCTTTTAAAAAGTACATAGTATTGTTAAAAAAAAAATCTCTGTCAGTCTAGTATCACAAAATAATAGGACAGTGAAGATGATCTTCTTGCAGATGTTAGAAGGAAGACATAATATGCTCTTTTCTCCACTTACTCTTCTAAATTCCTCTGTGGTAAAGGATTCAAAACTGAAGATTCAATTTCCCCAACTTTGCCCTTTTTCCTCTTTCTAATTCATAAAAATTAAAAATAAATCTAAACAATGATGAGCAAAGCTCATTACCAACATATTTGAAAGAATAAATGAATATTAGAAGGGGTATCTATACTTTTCAGGCTGTGAAACAGAAACCCCACATCGAGTTCCAAAGAACAACAATCTTAGAAGTTTCAAGGCTGAAGACAGAATGCAGACAGAAGTTTGCTAGGGAGGAGGCAAAAGGAGTAGCATTTTACTAAAGTTCAAAGACATTTCAATACAAGGATTCATTCTGCACACTAAAAGCTGCCTTAGAGTCTTCTTTTAGGCACAAAAAACCTGCTTAAATACATCTTGTATTTCCAGATGGGATTACAAGAAAGTAGCCTTTAGTAGTCACCGGAACAAAAATCCACTTGGTTTTGCAGATAACGGTCTCTGCTAAACTGTGGAGTTACAGAAGTTTACCCACCTTGACTTAGAGCTTAACATTATTTTTCTTACAGCAGCTTTTTAACATCTTTAGCATTTATTCAGAGCAACCTGGAAGACTCTGAACACCTATCATTTAAAAAAATTAAAATACAGATTTGTGAACTTCTTAAAGAACTGTATCAGACACACACACACACACAGAAAAGAATAAGGTTTTGACTACTGTCAGTTGCCTTTATCAGGGTTGCTGATGCTCACTTCTGGTTTTTCCTTACAGCTTCATTAAGAGCAATCTTGATAGTATTGATGGAAGGGTAAGTCAAGCAAGTTTTATTCAACTATGTGTTAACACAGGCAATAAGCTACAACATTTATTCATATTACTACATGCTGCTTAGAAGACTGTGTCATTTGAGTACCGAATCATAGCTTAAATTAAGGCCCCGGAACACTTTTGACCACTACCACCACACAAACAGAAATAGCTACTGTTTAAAGACTACTGCCAAACTCAAACTGGAAATGAACCCTTCCAAACATATTCACAGAACTAAATAGATTATTCCCTGATGGACTGTGCTCACTGCAGAGACTGTTAGCCTTCCTCTCTTTCATTAGTCATTGACCCAGATCAGCACACTCATCACCCAGTTTCTTTAAACTGCTCTGCACTGCAGTTTTTCTTATTCCATAATCCCCCATACCAGATTTGGAGACTAGATGGTGCACTGCAATGGAAAAGCAAGTGCATTATGCCAGGGAGCAGGAAAAAGAGGCAAAGAAAGGCTTTCCCCTTCTGAAAGTTCTCATCATAGGCCAAAGCCATGTAACACTATTTTCCACCATGGGCCAGTCTGGGTTTGCCAAAATGGGCTAACCATACTCAAAATGGGCTGAACCACTGGAACAATTTCTGCTACAGGTACAGTGAGTTGAAAAAGAACCACAGACAGATTTAACTCCCTGGTAAGAACACACAGATGCTACCCAAGTCACAGGGCTAAAACAGTTGAATACTAAGAAATGCTCCTGGAAGAGGTCAATAGATAACACTAGTCAACAGACACTTATCACGGAATGTCTTTAGAAACAGATTAGGTCAAGTCTCTTGACCTTCTTTCCAGTACTTCATCCTTACCATTGGAAAGGATGGTAAAAGAATCAAATTGCAGGACTAGTAAAGATGATGTGTAATTTAATAAAATGATTTTCAGTGCTTTAGTAGGATCTAATGTACCTTCCTTACAAGGTTTTCCTGCCAGGCAAAAGTCACTCTGAATGAACTCAATTTTCTGTACACTGCACATTTACTGTAACTGCACTGAACCCTGAGGCACAAAAACACAAGGGGCTTATTTTAAGATGTTAGTTATCTTAAGACGTGCATTTTTCAGAAAGCTACCAATGTATCTTCCTGCTGTGAGTTAAAAGTATTAGCTTACAAGTAGATATTTCTTTAATGCTGTCCAAACATTGTTGACCAAATACCTTTCAGAATGGACATTTTCAGCTCATCTATTATTCACATTTATGTAAAGCAATACTGCAGTGAATAATTAATATTCAAGTGAAATGCTGACGATTTCCTGTTCTTTATCTTCTAGCACTTAGACACACCTCCCCCATGCTCTGCTTGATGGAAGACAGATGGCACTTTCTAAATCATTGCTTTGTTTAACCTTTCATTTTTCCAGTATCAAGTGCTTCAGACTATCAGCACAACCCACACTAGCCATGGTGAACTGATGATATGCTCCACACACATCAGAGTCTATTTGCATCTTTGGCACATTCCCTCTAGTTAGTCAAAATCACTGCGTAAGCTACCGTGCTAGTCTGCTCAACAAGCAGTTTCATGGGACAGCATATAAATTCTCCAATAAAATTGTCTAGCTTTGATATAACTAGAAGACCAACAAAAGCAAATGCAATAATTACTACCCTTCATTATTACTAATAATATTATTTACAGGAAAATAGTAATGTAATTTGAGAATAATTTCCCACTAGATGTGTCAAAACTTTATGTTTGAAGATAATTTTCTAGAATGGTAATTCAATTTTGGCCATGAAAAGAAAATCACTTTCTTCTCTATGAGGGGCAAAAAACCCGAAAAAAAACAAACCAAACCAAACAGAATCCCTGCAACAAAACAAGATCGGAACACACCCCAGAAGCCTATTGGGATGAAAGTCAAAGGGTAAGTATTTCATGGTAGTGCCTCATCGATCTTAACTGTGATACTAATTTTCATTAACATTTTAAATTTATGAAGAATAACTTTCAGGAATTAATATACAGTAACAAAGACAACATGTTTTACACTAATGAAATTGAATCATGTTGTCATGTACTAGAAGAAACCCCAAACACAAAAAAACCCAACAAAACTGCACCTCTTCCTTCCTTCCTTCAAATATGTATTGACATCATAGGGTACCATGTAGACCAACACTAAAAGCCACTGCAAGTTATTTCCTGATCAGTTCTCTGCTTATAGACATCTCTTGGAGTTCTTCACAGAAGGAAGGGAGTCACAGATTGCAGTATTTGATGAAAACCAAAAGAGTACACTGCTTTCTGAACAATAGGGGGAACAAATTGGTTTTCTGTTCAGAAAACTAAGAATCTTCAAATCAACAACAACAAAAAATTCAGAAAACTGTTAGAAGACTTCAGAAACTATGTAATGGGATAGGGTATGGGGGAGATAAATGGTCTGGATCTCCCTCTGACTTCTATCCCATACAAGGACAGTGTAATACATAGATCTTAATACCTACACACTGACATTTTGCTCTGGTATTGACAGAATTAGAATGGGTTATGTGCACTCACAGGGACAAGACTACTAAAAGTACACCAGGAATATCAACCTCCCAAAAACTTGCAAAAAAAAAAAAAAAAAAAAAAAAAAAAAAAAGAAAGAATTAACTGCATTTTGAGTAACTTTAAAGTGAGAATGAAGTGTACATTTGGAAACCTCATGAGAGAACAGTAATATTAACATTGGTTTGCCTGCTGCAAACTCTGGGCCTTACACAAAAACAATAGAAATTATAAATTCTTTGACTATTTTATTATCTAACTAAAAAAATCTAGGTAAACAAGATTCATTAAAATAAACAGATAAAACATAATTTTCTATTTTTAGAACTGTTTGAGCTAAAAGTGGTGGCAGCCACAAGTTTTGAACTCTGGATTACAGCATGAGCCATTATTGTGGGGCTGGCTGCACTAGGTAAGAGAGAACGGAAAGCTATCCTCTTATGACCTTTTCATTCTTGGCTTGAGAAGTGAATTTCTTGGGTCACTAATTGCATTTAACTAGCACCTCTGGCAAAATACAAGCAGATCTTTACCTCAAGGGCTCTAACAATAATTTTAGTGGACTTTTTTCTTGATAAAGATAAAAATAGCACGATTTTAGCAGCAGACCCTGACTTAAAAACGGAGGGTCTGCAAAGACAAACGAGACCTCCATCGTCCATCAAAGCTTCAGCCGCTACAGCGGTGAACAACCATGTCTGAGAGGCAGCCGCATTCGCCGGGACGCGAACTGGGGAGCGCACCCGCGGCTCTAAGGGTGGCCCGGGATACGCGAGGCGTTCGGAGCAGCCGGGGGAAAAGGGGGGCCGAGGGGACCACCTCAGTCTCAGAAACAAAGCGGCTCCGAGCATGAGGCGCCGCAGAACCCGCGCTCCAGGCACTGCACAAAGAAAAGCCCAACTTTTGCCGGGTCGCGACCTCAGGGGAAGCCCGGCGACCGGAGCAGGCCTCCGACCCCCGACGGCTGCCCACGGCTGCCTGCGGCCCCCTCAGCCCCGCTGGCGCCAC
>NW_020799095.1:31695060-31815395 GCF_003259725.1 Athene cunicularia | reverse complement strand
TAACTTTAAAGGCGGGACTTCCTGCCGCTGCCCCGGAGGAGGCGGGGTCGGCCTGGGACGCGGCCGTAGGCGCGGGTCGGGTGCCTGCGGGCCGCTGGCGGAGGGTGGAACGCGGCCAGGCCCTTACGTGCTCCGTCCTTCTCGTGGCGTTCCGGGGCCGGTTCGGGTCTGTGTCTCCCTCGGTGTCCGCCGGGGCGGCGGCGGGGCGTCCCGTCTCGCTTAGGTCCCCTGGGCCTGGCTTGAGCCGCCGTGCAGGGCTTCGGGGAGGCTGCGAAAAGAGCTGTTGCCTCCCCACACTTGGTGTTTGTCGATAAGGTGACACATGGAGGAATAAAGGAGCCCCAAGATTTCGCTCCCCACGGCAGTGAGCCGACTGACTTTCTTCCTCCTGTGGGAAGAGGTTGGCAAAGGAGGTTTGAAAGTTTAATCTTACTCGGCATCTCTGGGTGTTGGCTACGTTTGACAGCTCGCAGTGCTTATGTGTGTAGTTAGATAAAAGCCCTGGTCCGGCATCGCGTCCCTCGAAACAGCTCCCAGCAGGGGCACGGGGAAGTCTGTAAGGAGGGGTTAAAAAGGGCGTGATGCTCCCTCAAGTACTCTTCTAAAGTCTGTCAAGCCTTTCCTGGAGCGAGGTGTACCGCACAGCATGTCATGTCTGTGGGAAAAATTACCTCTGGTTTTGAACCTGCTTCTTGTCCTGTTGAAGACTAGCTCTTGTGTTTGAAGGTGCACTGGACAGTCTCCCTCGTTAGCCTTTCTTCTTGCCGTATCTGCATTTATAAGCTGTTATCCTATCCCACTTAACTATGTTCCCCAGCCTGGAAGATTGAAAACTGTTTAGTCTTTGCTTACTTGAAATTCATTCCCTCTTCATAGGTCATCACTTTTCCCTGAACCTTTCTAAGCTACGTTGTATCTTTTCCGAGATAATGGGACCTGAATGTTCATGCATACACGACAGAACCTGCAGGTTGTGTAGCTGTTCTCTGAACAGTTGTGTGGTCTTAAAATTTCCAGGCTGCCTACAATGATTTTATTCCTTTGATTGCTCTTTTTAACCGAGAAATTGCTTTTCATTTGTGTGTCGTTTCTCTCCCTGAACTATGCACAATGATAGTGGGTTTCTTGTATTTGTCGTTGGAATATGTATGTTGAGTCTGCATACCTTACAGTTGTCGTGACAGAGCAGCTCTTCTGCAGTAACATTTCATACCAGGCTCTATGAACTAGTCAGGGTCAAGTCTCAATTTCTCCTAATACATGTTTCTTGACTTCCTAAAATGTTTGTTAACTGTGCTTAGAAGCACAGATGTGGCATCACACTTCACAATGAGAAGTCTCCTTAGTTTTATTCTCATGTTTCTGTAGGTTTTCATTATATTGAAGGCATTTTAAAATACTTGCCATCCTGTTTAGGATAGTGGTTTTAGACACATTGTAACTTTTCTATTTTGGTATGAAATTTCAAACCACTTTCAGGCCTGCATTATTGTTTTGTTAATTTGTTTCATAGTACTAGCTTCCCTTTTATAACACATTTAGGGAACTTCATTACAGTTCTGTCCTTTGTGTGCAGTGTTTTTGACCAAGAGTTTTTGGGTTTGACCACCTACTGGCTCTTGTTTCAAGGTAGCCCTCAGTCGCATTTTAAAACTGAGGTAGAAACAAGTCCTGTTGCCAACATGCTGTCAGATCAGTGGTTGGTTTTCCACAAAGTGTAGTTGTGACATAACTTCACTCATTCTGTGGAATTCTGTGGTTGTCATGAAATACCTATTTAATGACCTAAAATATATCTTCATAATGTTAATACTGAAGTTACTTGTAGGGCTCATAAATAACACATATTTCTACCAGTTTTCAAATGCTTGCTTGTTTTCAGGATTCAAATTATTTTAAAAATTCACAAGTGAGGGCTTTTTTTAAATGCTAGTTTATTATGCTTCTGAAGAAAAAGCTTTCTAAATGTGAGCCATATGGAGGGGGGGTAGGGTGTTTTTTTGTTTGTTGGGTTTTTTTTCCCTATAATGTAGCCGTCCTAGGACACCAGCTCAGAGGCATGATATGTCACATTGTCTGAAATGCTAAAACTGAACTTTGGTAGTTTTGGTTGTAATCTGAACTATTGTAGTAATATTACAGTTAGTAGAAATATCAAGGTAAATTCTTTTGGGCATTTTGTTAGATTAAAAAAAAAAAAGTTAATTAATTCCATTACAGTTTCTTTCTTTCAAAGGCTGCTAATGTTGGGAATCAGGCTTTGAAACTCCTACCCATGAAATTGAATATTGCATTTGTCTGCAGTCAAAAGTTACGTCTAAAAAGGTAATATTCTTCTAGCATTAAAACTTCAACTGATTCTGAAATATGAAAAAAAAAATTGTGAGGGGGTTTTGTATGTTAAAAGTGACAAATAGCATCTTATCCAAATAGAATGAATACCAAGATTTACGGTGAGTTTTCTCAAAGTGTGTTTAATACAGTGAAATTGTAATATTTTTGTATTCAGGTTTTCTTTCCATGGATAGAAAAAATCTCACTGATGGGGGTATGTTCTCACTTTCCTTCCATTTAAGTTGGTGTAAACAAACTTAAATTTTTAGAAAGTCTCATTTCAGACTTTCTGAAGTATATATAATCTTTCACAATATAGGTAATACTAGGGTGGGCAGATACAATTTGGGAAGATAATTAGATTTTATTACCTAGAGAGAATAGTTACAAAGAATAAAGGCTGCATCAGGGCTGAGCTACAGTAGGGTCTTTATAGCTGGGCTTTGCAGAAGAAATTAAAAGCAACATCTGGAAATTTCCTGAACCTTTTAAACATTGTAATCTTTCATGAGACAGTTTGAAGATTTTCAGTAAGAATCAGCAAAGCTTTTGTTGCCTTAATGCTTCACTGTTTCTACTGTGAATTAAGCAAACACAGACTCAAGAGAAAATTGTTACTTATAGTCCTTTAATTTTTTAAGTATATATGGAAAAAATAAAAATAATTGTCCACAGTCATGCACATGTCCTCTTGTTATGAAGTTTGGCTAATTTGAACTATGGAGGAAACCTAAGAAGTTAAGCTTCAGAAAAATAAGTTTCACAGGGAAGAACTAGATTATCTTTAAAAATGAACAAATATGATTATGTAATAGAGTAAGAATTTCAGAGATAGGATTTAGAAGAGTCAAAGCTAAATTCTGTGAGGAGCCTTTGTGACTGAATTCTAGGACTGAACAGCAAGTTTTCCCCAACCATAGCTCAGGGAACTTTAACAGGACTGGATTTAGAGGTGGTGACACTTTCTTCACATTTCAAACACTGATACTGTAGCCTTGGAAGGTATGGCTGGGAAGGATGTGACAGCAAGGAAACCAGTAGCTTCACTGTAAGGTGGCTGCAAATGCTAAACATGTTAATGAATGTATTATGAAATGTAGTTAACAGTAGTGTTACAGTCATATCCTGAGCAATATTTTGAATTTTGAGTGCAGTAAAATTGCATTATTAAAGCAGAATAATCAGAAACTGCAGCTTAGTTTGTGGATACATCTTACATTACATTTATAAACTTATAGAATATGATAAAAACTAATAAGAAAATGTTTTTCTTATTTCAGTTCTTTATTGGCAGATTTTAAAAGCTAAAGGAAGATGTCTTTTTTCCCCAAAATCTCTTTCCAACATGAAGTTGAAGAGTATCTCATCAAAATGTTCAGAAATAATGAGGTATGTGAAAGAGATACTACTAATCATCAACAAATATTCATTAATTAAATACTGTTAATATTTCTTTAATATTTTGTGTGATATTAAAACCTTAAAATAAGTATTGCCTTCACATAAATATATTTACACTAAACAGCATAAATCTGAGACTTCAGTTTTGAATCCCACTGAGGGATGATCACAGAGAAAATTAACCCTTATTAACCACATAATATTGACAAGAAATACTCCCTTACCCCAGTGTAGAACCAAAAATACTACAATCAGTTAATTCCTAATGTCAAATGACACAAAAATGATGGTTTTGTATATCGATATACAAGTTACGAATTAATAATTTTGAATCTACTCTTCCATCTCCTTAGGACTATTGTTTATACAGTGTCAGAGCTCGCTAGCAGCTACTTTTGGTACTTGCTGCAGCCTGTTTACAATGTACAATGACCTTGCTAATATGACTGTTTTTCCAACAAGTCCTTTTAAAGAAATTTATGAGGTTTTCACTGGAATTAGGTCTCCAGACTTAGACATTCCTCAGTATTGCACATGATGCAACCATATTACTCCCATTTCTACAGAATGTTTATTCAGTGCTTTTTTAGCCCTGGTAAGAGGCTGCTGTTTGACTCTTTTTAATATAAAATCTCTTCTTTCACTTTCAGCTTATCACTGCTTTAGGTACACAGGAGGTGGAAAGTAAATATCAGTCTCTGTTAAGTCATCTATCTCATCCACCAGGTTTCACAACTGTTAGAGTTAATACCCGCTTGGCCTCAGTGAAACACGTGAAGAAATTGCTGTTTGAAGAGATCCAGAAGGTTTGTGCAATTTCTGTGTTACAGCAAAAATAACAGGACGTTTCATCTTGTGCCTGATTATGAGAGCTTTTCATTACTGGAAATTATTCCTTAACTTAATACATGTCCACTAGTATTAACATTCTCCAGTCATACTGATTTCTTGTCAGCATTAAATGTTAAATGAAGATTCATTGTCTGGCACTATTCCTCATCTAATACGTCCAAGAAAGGCAGTCACAGAGGGAAAAGACAGATAAGATGGGGGTGCTACTCTAATAAATACTGTAGGGGCATCATAAGTCTAGAGAAGATGGTAGAAAGAGATAAAAGCTGTAGTTCAGTGTGCTGTATTCAATATGTTTAGAACATTTTTATTTAAGATTAAAGGAGAATGGCTGTATGTCTCATTGCACAAACTGTTTAGGAAAGTGAGAAAATCTCTATGTTTTAGAAACAGGAGCCAGTGATGCCCTGCAACTGCTGCATTTTCTTTTTTAAAAGCTGGTTTTAATTTTTATATCATTTTCTGGATTTTTACTTAACTTGCTTAAACCTTTTTTTATCTGATAATATGTAAGCTGTTATATTTAAGTAGATTATTTTGAAATTCTATCCTAGATCTTCACTCTGTCTAAAAAGATCCAGTTCTTTAAGTAAATTATTAATGCTAGTGGGTGTACAGGGAGCTATTGCATGACAGGAGCCAAGACATTTCTGCGATGCAGAGGCAGTTGACAGTATTCTGCGGGCTGGAATGGTAATGAGTTATGCTAATTTTAGCTTGATTGTAGAAATCTGGAAGTGGGTATTGCAGCAAAATTTTGCTTCAAGGGAAAATGCTTTGCTGAAAACTGAATTGAGTGGCTTTTCATAAACTTTGTATTTTGAATTGCGGTCATGTTAGAAAAGGAAACAACATGACAGTTTTGAACAAAAGGACACTCATGGATTGGTTTCTTTCTTAAGAGAAGATACTATCAGGTGCAAACTAATTCATTTTTGCATTAAAAATATACAGGTTATATTTTAGAAGGCTCAGGTGAGAAGATATTGTCTTTTCAAAGTTCAGGAACAGTTTTAAAATGGCAAGCTCTCATTTTTTTCAACTATACACCCAAATCAGCTCTGAGTACCCAATCAAAGTTAAGCTGAAAAGAAAAATAAAAACTATTACCAGCCTGGCATATTAAGACAGGCAATACATGGGTAGAATTAAACAGTGGTTTATAATTAATAATATCAAAAAGATATACAGATTAGACCCAAGCTTCTCTGGTGGTATTACCGTGGTCTGATGACAACTCAACACAACTTTCTTCCACAAGAAAGCAAAAAACAGTGGTAGGGTTGTGAGCATCTGAACACTGTCCCACTTCCTGAAGTCGGTTCTCAATGAATCCCTTTGTGGCCTTGTTACTTCTCAATTTATTAAATGTTTAATCTTTTATACCAGTAATTTTAATATGGAATGTCTCTTTACACACGATTTTCTAACATTTCTTAACTGTTTTCACTACCTTTTTTTTTTTTTTGTACAGTACAGCTATAAATTACAAATGGAAAAATAGTTTTCAATCTCATTAAGTACTTTAATATTAGTTTTTTTATTATTGCTTAATAATTATGTTCTTTTAATGAAACAGCAATTTAAAGGACTATGTGTTCCAGTTCTTGAGCACCCGAAACTCCAGGACGTCTTATTAATTCCTGTCATTGGACCCAGGTTTGAAATTTTTGGTCTTCAGTGTTAAAATGTCACCACATATATTTTCCTTATAGATTTCTTGTTAAAGAATTATGCTAACTAACACAATTTCATTTATATTAAGAATGAGTGGACAGTCCATATCCTAACCAGATCGCAGCTTTAGTCCTTAGAAGATGTAAGAAAGCATAGAGGGAGTTCTCTCCTTATTTATGAAATTACCTTTTATAGGGAAAATGCAACATAAATACGTCCTCTTTGGAAAGCCACGTAGGTGGCAGACAGAACTACTAAATTTTTGTGGTTGAATACAGAACTATAGCTTAATGCAGGCAGTGTTTTCTTCCACTGGAATCGAGTCCAGGAATCAAGTCTACTGGGATCACAGAATCACCTAGGTTGGAAAGGACCTTGAAGATCATCTAGTCCAACTGTTAACCTAGCACTGACAGTTCCCAAATCAAGCAAGACTGGGGGAGACTGGGTCAATAAAGCTGAGAGGGTTCCTGAATTTCATCCCCTACAAAATGCCTATTCATTCTTAATTCTTAAGATTTGTTTGGATATTTCCTATGTTGCGTCTGTGTCTGCCCCTATGGAGTTTCTTCACTGTTTTACTGAATTCACTGATGAACATTTTATTTAAAGTATCTTATTCATAATGAAGACTAACATACTTCAGATTCAGTTTATATCATGATTAGGTAGAGATTGGTAACAAGTAGTACTAGTTTGTAACCAATGTACAGTCTAAACCAGCATTTAATACTTTTAGTTATTCTCCATTCATTTAATTCTCTTTTTTAGCATCTTTTTCTGAATATTCTGTTCTTTTTATATTCAAATATGTTTACACTTTAATAAGTTCTAGTAACTGTCTTCTTCACAATTCTTTCTGGCAAAGTTTCTCGTTATACTTTATTGTAGAAATATTTAACAGTTGCTAAACACAAAAAAATCTCTTTACAATCATCTGGCCTAGAAAGGGATAGAGGATTATTTCTCTGTCCTAGTAAAATTCATTTGTATTCATTTGTGTTCAGGTTCATCATAGTAGCAGAATGCGTCAGAATCCGCTTTATTCTGAGGACTGGTTTCCTTCTTGGCTATTTTCTTTGATTCCTCTGGGACTGTAATAAACCTTTTAAAGTTAATACATGATAGTTAACTATTTTGTCTATTGTGACAAAACCAGCATTTATAAACTAGAGTTTACTCTGGTTTACTGGGGGGGGTATTTGGTTTTTTTTCAGTATACTTTTTTTTTTTTTTTAACTGAACTACGTTTTGTATTTTTAGGCGAGATTTAAAAAAACATGCATCTGAAGTCATTGTTGGAGCCCAATGTGGATATGCAGTACTTCGAGGAGCACATGTTTATGTCCCTGGAATCATATCTACCTCAAGATGTAAGAGTTCTTAAATATACACAATTAAGTTGTAAAGAGGATGGAAAAGATGACAACTTCCAATCAATATTAGTGACATTAATTTTTTTCTATTCACAGCTGAAATTAATCTTGTTGTAATTTATGGTAAATACTTTTTTTAGTTTTTATGGCTTTTTTTTGAGATTTTCACAATTTTTGCATTATACTTGAAATAAATTATATGTATTTCTCACCTGGCCTGTTTTAAGTTCCCTTTTCCATATGTAATTTGTAGTTGAAGTATTAGTTCTCCAGGATTTGAGTTTCTTGTTTTCATGTGAAAATCTTTTTAAAGAGCATGTTCAAAGTAAAACCTGGCTTATTAAGATTTTTTTTTTACTACTGAATACTGTAACTTTTAGTATGGATGTTCAGTAGAATAAACTCACAGAAGTTTGCTACTTGCCAGTCAAAAAAAAAATAATTAAAGGAATGCCACAACGGTTACACCTGAATGTTGATTATTTAATATATACTATTTCCAGATATGTTATTTCTTCATTCACAAAAGCACCTGCCTTCATGATCCTGTAAGACTCTTAAGTTACAGATCTAAAAAAATTTTCTTTTTTTATTCCATTTGCAATTCATTTTATATTTGTGTATGAGAGATGTAGTAAAAAGAGGCTTTTTCTATTGGTGAGAAAAATCTTCAATTTTAATGTCAGATTCTTAAGAAATGGAAATTTTTGTTTCAATGCCTGTGAGACAAGATAAAAAATCTACATATACATGCTTAGTGTTCAGTAACATATTTCTTTTTTATTTAAAGGCCAAATTAACTTTATGTGAAGCCAGTATAATTTTGGATGATTCATCTCATTATTCTATTATGATGAGATCTACTAATCATTGTGGCTCATATTATTAAACAAAGTGAGTCAGGAAAGCATTTATATAGCCACTTAATTTCATCCCCTTTCAGGAAAAAACCTTTGAGAAGTTTTAAGCATGTACTTAAGTCCAATTCACTGAACAGGAATGTTTTTCCATCTAGGACTTAATACTGAAATAAGTATATTGCTGTAGCAGTTGTTGAAACTGCTTATTTAGACAACCTCATAAATATTCAGATCCCTCTTTGAGTCAACTGGTGATTTATCATGATTGCTGCATGTTATTATGCATGCAACATCAATTCAAAGAAAAGAAAAGATACTATAAAACTTTAGGAATACTTCAGGGGAATTGCAGATAGCAAAATAAAATAAAAGGGCATGCTACTCACTTGAGGCCAAATATGATACGGCTGTATTAAGCGCAGATGGTGTAACTAGGGGGGAAAAAAAATGTACAGCAAGAACACACATTTAATCACTGAAATTTCAACTCAAATGGGGTAAACTAATTATCAGGGGGCTTTGAGTTTAATTTAACTCATCAAACTCTAAGCTTTATGTTTATGGAATGCCCATATAAGCTCCAAAAAGCTTAAGAACTGTACACAGTATTAACGCATTTTGGAAGGATAATTGTCAGCAGAGAGTGAAATAAAATCCTTTATGTTTGAATACTGCAAAAAATCATTAGCAAATATGCTTGATGGAAGAGTTAAATTGCTGCAAGTTTTTGTTCAGTGAAGTTTAAGCAGACAGTAACAGTAGGCTATCACATAATGTCTTGTGTCACATTGTGTAAAAAGAAACTACGCAAAAAAAAAAAATAAAAAATTTAGTGGCTACCCAACAAATACTACCATTTAAGAATTCCAGGGCATTTGTGCATATTCAGAAGGCCACTTGAAAATGGAAAAAAAGTTTCCTGAATACATTTCAAACAATTCTTGGGAAGCTGAACTGTCATTAGTCTTACTTGTCATATCTTCTCATTGCTCCAGCCAGTCAGACATGTCAGAAGCATAATTTTGTAAAAATTGTTTATTGCTGTCAGTGGAGGCCTTTATTTTTAATCATATTTTTCAGCCAGTCAGTGCATAGAGCTTGCTCACTCTCCCCCTTTTCCATTGAGTTTTGTTCCAGCTCAAAAAGTTTAAGTCCTTAGGACTACACTTCTAGAGTTTGGTGTATACTTACATACTTCACTGATCTGGAGAGTTTTAATTGGAGATGTAAAGCTCTTTTAGAGGATTATTGAGAACAGCAGTTGCCTTAGAGGGAAGAGAGCCACACTAGAAAAATTCTTTCAATAAGAATATATAATCACTTGTATCAAAGCAATAGAGAAAAAGCAGCTATAGCTATGTTCTACCTAGCTATTGAGAAGTCATTAGACAAATTTAGTACTAGTTTATTCATACAGTAAGTGTGAACCAGTGTTGTTTGATGTACTTGAGTTCTTGGAGCACACACAGAGTACTGAATCCTGAAGAGTGAGCTTAAAACTTGTGGGTGATCATGTGGTGATAAAAAGTAAAGTGAAGATTTGTCTCGCCACTTAAAAAACAAGACACACTGTCTGATATGTAACCTTGTGTCTTGCAATAGCTCTGGTCACTTGGTGGCCATCGTTCACCATGTATACTTCCAAGCTTAATATCAGTTAATCTTTGATTACATTAAGAAAATTTACATTTTGACATGATACAGGATTAAGTAGTCTACTGAAAATCGTGTTATTTGGTCACTACTGTCTTGCCAAGTGTATTAATCTCAACATTTCCATTCTTTTTGTGCAGATATGAAAGCTGGAGATCTGGTCTCAGTGTATTCAGATATTGAAGGGAAATGTAAAAGAGGAGCCAAAGAATTTGAAGGAGTCAAAGTTTTCCTTGGAAATGGGATTTCAGAACTGAGTCGCAGTGAAATCTTTAGTTCAAGTGGCCCACTGAAGTAAGTCAGTAGTAACTTCAATCTACACCTACAACTTCGCAGAGGAAAGGAGGAAGATGGGAAAACACTGTGAAATGTTCTGTACCCTATGTGCAACCACAAGATGGCTTTGACTGAGATCTGTCTTGCATGTTGGGACGTCCAGTATCTTTTGGGAAGTGTTAGTTTCTGGGAATATGATACAATTGTGCCTCCTGCTGTCTTTTGTAACTTCACAGCTAAGGTAGTGGCAATGTGATGGCAGTTACAATTAAAGTACTACAGGAAGTATTAACAGACTGAACAGTTAGTTTCATAGTGGTATCCAGATACCAATTTACCTGAGAGGTAGGAGGAAATAAATGGGAGCCTTTTCAGAATTTATGTTTAGCATATGATTTCAATAATACAGAAAACCAGAAGTGACAAACATTCTCACTGTGGCAAAATTGCATTTTAGTAAATTGTTCTGTACCGCTTTCCTATTTGGAAGGAACAAAAGTGCAGCCTTGTCAATTTCTCCTTCTCCTGAAAATATTTGTAAGGGCTTTTTGGTGGGGCAGAGGACAGAAGATAACGTCAGATATCTTAAAAAAGATGTATAGCTTTTACCAAGGTAGTTATCTATGTCAAGATTACTTGCTTTTCTATTTTGTTGCCAAAGCATTTGGTTTGTTCCTCTTCTGTCATCTAAAATATATATGAAAAGCAGTGTACAAGAGCATGGACATCAAATTATGACCGAGACTTTACATCCCAAGAACAAACTACAAAAGATCTAGTAAAAAAGATAACGTTTTCAGAGGATTTCTGGTTTATTAGAGCTTAAATGTAATAGAAGTAGTGGTAGGATATACCTGTTGAGTTGATGGCATGGAATGTTAGTATGTAACACTAATTCTGGTGTCTGTAAGTTTGCTTTCTCATATCCTCCCTTCTTGTTGGACTGTGCAGTGCATATGCAAAATAATACTCATTATTTTTTTATTTTATTATTACTCATGTTATCTTCAGTAATCTATTGTTTTCAGGCTCAACACTCTTTTTTCTTGTTTTTATTTTTGTCCATTTTCTTCTATGTTTATCTTGATGATATCTGTGTCAGAACTTCATCCATATTTAAAACTTCTAGGTTGTTTCTAAATTCAAACCTTTGCTTTGCAGGCAAATCAATGTTTCTCTGTCTTTTGAAATAGAATTTCTTTAGTTATTTGTCTGAAATCTCAGGCAGTCTAGAAAAATAGAGGAGGATCTAAGTAGGAAATCATATGCTAGTGCCATAGTGCATACATGGCTAGCCAAAAGCAGTCATGGATGGAAATGAACACATTTAAATGTGCATTTTATGCATTTCTTGACATTATCAGGTCTTGGATTAGATCTCAGTTTGTCTTATGTAAAAAAATATAAATTTGCTTTATGCAATTTTTAGAAATAGTTTCAATTTATGATGTAGTACATTTTTTGTTATGGTTTACCTAACTTAATGACGTAATTTTAAAGTGCTTTCATTTTTGTAAGATTATTGTTTCAAGTTTCCGTTTGTAAGCATAATGATTTTAATTGAATACTCTTAATAATTGTAAATCTGAGGAGTTAATTTTTTTTTTTCATGTTTTTCAGTGGGATGGGCATAAGAATGATAGAGACAGTCTACCTTAGTCCTTCATTTGACAATGTGCTCCCTAGTCATTTATTTTTACAGGTATGTTTGTTACAAAAATAAAAGTCTGTATTATTTGCAGAATAATGAATATCCTCTAAGGACACATTAATACTTTATATATTCGTTGTGTATAATGGCACCTAATTCACTCTTTGGATTTAAAGAAAACAAAGCATTTAGAATGAAGTCAGTATCTATGTGTAGGTGGTTTAATCATACCACATTTGATAAGGGACTTCAAAGTAACTTAAAAGATATTCACTTAAAAACTTACGACTTCTTTTTACACAGATACTCTGCATAGAACTTTTATGTTTTGGAATCTGTCTATGACCTCTGAAATGTAAGGCTCTTTCAGAGTATATCCTTCTGTAGATAATCAGCAAAAATTCCAAATATTAGGTTGACTTGAAGAGAAAAAACATCATATTAGCTCTAATGAAAAAAAAAAAATCTGGACAAAATAACTATGAAAAATCTTACAGTAGAACAGATTTTACTACCTTTTACCATAAAACTTGTCAGCTTCTAAAGAATGACAATTTTTAGTGTAAAATTTAAGAACTTATTTCAATCTAGCTTTTCCTTTTGCATCTTTAATATTTGTGATACCTATATTCCTTTTCCCTCACAATAACACTAATTAAAAGCAATACTCAGACATGACAATTGGCCACCTGTGTTAAGTTGAAATGTAGGATGATGAAATCATGGAACTTTCTAGTTTTCTTAAATCAGGTAAAATTCTTTATTTTAGTTTTGGCATTGTATTTTTATTATATAAATATGATGACTTAGAAGCAGGTTTTAAAGCAACCTCAAACTATCCAGCCATGAAAAAAATAGTTATTTTAATCTTTAAAACACATATAAATAAACTGTTGTTCAGATATTCTCTGAAATTCTAAGTTATGTCCTCATTTGATTTGTGTAACTATCACTCAGGAAGGTAAGCCCTTTATTACAGTGAATTTTCTTAGTCACTATTTCTTTTGTCAGAAGAGACAGTTCAGCAGATGAGGTGTTTTTATGCATATGTTCTGTTTGTAATTGATCTTAATATTTTCAAATCGGCATCAATGCTGTCTTCTGGTGTGGGCAAAGGGTAGTTTATCAAGCAATATGTTTTCTCATGGCTGGCAGTAAATGAGAGGCCTTTTCTTACCTGATTCAGTTTATCAGAGGAATAGACTTGTTAGAGAAACAGGTTATTTGAGAGACTGGTGCACATCAGAATTTAGATCATATTCAACTTCTTGTCCACCAGGATGCCCAGGGCTTTCTCTGCAAAGCTGCCTTCCAGCCAGTCAGCCACAGTCCATATTGGTGCATGGAGTGCACCAGGTGCATGAGTTAGCACTTCTGTTTGTTGAGCTTCATGAGATTTCTGTTTCTCCATTTCTCCAGCCTGTCAGGGTCCCTTTGAATGGCAGCACAACCTTCCAGTTTATCAACCACTCTTTCCAGTTTTGTATCCTCTGTAAACTTGTTTAGAGTACACTCTGTTCTGTTATCCAGGTCCCTAAGGAAGAGGTTAGACAAAATTGGTGCCAGTGTCCACCCTGGAGTATACCACTATTGACTTGCCTCCAGCTGGACTTTGTGCCACTGATTATGACCCTTTGAGCCTGACTTTTTTGACCTGAATTTGCCATGTGTGAGATAAATTGTTATTCATTTTTTTGAACACTGTGGCATGGAACTTGAAACTGTGCCAACCAAAGACAACATGTAGTAAAGACAACTTTAGAAGGTTTTTATACCTTTGTGTTGAACCAAGTTAGAACAGAATCTTTCAGAAAATTTCTATATTGTGTAAGATCAATACTGTGCACAATTATTGCATATTATTTCTCTTCAGTGCATTTGTTCTGTTTATACAATTAATAGTGCAGTTCAGTTTCTTGGTACCTTAATTCAGCAAGTGTAATCTCCTTCCTATTGATCTTGCTGCTCGTTACTATACTACACCAGTATGTTCATATAGTAAATGTTCTAATAAACAGATCAATATAGAATATTTGTAATATACAGAGCTGCTCTCTGTCTGTGATAATAGCAATTTATTTTATTTTAACTTTTAGCACTGTAGTCCCCATAGTCATGAACCCTTAAACTTTAGTCATAGATACTCATATATAGCTTTAAATAAAAGAGGAGACACTGGAGACTTCCAACCTGTACTGTCTCTTTAATATAATCCCAGTAGTTCATTTTCTGTTAAGGAACTGACAGCAATATCGTAGGTATCTTCATTGCTGAATGAATTTTTCTTTCAATGAGTTTGTCATTCCTTGATGCAGGACTTGACACAGGACATAAGGTTTGAATTCTCCCATGTTTGTTTTTATGATAGAACTTGCCTTCTGTGGTTGTGAGCCATATTTTAAACCCTCAACCAGGAGAGAGAATTTTGGATATGTGTGCTGCACCTGGAGGAAAAACAACCCATCTTGCAACACTAATGCATGACCAGGTAAGAGCAGTCACTGTCTCAAGTGAAGAAAGTCTGACTACTGTTCATTTGTACAGGTTACTTCATTTTGCTGTCAGAATGCACAGATGATTTACAACAGCAAACAATTAATATTTGAATGTTTTGGTTACCAATATATTTTGCTACACATCAGAGTTAGTGAAATGGGCATAGACTATCCAATAGTCACCATCCCATTTAAAACCTTATTTGCTGCAAATTGACCTGTTGAAATGTGTTTGATTTCACTTTTTAAATGTTATTGAATTATTTGTAATGGAAGAATTCATAGCATGCGGGGCATAGTTATTCAGGAATATGCTGGATTCATGAAGCTGAGAATATATGGAAATCAGGAGTTACTATTGTGTGCCAAAAGAATGCACAACTCTGTACAAAAACATATTTAAAAAGTTCCTAATCCAACTAACTTTCTTCTCAGTAAAAATTATCAATTACGCAGTACAGATAGGATCTTAGACTGAATTTCTAGCCTGAGTTTGTCATTCTAAGGTAGATGGTTGCAACCCCAAAAATATCTCATGAGAAAATAACAATATGAGAAGAAACAAAAACAATGTTTAGAGAAAGACAAAGGAAAATAACACACAAGCAAAAAATAATGTAGATATAGGAATAACAATTTGCATATATTAAATTGTTATATGCAGAACAAAAGGCAGAAATGCAGACTACTTTCTAGAAGAGAGGGGAAGAATGTGTAATGTTTCCTCTAAAAATGTTGTAAGGCATTATTATTTTCTTTGGAATAAGGTTATTATATCAGATTATTTAGAAATCTTGCAGTTACATTATGCAGTAGTTCAATGGTTGTCTGTGCATTAATGGGAAGGTAGAGTGGGTAATGATGTGAATGTATTTAGAAAATACATATATTCAGTTCTGTGACTTTGCTTATGGAAATGTTTCTTCCCTCAGTATGGAAAGTTTGTAAACATGCATTAAACATGCATTAGACAGTCATTAGACATTCACTGGATAGATTTATAGAGCTTCCAGCAAATAATTTCAGTGTGATAAATAAAGGAAGTCTGTAAAAGCATGTATTTCTCTCATGGATTCATTTACACCTATACCTTTTCCATCTGTTTATGTACATTTTGTATAACTTTACATAACTGTTTTCCTTAGTCATCTTAGATATTTTGGTTGTGCTTACCTTCAGCCGAAGTGGTAAAGATTAAGAATACAGATTTTGAAGTTTATCTGAATTGGTTTTCCCTCTCTGAGTATATAATACTTAATTTAAGATATGGAAAAAAATATATTAGTAATTTTGCACTGCTTTTTGGTTCTTAAGTTCCATTCAGAGATTTTCCATACTAAATTTCCATAGACAGTGTATTAAAGCATTAACATCTCAGAATATTTGAATCAATTTTTTTTTTTTTTTTTTTGGTAATTATAAAAATTAGTATATTTGCTTTAGATGAGATATTCTTAATCTTTATTGTTAGAAATTGGGAATAATTAAAGCTTGAGAATTCTTTATTACTGTTTGGACCCCAGTCCAGACCATTGCTTTTTCTAGATGTCTTTCAGGAAGTTTTTCTGGCAGTGGCTGACATTGACCAGATGGGGAAGAACTGTTGCCTTTCAGCTTGTTCTTTTTTCTGAGAGTCTCTCAGTAGAAGGACTTACCTCTTCATATCCACAGTACAGCACATGTGCAGCAAATCACTGTTTTAGCAACAGACCTACTTTTCAAGCACAGTCAGTTGTTAGTGTGCAGGTACTATAGGTTGAATGGTGATAGGGAAGAAACAGTGGCACCTGTTTTTGAGAGCTCCTATAAGAGTTGATTTGGCTCACAGCAGATGAAGGTTGGACACAATTGACACCACAAAAATCCTTTTTTACTTCTCAGTTGTAGACCTACATATTGGCTAACATGACATACAGTCAACAGCTTATCTTTACTGAAAGTTGGTGTTTGGTTTTGGTTTTTTTTACACTGTATATCTTAGTAATGTTACCCTTCTATAAGCCTCTAGAGAGCCATCACCAAGTAGGAAAAAGTTGTCATGTTTTCTCAGCAGGTTCTGTTTGCTCTAGCAAGTCTAGTAGAGGTTTTTGGTCTTTGGGGTTTTTTTGAAGATAGTTTTAGTGTTCTGGATTTTACTGATGCTACTGTTTACTTTCCTTTCTGTTTACAGATTTCATCTAGCAGATGGTGGTGTGTGTCTGTTTTGATTTATCTTGGGAGAGGAAGAGAGAAATCTTATTCTTACATAAAAGGAATAATGTGTAATTGTGACTCCACTCCTCTCATGTCTAAATATATTTGAGTATTTACAGTATTTCCCAAAGTAACTTGAGTGACAACTGCTGCAAGTATAACAGTTCGTTATGTGCCTGAGCAAGCCAGAAGCATGGCTGTGGTCCTCATTTCCTCAGAACTGAGATGTATGTGATCATGCTTCCCACCATCTCCATGCAAATTTAAAACCTCTGGACCTATTTTACCATTTGAGACTTCTACCCTCTTTCAGATGATAACATTTTTACCTAACTTAGTGCCCAGTAAAACAGTTCAAAACAAACAAAAAGAAAGAAGCAAAAATGCCACTTGCCAGAAGTCAGACATTATAGGGTCCCTTGGGGAGTGACTGTGCCAAGCAGCTAGTGCCAGTCAGAACATACAGAGCTTCAGACTAGTATCTAGCCTAGTGTGGGTATCACGAAAAATATGGACAAACAAGGACTACTGGAGTGTGGATTTAAGAATAACAAAATCCTGTAGGGAAAACTAAGCTTCATTCTTTACACTGCATATGGGGGGATGGAGGACTCAGGAACTGCACATGCATTTAACCCCTATGCTTTTGATAAAAACTTTGGTTTTTTTTCAGGGTGAAGTAATAGCCATGGACAAGATAGCTAACAAGGTCAAAAAAATCAAGCAGAACGCTGATTTGCTACGTTTGAATTGTATTAAGGCCTTTTGCTATGATGGAACAAAGGCACTTTCAGTTGAGAAGAGAGATGATGAACAAGGTAAAGTAAACGACTACTTGTAGTAGTAGCTTTTAAAAGAAAATAGTAATCCATTTTGCACTAATAGTATTAAACCTGCCACATGTCTACAGGTCCTTGAAATCTTGGCAGATACCTAAGTTGCTTCAGCACTGTGAATGCTCTTTTATTTTCTACTGATTTGTGATTATCGGCTTCTCTGTGAAGCAAATACAAAAACTCAAACTGTCTGTCCTTACCACAACTTAATATGCTCAAAGGAAATGCATTCCTTTCCCAGATAATATCAAAGACTGAAGAAGCCTTAAAGCTTCTTTCATGATAACATTTAAACCCATATCTGAATTGTTTGACATAGTGCGAAAAAAAAAATAAATATGCAGAATTGCTTAGCTTTTCTGCCTCAGAATCCTCATCTGTAAAATGGGGTTATTAATACCTAACTCCCAGGAGTGCTGCAAGGTTTATTTCACTGATGTTTGTTCAGCTGACCAGGGGAAAGTTCTGTAGACGCACAGTGTATTATTTTAAGTTCATTTAATTTGCTTTTCTGAAGTGCTGTATTTATGATACTGGTTCTGTTCCCATGATGGAACGAGTTAAACGGTATCTGCTGTCTTGATTATTTTTAGTTTGTTGTACAAAGTATGCTGTTCTTTCTCACTCTGTTTTATCCTAGTCACTAGTTAGTCTAAGTAGGAATCAGGTTGCATAATTCACCTTTTTTGTCCCTATGCAGTTATTCCTGCTTTGGAGGAATAAGGTACTTTCTTAATAGTCTTTCTATGAACATAAAATAATGTAGGTGGTATATAGTGCTTACACAGATGAACAAGAGTTAGCTGTAATACTGAGAGATCATGAAGGCTTTTCTGTACATTCCTGCAAGGAAGATATGACGTATCTTGAACTTTGTAGTAATGGATCAGAGGTAGATAAATCAGACTTATTTTGTAGTGCTGGAACAAGATAGGTGGCAGCAGTATGAAATCACTCGCTTGTTTTCATTGGTTATCTAACGAGCGTTTGAGGAGCAGAGGGAGAAAAGGAGGTAAAACATATCTATGGCTCTCTTCCTCATTGGTTATTCACAGATACACGTATGGAGCCGCTTTTGTCTTGGTGATGCTGAGCTGAGGAGTCTGTAGCACTAAGGTGATAGAACTTTTTGGGCCATTGAGCCAGTGGGATTCAGATGAAAGGATAGGCTCTGCATATAGAAGTTACATATTTCCTTTTCTATCCAGGTAATATTCAGAAATTGTTCTTGTCTTCACAATCCTCATTTACTGATTTGTTCTGCTGTGGAGATACCATGTGTCACTCATTAGAACTTGTAATATTTCATGTTATTATAAGTGCTTTATTTTCTACAGATATATATGCATTGCAAGAAATAGTTATTCTATAGACAGTCCAATTATTATTATTTAAGGTAGTCTTAATGGTTAACTACAGGCTCCGCTCAGTAAAGACCGGCACAGAATTCAGTTATGAGCTGACTGTGGTTCATTATGGCTTACCTGTACAACTTGGTACCCAGCACCTCTGACCAATCGTATTTCAATATTTTTGTTTGATTACTTTTATATTTTACTTTCAAATTATTAAGGCTAAAAAATATTTTTTGCCTAAAGGGATCATGTGTTATTTTAGCTGACAGAATTAAAACTCTTTAGTTTTCTGAGAGATGAAATCGACCACCAGCAATGCTGTTTTGTCTCTAGCTGATATTACATTTGAAGACACTACCTATAGAACATAAAAGTTTTATGTCAAGGAAACAGTAACAGCTTGTCCTTGTCTTTGGTGAAGTCTTATGGAAAGAAACAGCCACATTTTACATTACTAACTGCTTTTTACAGAAGGACCTCCATTCTTACCAGAGTCGTTTGATCGAATTCTTCTTGATGCTCCATGTAGTGGGATGGGACAGAGACCAAACATGGCTTATTCCTCAACTTTAAAGGAAGTGACCTCTTATCAGCCACTACAGCGCAAGCTTTTCACTGTGGTATGTATTGATCATTGAGTAGATCTCAGCTAAACTGGACATAAATGCTTTTGCAGCATAAAACTTCATACCAAAAAATGGTGCCTCATTTTCCCTACCTTTTCAGCAGTTAAAGATAGCATTAGGATTCAGTTAATGTCTCAGCTCCACTGTATCTGTTGCTAGGTGAAGTCAATTCACTGGAGCATGAGAAAGGCATATGTAGGCCAAAGTAAATAAAAAACTTTGTATGTGTGGGGTTTTTTGTTGTTTTTTTTTTTTTTATTCCTTCAGTTTCATCAGCTTTAATTTAAAATAATTGCAAGGGTTAAAGTCCGGAGCAGGCTAAAATCTTTTCTCTGCAACAGCACAGACTCTTGTAAATTCACTGTGTGGAACTCCCATGCAGTGGTGCTGTGAGGTACTGTATGGGATACAAGATGAGTACAAAGCCAGGAGGTCGTATTACAATTTTTCATGCTAGTAGGCTTGTGCTTGGGCTGATGCTGAAAGGTAAGATTTCATGAAACTTGTCTAAATCTGAATTATTTGTATTCAAAATGAACCAAAGCTTGAGAACAGCAGCACAGATAGAGCTTTCATGCCAAATATGTGAAATCTAATAGTTGACATCTAATATCACTGATAAAAATATCCATGTATCCATGGTGGGCAGCAGGTGATGAAAACAGAACTAATCTGTCTGGGATACGCAGAGCTATACAAAATAACAAATCTTACAAGGTGAATCATCTTAATGGCATTAATAAACTGCATGAGTTATAATGTTGATTTTGGAAAGAAGAATCTTTCTAATCCGTGGGATCCTTTACTGTATTCCCTGAGAAGAATTAGTATCCTAATGCCTTAGACAGAAAGATTTGAGTTTAATTAAGTAATAAATTTTAATATTATAACTTAATAGTTTTCTTGGTTAATGTTGCTCAATATGAAAGTTTTTGCATTTAAAAATAAGCTGAATTATTGTTTATTTCTTCCTGCAGGCAGTGAAATTGCTGAAGCCAGGAGGTATTTTAGTATACAGTACGTGTACAATTACACTTGCTGAAAATGAGGAACAAGTTGCTTGGGCCCTGAAAACTTTTCCATGCCTCCAGCTTCAGCCACAGGTAACAGTATTTTCACGGTACTTCAACACAATCTGATAAGCTTGTTTTGGCACTGTAAATTTACACACTATATTTACTATCAATAAATCTCACTTTCACTGCAGACAGTTTTAAGTGCTGTGGATAGAAATATCACAAGGATTTCTGAGGCACTTCTAAATCCGTTTTTGTGTTTAATTGAGCTTCATTTAGGGATTGTTGTTTTCCACTGTGTACTGTGGTTGTTTTGATTTGTACAACAGTAATTTAAAACACAACAGGGACAAAATTTCTCTTGAAATTGTTCCTTAATCCATACCTTTTTTGCACATTTACAGGAGAGGTGAACAATTCTTTTATTAATGCCACTGAAGACTTGCAGAAAGGATGGGAAATAAATGGAAAGAACCTTGTGTTTTGGGGAAGGAGGTTCTTATATATATGGGAGCTAGTTTTGTGTTACGTAAAGGAATGAGGGAACAAATTTATTTCAGGCTCAGTATTTCAAGAATGTACCTTGTCTTTTTTGGAGATAGTGTCTATCATTAAGATGTCTGGGAAGAGGTAATATATAGGAATATACTAGCATTTTTTACCTATACTGCATACATTTAAAAAAATATCTGTTGCCTTTGTTAGTAACTTGAGAGAGTTTATTGTCAGACTGATTTTCCTTTGCTGATGTGATGAGTTGGGTGGGTTAGTTGTTGATCATCATGGCTTTGAGGAAGTTTTAACTCTGATACATGTTTAGCTTACTTATACATTCTGTGATGATTTTTATCTGTCTTTAGAAGTTTAGATGCATATTTTAACTGAAATTAAAAAAATATACACAATAGGTGTACAAGGAGAAATTATATGAAGACTAGTAAAGATTTAACAGAACTGAAGCTTTTCTTAAAAGATTTGTATGTCAGGGTTCTGTGTGCTTTCTCAGCATTCATTTACTAGGAATTTATCAGTTCCATCTGTTTCAAATGAGATTATACATTTTACCTAACAGTATAAAAGTTGTTTTCAGTAGAATGACAAAGAAAAATACAAGCCCTATTAACTCAAATGTAAGATTAATTCTGCTTTAATAGACTTTTGGCTCCCCAGTAATGTCAGTGTTGAATAAAGCATGAGTTTTCACACACAAATGCCATACCTGTAAAAATTCTTTTGTGTATATTTTAAATGAGACAACACTGACTTGTTTACCCACAGATATAGTATCTTAAAAACAGTTCACCAGTAATGTGAACTATGGTGATATTTTCCAGTGAACAGGAAACTTGAGTCTAGGGTTGACTTACCTCATGTTCCTTTATGTGTTTCCCATATCTTTAGTCTCTCAGTAGACACCTTATACACCCAGTCCCCTGTCTCCCACTTCCTCAGCTTGGCAACAGATCGTGGAATCATGCTGGGTAAGGAAGAACCAGGACCTGAAGCCATACCCGTTGATCTTGTAGGTGGAGGTTACTGTATGGCAGTTGATCCTTTGTGCAGACTTACTTCCTCTTAGGTGTTTACACAGGTGATACTGTATACCATCTTAAATGCAGTAACTTAACTGGCAGGAAAAAGGAAAAAGTAGAGGAAAAAACTGGTCTGTCTTTGAGCAAGTTGCTTGACCCTGTGTAATGCTGTTTTCACTAGACTTTTACCTTTCCATTCTTCTATTACATTACTTCAAGTTGCTACCCCTGTCTCCCTCTGTATGTTCTTTTTTCTCAATTTGCAATGGGCACTTCTGTCTCTTACCTGGAAAGCACTGAAATCCTGCTGAGGGAAGAGAAGAATCAATCTGCAACCTGTTGGCTGCCCAGCTTTACAGCACACAGTGTGTGGTTAAGCTACTAACTTGCATCATGTGCTGACTGGATGAGCTCATGCTTTAGCAAAGTGTGATGGCTGCATTATAACTATGCTAGACTAGATTTACAAAGGAGGTCTACTTTTGATATTGCAATGCCAGCTTTTGCACATTTTGTTCTATCTCCTTACTGAATGCACTGAAAGTACAATTCAGCTAAGAATTAGATTTTTTTTTTTTTCCAGGAATCAGTGTATTGAAAAGCACTCAACACTACTTACAAGAAATGCTGAGAAGGCAGCTGTGCTTTTAAGCCCTCTCCCCTCCTGAATTTTGATGCCAAATGTTATCTGAATTCAGATACCTAAGCTTGCTCTTCTGTCCTTTCTCTGCCTTATATACGTACATATGTAACAGTAGTCCCATTAGTCTAATTACATGACAGAAAATCTGAAGATCAGATTTTTCTGCTGCATCATCTTCCAAAATGGTGTCACTTCAGGTAATAAAGTATTCTGGACTGGGGCATTCAGTCTCTACAGTTGAAGTTTCTAATGTGAAGAATCCAGGTATTTCTACTACTTTTAATGAGTATATTAATAACTGACTTAGGAATCACTATTTTGGACTTAACTCATAGCTATTAGTCAGTACACAGAAGTGCTGTATCATTTAAAAGTGGCAATGTAAAATCTTTAGACCTTCCTAGTATCTGGTGATAACAGCTTTCTTGTGATGTTTCAGTCTTTTGAGTAACAAATTATTTAGACTTGAGTACCTGTCCTCAATAAGTGCTCTAAACTACTGGGCTAAAGTGGATTAGGTGCACCACCATCTCCTCAAAGCACTTTGGACCTTGTATATATGCTTGTATACATATTGACCAGATGAAGGCAAGAAAAGAAGGGCCACGTTACTTCTAAATCCTCCCCTGGTGTCAGTGTTACAAATGTAGTTTGTCTACCTTAGCGGTTAGGCAGCTCTGCATATACTCAGTAGAACACATTTAGGGCACTTAAGAATTTTACTGATGCTTCACTTCACTTTTCTTTGTTACTTGAAAAGGAACCTCACATTGGAGGAGAAGGCATGAGGGGAACTGGACTGTCGCTTGATCAGCTGAAGCTGCTGCAGAGATTTGATCCATCTGCTGTGCCACTGCAAGGAATGGACATTAATTCTTTGCAAGATTCCAGGGAAGATGATCTGATTTCACGGGCAAATAAAGACTGTATAGGATTTTTTATTGCAAAATTTATTAAGTTGAACAGCAAATAAGCATTTAGTAATGCAACGTGAAAAAAATACCTCTGTGAGTCTTAAGAAGAATTCAGGCATGAAGTGTGTTTCTTCCTGCTGCATTGTTGCCAAGCCAACAGGCTGACGGCAGGGTTGCTATGGCAGCGATAAAACCTGCCAGCTGTTCTGCTGGGAAAGAGCCACAGGTTGCAGAAGGGAAGTCATGGCTGGGGGAAGGGTAGTATCAATTTGAAGTCTCCATTTGCTTTTATATTTACAGTAGGTCAGTGCATGAATGACAAGTATGTTCACTGTCTGTTCAATCTTTCCCCATGTGAGTTGCTTCTCTAGTGCAGCAAGCGTAGGAACAGGATTTCTCTGGGAGGGGAAGTAAGCTACTTTATGAAGTGCAACGTAAATAAATTACATGGGAACAATTATAATGAATTTTGGAAAAGGTAGTTTCTATGGAGGTTTACCAATAGTTAATGTTTCATTAAATAACTGTAGCATTTTACAAAGAACTGTTTTATAAATTGATACTTAGAACCTCATTTATTTTAATACAAGCAAGATTCTCTGTACACATAGTATATACACAAAATACGATTAGGCTTTGTAGCATGTCTTTTATAGCAGCATGAATATATTAAACCATCTCACTCTGGGAATGTAAATAAATATTGTTTCAACATCAAACTTCCCATGCATAAAGTGTATTGGTTTTGAAATAGCCTATTCGACTGACTGACAAGTGACAATTTTAAAATCAAACATTTGCAACAGAAGGGGCTACAGTTGTGATTAATATATCAAAAGACAGAAAACAATGCATAATACCATCTGAAATGTTCCAAATCACCTTTCAGACAACTAAGAATATTAACTCTTTATTGGTTAGAAAGCATCACCAGTTAAAAATCATATGAAAATTGAAACTGGGGAAGCATGCTAATGAGAACTGCCTTAATACACTGCTCAAAGTTTTAATAATCTAAATTTCTTAAAGGTGTTAGATGTACTTAAAAATTCTGCTTCAGTTCCACAGATGTTCTCCATTTGAACAGCATTCTCTTTTCTTAGTACTGCTAGAACTGACCATAGCACTAAGATTAGAGGGAAAAGGAAGTACAATTCAAAAACATAAATTGACATCTGTGCCAGTTTTTTTCCTCTCATCAATTTCTAGTTTTTAAAAGCATTATCTGAAAATGTCTGTCTCTTCACATGTAACTATTCGGTTGGATTAAAAAGAGCAATACTTCTTTTATGATTTGTCTTTATACCGTCAGAAGTGCTTTTGCATTTACTCGCAATCAAAAAAAAAACCCCAAAACTATTCTGTTTCTCAGTAGTCTGGTTGTTTACTTATATTTGCTATAAATGTTTTGATACCATATGTTTTCTACTGTTCTGAAATAAAGCAAATGTCCCTTCTTCTGTTCTACCAAGGTTGATTAGTGAATCCTCTGTAAGGCCTACCCTAGCAGCACAGGGTAGGAGGATGGAATCCTTGTCTACTACTTGTCTACTGTTGTTGGTCACTCCTTGCCATTAGCCACAACATGTCTAAAGACATTTTAAAGTAATTTTGTTTCATCAGTAGTAGTGAGATATCCTATTTAGAATCATAAAAGCTCATACTATAAATTACAGTCTTTTAAGTCTAAATACGGACGATAAAATAATTACTTGGTAACAAAAGGGATTAGTCTTTTACTGTAAGTACATGTTGAAATCTTTAACTCAGTGCTAGTAAAAAAAGCATTTGCTTTTTGCAGAATATATAAATTCTGTAAACATTAATCAGCACACATAGACTATATACTGAAATTTGCATATGTATATAAAATAAGGAACTTTGCCTCCAGTTTCAGCAACAGGATTTGTGCAATGCTGAATTTGAAAGAATTAAGATTGCTGAATTTTTAGTGGAAGATTTGTTGAGACTTTCCCAGATTTCTTTAGTTTTGAACGATAAACAGGCTTTTCAAGAAGGTGTTCTCACTTGATTTTATATGAGAAGTTTCTTGTGGGGGGGAGTAACTGTACTTGATTCTAGGGTAATTGCAAACCAGACTTAACCTGAAAAAAATTGCGGATACCTTGAACTATGAGAGTTGATTCTGCAAAAGACAACTGCTAGACTTAAAAGAACACTTAGTATACTAAAGGGATAAGCCTCAGCTGTTTCCCCTGGGCCGCTCTCTCTGTTGGTA
The DNA here is from genome assembly GCF_003259725.1 of Athene cunicularia. Lineage (NCBI taxonomy): Eukaryota > Metazoa > Chordata > Aves > Strigiformes > Strigidae > Athene > Athene cunicularia. The sequence goes on along the minus strand of NW_020799095.1, from coordinate 31,789,466 downwards.
ATTGGGGATTGTGCGGGGGAGAGACTTATTCACCAGGCAGTTGAAAGCAGAAACTCAAGATGCTACAAATTGAGGAGCTCCCTTGAAGGAGCCAGGATCCTTTCTTGGACTACAGGATTGGCTAAGTTAGCTGACTAAAGTTGGATAAATGCCCTACTCTTTTCTTTTCCAATCTTACTGTGACTTTAACTAGAAGTGCAGGAATACTTCCTCATTGTCAAAGTTTTGATGTATGGTGTATGTATATTTCTGATACATAATAGGATTACTTTCTTGATAAGAATGATTTACAAACTGCATCATTATGCTTCAGTGTTTGGTGCTGAAGCACAATTGAATATATATATATTTATATTTTATATATATACGATATATTTATATATTAAATTTAAAAAGTTATTGTCATTGTATTGAAAGAGTAATCCTACAAAATAGATTAGGCATGCAATCAGATCTTGTCTTTAAGAAAGTCTGAAAAGTAGTTTTCTCTATCTGCAGAAATAGTGATTAGTAATAGTGCCAAATCTAAATATCTTGGTCAATATAAAGATATTAAAATAGGCAGCCTAGTATAGTACGAAATTATTATACATCTTTTTCCTGTTTCAGTGTCATAGAGTCCACCAATTTTTAAATCATAGGATTTCATATGCTTTTTAAGGAAAAGGGAATATTTTGGTAAGAAACAGGCTGGTGATGGTGATCAAGAAATGACTTTGGAGTGAGTAGTTTAAAACATAAAAGAACCTTCTCTTTATGTTGAATTGTTCATGACTAAAAAAATTATAAGCAAATCCAATTTTGTACTGCTAAAATTCATTGCAGAGTAGGTAAGTGTGATAGATAAAAGTGGTAAGAATACAGTAAGAAAAGAGAACATGGGTGAGTTAGAAGAACCAGCTTAATCTCTATTATATCTGATATAAATCTTTTTTGGGTCTGCGTAGGAACACATCTCTAGGGTGGTAAGTTATAAAAAGAAACTGTCTATAAAACTACTGTAAGCTCATATGTAACAGTTTGTTATATAAAAGTGGGGAAATAAATTATAGACCAATTGCCAAGCAATAAATTTGATTGAATAATGTTTGATTAAATATATTCACATAAAAGCAGCATCCACATATTTTACAGATGATAGAAGAACTAAAATTTTGGTGAAAAATCTGCAATAAAGTAATAAATATAAGTAAATGTACACCAGAAATGTTATATTACACTCTGAAAAATAATTTCTCTGTTCTTCCTCTAAACTATGTAATAAAGTTTTTTGCAATGTGCTTTATTTTCATGGAGAGAATAGAGTTAAAGTCAAAAGCATTTGGGAAATAGCTTTCAGCCTGATGTGTAAAAGCAATCAGAGGTCAAATGCAACCACAAACACAAATAAGTCTTGAAGAGGTCTTTAGTGACTAATACAGGAGGTGGTTTACACTAACCTTTTTACATAGGGACAGACACTGATTAAAAGCAATCAGACCACTCACTGCATTCCAGCTAGGGAATGATAATGGCTCACATTAAAACCTCTGCAGGCGTCACAGAACAGGAGTATGACCTTACAAACCAACGGAGCTTAAAAATGATAATTACGAACAAATTCATAAAAGCAGTAAGTATTAAGGGGCAGGGTATTAGACCTGGGCAGGAACTGCATGTATAGGATGAGCAACCAGGTATGCAGGGAGAAGTGAAAAGAAGGCCTCTACTTTTATTGAGGGTTTGATGAGTGGAATTGCATTTCCTTATTCTCCATTTATAATAAGGGCTACAGGTTAAGAGTTTACAGATTTCTGTAAAAACAGGTCCTCCACTGAAACTCATTGTGGCTTTAAAACTGGTCCTTGTTAATTAGGGCCAAATCCTTAGGGGGAAACTAATTTTACACCTTGAGAAGCAAAAATTGTGGAACTCTTCAGAAATTCTGAACTGATTCTAGACATAGAACATGAATTCATGAGTATTCTAGAAGAATTTTTTTTAATTTCTAGGCAATAATTTATGTATTGATTTAAAAATAGTTTCTTTCAGGTCTTAACTCCTACTGATGCTGTCTTTGTGCACAAACCTGTTTGCTTATTCATCTCCACTGTCCTGTCTCTTAACAGGTCTGGAGATTGTTAGTCTCACCTCTTTCCCATTCCTCCTCGAAAAATCTTTCTTCCATGATTTCTGTGTGATACTAAAGAACTGATATAGGCTGGGGCCGCTGGACAGCACTGATGTGTATTCATTTGAAAAGACATACAAAAATAAGGTTAACATCTAACATATATACACATAACTGTTAAAATGCATCTCATTTCTATATACTGAAGTTCATTAGAAGAATACAGAGCGAGAACTGACAAGGCCTATGTATCACTTAACTATCCTTCTGTCTCACTGGTTCTATTATCTTTTTAGCTCATTTGAATAGAAATTTTACAGGTTGCTTTGCACCACACATACATAAGACGACTCTGGAGCTCACTGGGACCTCTACCATTCCTCAGATTCAAAGCTCCCAAAACCAGATACAGAAATATGAACTCATTGGTATCCTAATGCAAACAATAATACTAAACTTCCCTGTTGGCAAAATTTTGCGAAGACATTTCATCACAATAACCTTCGATATGTCCTCCAGTTGGAGTATTTTTAAAGCTTCTTATTGAAATAATTCTGTTAAAGTGCTTGATAAAGTAGTGACCAGCAGGCAGGTGATATTGTGCAATATGTGTAGTACAAGCTCACATTACAAATGATTTGTCACTCTTAAAACAATAACTGAAGGAAAGTATCTTAGCAAGGCTAATAAAAACCTACTGAGTGAGTCTGCCTAAGAAATACATGTGTTAGTATGTTGTCTCTGTACGTTATTAGCAGCACTATACAAAACATGATCCTCTCATTAGTTGGACTGGGACATGCCTTTTGTTGTGGTAAGAGATTTAAATTCCATATATCAATATATAGGCCATACTTTAATACTAGGGCTTGGACTATGCTCTTTATTTTCTCATTTATTTGTCTCTACATGGCTACCTACTCTATGGTTTTCATTCACTACTCGGTGCCTTGAAATTCTGCCAAACGTTCCTTAGAAAATGCTTTAAGAACGGTGGAAAGTAAATACTCTCTGGAGCAAAAGTTTAAAAAAAAAAAAAAAAAAAAAAAAAAAAAAAAAACTTGAAGGTATTAAAGTAGAATCCTTAGATCAATTCTTGGAGGACACAGCTGTCATCTAACAGCATTTACTGAAGCTGTAAAACAGCTAAAGCCAGGCTATATAGAGCAAGACAATGTAACTTCTCTTCCCATTTACATGTGATCTGATATGATTCAAACAACAAAGTCTGTCAATGTCATTTTCCACTGATACCCTGAAAATCCTCTTGTATCAAAAGCCATTGTATATATACTATTATATATCCATTTGGTAATACAACAGATCTACTTACCTACGCTTCCTTTGTCTACATTTAGTGATGTTTGGAAAAATGCTGAGAATTTTATTTTTAGAAAAAATAACCTTTTCCTTGTGTTCCCCACAGTTCACTCTTTGAGCCAAATACTACCCTTGAATAACCACAACAGACAGCACTGGGAGGAATGGCCAGATATCTGACAGCAGAATTTCACGCTCTTATGTTGTTGTAAAAAAATGCATATAAAGCATCGGGAAGAGGGGCGGAAGAGGGAGAGGAAGGACAGAGTATGTTTAAGGGAGATAAACTGAATTGCTTGGATTCTGGAATAGGAGATTGGAGAAAACATGCACCTGCCATATATCTTATCCATTTCACTAAAATGATATTTAAAATCAGGCAATTCTGATATTCCCAGAATTAAAATAATAAATTAAAAGAACTTCCAGCTAAATTAATTATTATCCCACTACAGTCTTTATATAATGTGCTATTTACAGTGAAATACAAAAAGTATTTCATTCATACAATTACTACAAAGATTATATGTGATGCAGAACAGCTTTTACACTAGGCAAGGGTATGGAACCTATAGTCAAAAATAATAGTGAATTTCCCCCCACTTACCAGTGCAACAGGTGTTCAATGCAAAACAGTGTTCACTCCCTTTGATTGCAACACATTTTCTCTAGCAAGCTCCTAGCAAAAGTATTCTGTCACAGTCATTTTTCTAAGTTTTTACCAGCAGCACAACAGTTTAGGTGAAGGAAAAGCAGTGAGCTGGCTGCAAAGTGGGAATGCAGAGGAATTGGCAAGTGTAGAAAAAGTGGAGAAGCTACAAAAATTTATTTTCCAACAAAATAACTCTCCACAAGCTGTGTAAACTTTTCTTACTAAAACAAATACTCTAAAACACAAAGATTTTACATTTCCAGTGAAACACTCACAGTAACTTTTGCCTGTTTTTACTCTCCTGAAGTCTCAACAAAGAGCCAGCAGATTTATGCCTTCTCAATTACCTGGGTCAGTAAACTCCCTCATATTCACTGACTGCAATTTGGTTTTTGAAATTAATAGACAGAATATAGAAATAGACTTCTTGGGCTGTTGAGTAACCTTTGTTTTCTTCAGTAGATTCTCACACTTTGCTGCCTAACGTGCACATGCACACGTACGCCCATCCACCACACACCCACTCACATACACACCTCTGTCATGTGTACTCTATTATTCTGACAATAGAACAAAAAAATCAAGCTGGGTCCATTGCAATTTTGTAACCTGTACAGAAAAGAATAATTTATAGTGATAAATTCGTTTATCTTTACCATAAATTTAAAATGCAAAATTGGGTTTGCAAGGATAGTATAAGGTATAAGAGTTAGACCCTTTATCTCAAGCACTCATTCATATTTACAGTAAGTATAAGCTTTCTGCTACAGAAGAAAATTTAGATTGAACACTGTTACAGATTTCCTAAATGTGGCTAGTTCCAGTTGCCAGTAATTCAAAAGCAAATCTGCTGACTTGGCATTAGGACTCTAAAACAGTGTGATCAAACTTATATAGTAAGAAGGTGTCTGCAGAAATAACATTTATAAACTGTATATACAGTACACAGTACCAGTACATAGAAAACAGGTTTCAACTTTATGATCCCCTGTGTGTAAGGCAAGACTGAATTCTGTCTTCAAATGGAGTCCACCAGAGGTACAAGCAACAGATAGTGGCTCTTAAATCAATATGCAAATCAAGTGCATACAAATTAAAAATCAGAGCAGACAAAAAGTTTTAGATTTTTTATGTGCCGATTCTGGTTTGCTGAATACACAGGAAGTTACTAAACATCAAATGTACCTTTTTTTAAAAAACACTAACAACACCTTGATGGCAACAGATATTGTTCAAGTGGCAGCTACCAAAAAACAGCTTGAAAAATGGCATAGTACAACATCAGGAGCTCTGCAGTTGTACTACGCTAATTCATATAGCACTAACCAAAAATATAAGTATATGAATATTCTATTTCATGCTATTGCTATGCAAGCAACAGCAATACAAATCAGCATACAGAAGGATACCATATGTTCTGCAATGAAGAACCCAAAGATATTTTCAAGGGGCATTGTTACAAGACTTCAAAGAAACACAAGACTGCCAGAGGCAAAAGTTACTGGCGGATGTAAACATCCCTGTTCCATTCTCCTGCGTCGTTACGTTTTTTTGATATCACTTCCCCATCCTTGTCACAATATTGGTCCCTTGATTTATGACGACTACGCTGTTTGTTGCATTCATTGTGGTCCTGCTCGCGGTCCCTCTCCTTTGAGCGATGCCTTGATTCTCTATGTCTGTGATCACTGCTCCCATGGGACTCGTCTCTATGATTGTGATCCCTGTGAGAATCATAGTGGTCACCGTGGTCATGTGAATAGTCCTCCTTTGGCTCTACGTAAGCCGAATCTCTGCTGTCTTGTGTTTCTGAGTCAAAAGTTTCTTGCCTAGAAAGGCCTCTAACACCACTGCGATGGTTGTGGTGTTGGCTTGAGGAAGAGCGATGCTGGGATTTCTTGATGGGTTCAACCCGTGCTTCCTCTTCAATTTGTGAACTGCTGCGTTCAGGGACTGAATGATCATTCCTCTGGTCTCCTTGAGATCCCTGCTATCACAACCAGCAGTAAGTTCACGTACATGAAGTTCACATTTAAAAACTTTCCCCAATACCAAATTCAACTAGAAAGTACCATGAAACCAATAAAACTGTACAAAAGTACAAATTGTCAAAGTACACAACAATCCACTTTGAATCTAAACTAGAAAAAACCCATTAGAATTCAACGCTTACTGAAAATTCAGTATTATAATACAAACAATTCCTTCCACTCTCATCAGAATGGAGGGTGGCACACGGGTTATTTTGTGACACCTTCTCATCTCCTGTGGTGTTTCTGACTATTCCAGTTCGCAATAATTTCCTACCACACTCCAGACAAAAGGAGAGCATGCAGGAGAAGGACCAACTGCAGAAAAATTAAAGAGGATGTATCATGCCAGGAGAGGGCATGTATCAGTTGAGAGTTCACAGGCAGCTGCCTAGAAACAGCCACTATGGAAAATGATTTTAGAGGGCTGAGGAGATGGATTCCAGCAGAGAACCAAAGTACAAAACCTTGGCTCTTTCAGAGTAGCTCTTTTTTTAAAAAGAAAAAAATGGAATTGACTCTGGTATGAATAAAGTTTGTATTATGATACTAATACTATCACTGGCCTTCTGTTTTTCTCAGCAATAATTCCATTTCTTCATGGTAATGAAAAACTAAACTTTGAACTTATAATTTTAAGAGCTCTAGAATACAGACCATTGCCAAGAAAAGCATGAGGAAAGCGATATTAACACCTATAGTATTTCCTAACACACCACTACTATTAAAAAACTGAAATAAAAGTTAACAGGTAATAACAAACCTACTCTTCACCAGCATAATGCTTTGAAATCACTGCAAAATGAACAAGCGGCATTATTTAATTCATCTGGCAGTTTCATTACATTAACCTGCTTTTATTCCCAAGCCACAGCCAAAGACTTTTCAACATTAATTTAAGAAATAGATTATGGTGAAATTGAATTATCCTTTTCACATTAGGTGAAGAATGTCAAGACAAAATCATTTCTACTGGCACAAAATTAAAGTAGGTTTTAACAGAGTTATACAGGTGTCTGTTTGTGAGACTGTTCTGAATTTACCAAAGTTTGTCTAAAGTTTGCCCTCCTATGTTCAGAGTTATCTAAAAATACGGATTGCCTCCAGGGCAGCTCACGGACATATCTTCTTTCTGTCTTTTATTTTGTGGAAAAGAGCTAGGGGGAGGAGAAAGTTTTGTCCTTCAGCTGCAGATCCTGGCAGGTGGGTTTCCTAGCAACCCAAAAAGTAAAATGACAGGAAATTGAACAGGAAGAAATCTGTATTTTATCAGAAACTTATAAAAAGCAACATATTTCAAATCAGCAATTTGATAAATTTGACAAATCTTCATTTTCTAAAGTAACATTTTGTTCCGTAAACTTCCCAGCGACTAGCTGGGTTACTCCATGTGTTCCTAATTTGAAACAAATGGTATAGATGAGAACAAGGTGAAAAGAAATGACTCAACAGAGGTGAATTGTAAATGAAATTAAATGAAAAGCTAAAGAGGCTAAAGGAATGCCTGCTTTGGATGTGTAAACACATTTTTATTAGTTCACAACCGTGACTGCTTTTAAGGCACATAAACTGGGTACACACATGAAACCCTTTAATTCTCATATGGTCAAATGCCAAATATGTATGTACCGATATACATAATTGTGACTACTCTGTTATTGCTGTGGCTTGAGAACAAATGCAAAATTTGAATCTGCTTTGAACAGAACGCTACTTTTACAAACTCAGATGCACGTTCTATGCTATGACAAGTATGTGTGGAGGAGCACAGTGAAAAACTTTAGAAACAATACCTGCAATTTCAGAATAGTGTTAGGGCTTTTGGGATTTCTGGGCAAATTCATTGACAGTAACTTTCCCTAACTATTTCAGGGACACTGAAGGGGGTAATGTTTGAATCTGGATTAGGATCTGGCTTTGTGGTTCATATCCAAATTAGGGCTCTGATTTGGATTAGATTCTGCAGTGCAGGAATTTTATGGCCCAATCTCAGAGTTTTTTGCCTAAAATGGAGAAAGTTTGAGATAAGCCCATTTCATTATTCAGGATGTAATTTCAAAGAAGTAGAGGTTCTTGGAAAGAAGTTTCAGCAATGTTGAAAGAGGAGAGGGAAGTCTGTGTTCACCATGACAATTTGGCTTGCTCCCTATTTCCATCCAGTGGTCCCTATCTGCCTGCACCATATGTGCGTGAGGTTGCTCCAGTCGTCTTTTTAGCATTAGCTTAACTATTTCCCTACAAGAAGAATCCTGAGAACAGTTGTCAGGACAGTTTGCTCCAAAGCTCTACATCAGATAGACAGGAGGTGTATGGTCTTCACCGATTTAATTTCAAACAGTCCCAGGAGGCCTCACACCTTCAAGCACCTTGTACCATGCAATGCACACAGTCAGCATCATGCTATAAAAATACCACTCTGGTGGCTGGCAACACAAACCTCTCATTACAATGTACTCCGGGGACTGAAAAACCACAAAAAACAATTATGTCCAAAGGGATGCTACATTGGACCCAGGGGAGAATGACTCAAATGCTCTGCAGTGCAGATGTGGCCCCTCCAGGCCAAATGGCTGGTGGCATGGTTTTTCTCTGCAGAGCAGTCCACAAAAATTGCACAGATCTAGACTTTAAATTCTCCAAATAGAGGGTCTTCTCACAATTGGCAGAATGGGTTCAGCCACCATGATTAGAAAATAAACCCACTCTATTTCAAGACTGTGACAGGCTCAGGTTTGAGATGTCAGCTGAAAATGTATCATAAGAAATGAAACAAAAGGAACATAGAAGTCCTGTGTTCCATAAGGGACCCCCACTGCTTCGCACTTTTGGATTAGTAGACCTACAAACAAACTGTGAAATTGCAAATACATTCTCATTTTTAGTCCTTAAAATAAAAAGCTGTTAATTTGTAAGTAGATAGCATCACATACACAGAAGTGTTATTAAAACTCTATAGTTTCTCCAGAGAGTGTGATTAATAAAATGAGTACATGAACTACAAATCCACACCCAAAAGGCATAAAAAAACCTTGAGCAAAATAATAAACACATCTACAAAGAAAATGAAGTTTATCTAGCAAGTCTGCACACAACAATAATGAATTTCATACTCAGAAATTCTTCCAGCTCACAATTTTTTCAGGGTGTTTCAGCTCTGAGGACAGAAAAAAAGGTAGAAATGAGCCATAGCTTACAGTCTCTTTTCCCTCAACTGCTTTTAAAAGCAAAAGAAGGAGATATCCTGCAAGGTGGCTGAAGCAATTTTTCTTGTTAAAGAACAAACCTGCCAAGTCTGTGGTCTTCTAATGGGGAATAAATTCTTTGATAAAAAAAAAATTGCTTTGCAAGGCCATAAAAACAAAAAGCAAATTTTTGGCATTTTAATTTGGGTGCAGATTTTTTGTTTTTCTTTGATTTTCTAAAAGGAGGCGTTTTTCTTAGCCAAAGTTATGAATTTTAACTGACATAGGTATGTAATATGTGGGCATATGTAGAACTTAGGTGGAAATTTAGATGCAGACATTATTTGAGCTGGGACACAGAAATTTTAACACCTACTCTGATGTTTTTGGCCTCAAGGCATCACTTGCTATTTATAATATTTATAAAGTAGCATTTTTAAAGACCTTATGTCATGCCATGCAACACATACAAAAAGGAGAGGATTTCATTATGCTGAAAACCTTAATACAATTATACAAACCAAAATTTGAAGGAGAAAAAAGGGGATACAATGTCAACAGGCAGGTCAGTGTGGTGGTAGGAATAAAGCCTGTTTTTCCCAGCTTGCTAGACAGTACCCTCACTGTTCAGAATATACTGCCTCTCAAGGTCTTTCTGCACAATGTGCAGCTGGACTTGGTTTTATGTAAGAGTTTGGCTTGAAGGAAGTATGTACTTTTCATAGCAATGGCCAATGAATAAAAGAACAAAGGAAACACTGGAAGGGCCACTTTGACCTTGAGACATCACAGTCAGTCATTCTCAACCTCTACAACTCTATAGCCTGTGGGAAGATAGGAACAGATTCCCTCCAATATTTGTGGATCTGCACTGTACATAACCCAATTTGTCATGCAGGGCCTCTGGGGCTGGGATTTGCCTCTTAGCAATAGCGTGCCCATCAGTCAGAGCGTTACCAGAGGCTGTAACACAAATAGTATTAGCCCAGTTTTATTCTGCTGATTGGATTACGTATGGCCAGTTATAAAAATGTTTGTGGCTGATACATGTATTACTGGCACAGTGGTGTCCTGGGCACAATAAAATCTTAAGTATTCCACTTCACATCACCATATGTTTTCAGTCAGTCTGGTTTAGTCCTTGGAATCAAAACCCGCCCCCTAGTCAATACGCAAACACATGCTACTGTGAATACAATAGCAATAACAATAATGTGCCTGTATTTGCCTTTTACACTGAAAATAGGTGAATGTCTGCTGAAAAAAGCTCTTACTCTACCAACAACAGCAAGACATATTCAGCATATTCTAGTATCATACTACCACTGTGCTTTGGAAGAGGAAGAAGTTGACAGAAAAAAAAGAATAGATGGCATAAAAACTGTACCTGTAAATTAATATTTGGACCTGGGCTCACAGGAAGAGTGGCTGTTGCAAGTGTGCGAGTGAGAAGCTGGTTAGGAGGATTGCTGCTAGGTGGATGTGTGGCCTTCCAGTAGGCTTCCAGATAGTCAGCAAGGTGCTCACAAGCATCTTCAAGCTGGTTCTCATCAAGAATTACATCGAACATTTCCTGATAAAGAAAAGGTTTTAGTGTGAATAACCACCAGCTAAAGGGATATCAGCTGGAGACATTAATGACTGCAATTCTCATTCATCAAAAATGAACTGCATTTCTAATATTTGTGTTAAGATATGTCACTCTTTTTGTTGTTTTTTTTTTTTTTTTTCTTCAATGCATTTGATATAAAAGACAGCAATCACAACTAGCACTAATGTTACACTTGCTAAAGCAAGCCCTCATGACTTCCACTTAGGAATGCACAAAGAGTCAAAGAACATAGGAAGAGGCAGCTTGAACAAATCAGACTGAACAAATCTGCAAGAAAGGGATTTACTTCCCCTTTCTAGAATAACTAAGAGAAAACTAAGATAAACTAAGGTCAGTTACTAATAACAGTAAGAAATACAAGTAATTCAGATCATCCAGATTCCAAGTGTTGTACAAATACTAGGTAAGAGATTGGTCACATGGTCTAATTTCCCTGGTCAGGGAGACAGGAGTCCTCCTGAAGACAGCTTTGAGAATCTACGCAGGTCTCTTGCTTTCTTCATTGACTTCCTGGAGACCTGAGGATACTCGTCTCTTTAATTGAGATGTTTGAACTTAAATGATGAAAAATCCCCCTCACTCAGCTCCATAACTATAGCAAATTCTAATATCTGCAACTGAACTGAACCTTCATCTTCTGGTCTCTTACCCATACTCTTGACAGTTGAGTATGCAGGTAATAATGCTTGCCATGTTTAAGTAACAGCTGGGGTCTTATCATCTCCATTTTGTAAGTGGAAGTTGAAAGAATTTGCTGCAGTACACATCAACAAAAGAACTGCAGAGCTCTCAGATACACGGTACCCAACAGCTCTTTGCCAAAACTGTGACCAAGTACGTCAGCAGTAATGGGCTGTGGTGACATATGCCCAAAGAGAGCTACCCAAACCATCAGCTTTACCCTAAACTGCCAGAGATAAAGCACAGTCAACTAGGAGGGTTCATTTTCAGACTAATATCCCCAAAAGAATTATCAAGCAAAACAAATGCTCAGCTTTTTTGAGAGGTGAATGTATTCAGCACATATCCTAATAACTGCTTGTGACTAGGATTTTTTCCCTGCACTCTTGTGCAGAGCCCAGAGACCTCATGAGGCGTTCTGCAAAAATAAAAAAAGCAATAGTGAAATATGGCCAGAAGAGGGCAAACATTCCCAGAAATTACATAATTGACCTCGTGCTTGAAAAGAAAGGCACCTTTCAAAGAGGAGACATAAATTAACAGTAACTCACAGGAGGACACTGTGCCAGTTTATCAGCTGCCACCATCTGAACATTAAGGTGCTTGGCTTGAGATTTCCCTCGAGATTTTATTAACCTCTGTAAAACCTGTGAAAAATATGACCGAATAAAAGTTAGCAGGTTCAGACTTAATGTACATATACAACCACTTAAAATGTTTACATTACTTGAGCAGGTCCAATTCTTCATTTGATGGCTTCAGTAGCATTTCCCATGCTGTTTACATCCAGACCAAGCTCATTTTCATTTACTTCCCAACATCTTTCCTGTTACAAGCACTAAAAAGTTCCCCTTCTATTTCCCTCTACCGCTTCTGATTTTGTTTATTTCTAAGTTGAAATTATTTAATTGCCAAGTTCTCTTTCCATAATTCATTCTTCTCTTTCAAATGTCTCTTCACAAGGTCTGTGCAGGCTTTTTTCCAGAATGAAAGAGTACATTACCAGGATACGTTAAAGTTTACCAGTCAGTCTGATATTCATTATGTAAAAATCCTCCTTTCATGTCTGCATTTTGATTCAACAAACTGTTAGCATTACTTACGTGCTCGATAGTAAAAGTGCAATCGCAATTTAAAAAAGCATTGGAACTACAGCATCTCCGAAATGGGTTTTGGTAACACCAGAGATAAGATACTATTTTGATTAATAATGTTTCACCATCCAAAGGGAAGCAAATACAACATATAGCTCTGAACTTTAATAAGGACACGTGATTATCTGTATTTAAGAGCAAAAAAAAACCCGAAAAGAAAAAATAAATTACTGAAACAGCAGGAATATCAGTAAAATATTTACCTTAGGAGAAGAAATCTTTACGTATACTATAATGGGAGCCAGAGAGGTTTTGCTTAGCTGAGCTGGGTGGTTAATGGTATCAGCATCAAGCACTACCAACTGCAGCGTCCTTGCCAATTCAAAAATCCGTTCAATTTCACTTTGAACTTCAGCTGCAGATAAGTAGAAAATTAGAGTTACGAAAATATTGAAAGGCTATTACTTTTAAGAAATGTAAAAATGTGGTAAGTGGTGTGTTGCTCCTCCTCAGGCTGGCAGGAGTTGTTAGCCGTGCATGTTCCTGGCATGCTAGGGAAATGAATGCAATGAGAGCATTTTGTCCCCATTTTGTTGCCCTCGCAGGCAGCACTGCTTGCCTCTCTCACCTCCACTGCTTCCTGCAATCCCAGCCTGGAGAGATACCTTCTTACAAGACCCCAGTCCATGTATGTAAGGAAAAAAAAACGGTAAGAATGCTTGCTGCATCACACAGTAATATTACTATGCTATTAATTTCCCACATGTAAATAATTTCAGCTCAAACTTTAATCTTATATAGTACTCAATTTGCCCAAACTGGAGTGCCCTAGGTAGGCACTGAGATGTACTGAGGTGTCTATATCAGCAAAACCTCCTATTTTTTCATTTATTTCAACTTACCAAAGCTCTGGAAAACAGTGTTTCCTTCATATACTGGCTCCGGTATGGTACCATATTAAAAATTTGATTACTATGTATAAAATACTTAAAAAAAAAAAAAAAAAAAAACAACCTCAGCAGTTCTGGAAAGGTGATCTTCCCAGAAAATACCATCTTATCTTCTGGTAACTCATGCTCACAGCTCCTCAGCACCCTGCCTTACTAGCAGTAGATTCCAGGGCAAACCTCTCCAAGGCAGATGGACTGCATCCGCTTTCACAAGTGATGTAGAAACTGTCCTCATTCCCAAATGAAACAAAACTAAACCTTGTAACAGCAAAATCATCCTTAAACGGAATCACATTTTCTGTTCAAAACTTGCTATAGACTGACTTCACAGAGAAATTACAGAAGCTAGATGATTCATGCAAGTCTATAAAGAAGGTTATAGAGCCAGGTAAGATTGTCATTCATAGAGTTTTCCCTTTAAAGGCTGTGCACACTCTATGAACCAAACCGATTAGATAATCCAGCCCATTCAAAGTGAGTATTAGAAGATAACAAACAGAATCTTAAACGTCAACAAGAGGTACCAGAAACATTTATTAGAGAGTTTCTTGAAATTACACTATCAGTATTTGATCTCTGCTGACAGAAGCATTACATCTGCTTGAAAACACAGCCTATCTGATCTGGCTAGAGAGTTTTCTGTAGCAAACAGTCTCTTTCAAGAGGTGTGAAGAGACTGATTTTTTGTTATCTTAGAATAGCAACTGAATCAATTAGATACCATGATAAGGTTGCAAAATTTCCAAGAGAGACCAAAGCATCCCAGCTAATCTCCATTTAGCTCAAAATCTTTCGGTTCCAAATAATAGATGAATATTAAATCATTTTATAAATGAAGCAAAATCTGAAATGGCCATCAGAAAATCTATATATGATGCTCTCTACTGGAGGAGGTTGACATTGTTTTGGATCTATTAGAGATAACCTCCATCTGTTTGTAGTTATTCCCCATTTCGCCTGAGTATGTGCCAGTCAGTCTTTTACAGCAGAGAACATTGCAAGATGTGCACAGCATGCTGGTATGGAAAGCATCGGTGCGTGCTTTGCTGCTTGTTGATAAAAGCACTGGTCCAGCTGCTGTCTGAATTAGGACCACATTTTTGAAGACAGAACTTCTGATTGTTGTTGGCACATTCATGATTACATTTTCTGCAACTTTGTTGCACAGAGATATTGTTGGAATGACTGAATACCTCAGTGACTTAAAGAAGATAGTCAATAGTCTATCCCTAATTTAAGTCCAAATGACAACTAGAATAAACATATCAGAGATAATTTGTCATACTGTTCTGATGATGAGTTTGGATTGCTTTCCTGCAATTTTAAACCAGGCTCAACATTTCAGTCAGTGTAACAATATCAGTTAATGTATCATTTCAAGACCATTCCAGACTGCTAAAAACCCTCCTTCAAGACAATTTATAACCAGCAAAATCTGTCTTTTTGCCATGGTATCATAATTTTGTCTGGGGAAGTAGTGTTTGCTACACTGCTGGAAGCACTTTTTTTGCCAGTATAGAATACATCTCTGTGAACTACATTTCCTGCTATACCTTTTGAAACAACCCTTTGTCAGGGCAAAGCATGCCTCAGGGTATCTTCCATTGTGCAACATACCCAGGGCAATAACTCCAGGTTAACTGAGTCCAAAGATGGAGAGATATCTTTTTCCATTGATTACAAAGTATTTCAGTATCTATTTTTCTTAACTTGGGCATAGGAGAAAAATTCAAGGAACTACACTGCATCGTTGATTAACTAACATGTTCCACCTCTGTCTTTCCAGTCAAGAATTGGTGGAAAAAAACACCACAGAGATTGACAAAGAGGTCCTGACCTCCTGATCCCTTAAGAGTACTTTTTCAGCTTTGGAAAAGTCTCCACTTTGCTTCAAATCTTCCTTGTATTCTAAAGTTTTACTACACATAAGATTATTGCAATTACTTAAATAATAGTAGCTTCTCTTATTAGATGACAAAGGCTTTATCTACTGCTGCAGCTTTGGTTTTCATCTTTATTTATCAACATCTCTAAAAAACAAATTCTATACCTGTAAAGATTCTTTCCCAACAAGACTCAACACAAATTTTCTCTCAGACTTTCGACCAAAGTAAGCAAAGAACCCTAAATGTCATGTAACACAAATGTCACTGGTAGTTAAAAAAGGGAGCCTGAGAACAATGACAGTGTGGTATCTTCAAACAGCACAGTAATAGCTTAGCAATCTTCCCACCTTCATGAATATAATCTATTTATACTAATGTCCCTTCCAATGTACTGAAGAGGCATAACAGTGAGGCTGTAACAGGTAACTCCAATAAATTATATTTGCCATAAACATACTTAAATCTACTGTGACAATCATCATGAAATGCTGGCAGCCCAGCTACAACACTCAAAACCAGAAATAAGCTATTAGATTTTAAAGTGACCCTTACAATCTATTTGATATGGCCTCCTTGGTAATCAGAAATGGAACATATTTGAAATGACAGGAGCGCTCAGCTATTTATTCCATACAATAGGGGGTCAACTCTAAGAAACAAGAAGTACACATCTTCCAGCCAACTTTAAATACTGCACTTTAAACTTACTCCCATATATTAATTCCAAATATCTCTACTGTACCCTGAAATGAACAGAAATTCAGTGCAATAAGAGCATAAGTAAATGGTTTATCCCATTATGGGGGCAGACAAATAATCTTCACACTGGTTGGACCTTACAAGTGAATTTCAAGCAAAAATGTTTAACAATTCATTACAATAATCTCACCTAAAGTAAAGGCAAAGACACAGCAAAACTGCATTGCCCCATGGTCTGCGGGCCTGATTATGGGCCCCACACCAGGGGCAATGCTGGGGAGCAGAAGCCTCCCTGCCTTCCCTCCAGCACACCCAGCTAAGAAGAATAAAGTCTTGGAGGGGGACATAATCAATTAGGAGGAAATAATGCTCTAGTTTAATCCTCAGGCAATGGACCAGATGATACCTGGATTACAGGTTTTAATCAAATTTCTAACATAAATGTAGTTTTGAATATATATTTCTCTGGTCTCAACCAAATCCCTTAGGCACTAGCTTGTTACATAAAAAGGGGAGGGTGGGAGTGGGAGGATGACAATATTTTGCAGGGAAAGTGGCTGCATGTGTTACTCATGCCTAACAGATGGGGTTCCTGCAAGAGATAAGGCAGAAAGGAGAAGAGAATGTCTGCTGCTCTGCCTGGCGCTCCCGTCTGGGCTCTGCTGAAGGGGAGCTGTGGGGTGAGGTGCTTCAGGAAAACAGGGTTTTCCTCTTCCTGCCTGCTGAGGCTCAGTGTAGACAGAATTCAGATGGCTTGAATGCACACACACGTCCAAGTGGTATTTACAGATACAATTGATGTCTGGAAACCTCAACATAACCAAGATCTATTTATAATGGACTAACATCTCCTGAAATGCAATACTGTCATTATGTGAAAATACAGAACAGATAGTGTCATTTATAAATATTAAATAAGACATAAAGATGTCAATTTCCTCCTCTATCTCTCTGGGCTAGCAAAACAACAGCATTCCTGGAATGATGCTTCTTGTGCCAGGTTTAAACTGGAAGTAGATTTCAATGGCCTATGAATGAAAAAGCTTGCAATCAGCGGATTGCAGCAGAAACACGAGTGGATGAGCACTGCACAAAGGAGAGCTGCCTTGAGATGACTGCGCCAGGCAGAACTGCAGATGCTCCAGAAGGTGCCATGCAGCAGTGTAATCTTGCTCTTGTCATTAAGCTCCCGTACACTGTTAGAGAGTAATTGGGATAGGAAGACTGGGCAACGAAACAGTCTAACATTTATTTTGCCCAGGGGACCAAGCAAGTGTCTCTGTATAGTTCAGAATGGATATCATCACGTCAGGCTGGCACTAACTTGGATATTTCTGCACCGTGCCTCATTACTCAGTACAACACTATAGGCTTTTACAGCTCTGATCCATACATAGACACTAAGTAAGCATTCCCTAAGTCTGTTTTATTCAGAACAGACATAAAAAAAAAAAATGCTCAGCCTTTCTCACAGATAGGATGTGGAACCACTCCACTGCTGGCTATTCAACCTCTCCTGCTGATGGTGTGCCACTCGCAAAACATTTGCGTATTTACTGAGTGGGAGGGATACTGACTCTGTAGCCTGATGCTTAGAGTGGGAGGCAAAACACGTGGATTCCAGTTCTTTCTCCATATAAAGTTTAATTATCATGCAAAGTGCATAAACTCAGCAGGACAGACTGACAACCATCATAAAGGTGATCACAGCCCTGTCATGGCGATGGAAATTACGAGCTCATGCCTCTGTAAGCAGAAAACAGAAATGAACCCAGACTTCTTTGCATTCTGGTTACACAACCCAAACCCATAGTCTTGGATAAAATGAGGACACACACAGACACTAACTTCTTATCAATTTCATGAGTCTAGGAGAAAAAAAAAAAGCTAACTAGATCAATTCAACCTACAGGTGTGAATAGTTTTAAGGGAAGCAAACTATTCTTAAGAAAACAGCTAACTTGCTAAAAAAATATCATTCACCTATCCAGGTATCTTAGTTATTATACAAGTATCTGTAAACTTAAAATTATTCTAACACACTGCTACATTGCTTTGTCTCTAGAACATGTTTTGTTTCAATATAGTTATCATTCACAAATATTTCAGCGCAGTACCATGAGAAACTAGAGTGACATGTTACTCAGAGCTATCTCTAATTTAGAGAAATTAAGGATTATTCCTCCCTCCATATATCCTTTGGAAACACTCAGGAAATATCATTAAAATACTTTGCCAATACTATATAAAAAAATTATTCGCAAGTTAGAATACTGGAAAGTTAGTATCAAACTTCTAACACAGAACCACCTGGAGAATTCATTAGAGAGGTTCTGACCTTAGATCTTAACAAAACCCAGGCTGGCCCAGAAGGATAAAAGAACATTTTAAAACAAGTGAGGCTGATAAATGGTAACAGGTTCAGGATCTTCATGCTACTCTTTCCCCATCTGTGTGCAAAAACAAACGTAGCCACATCCTCATAACCCAAAAGCTCTTGGCTGCTATATTACAGCATTCTGGTTCAAGACAGCTTCAGGTTTAGGAGATTACTTTACCATATCTGAGGATTTAATGCCTGCAAGTGAGAGTTCTGGAAGTTTGTCCCAGATACCTTGAAGATAAAATTATAAAGGGACAATCAGAATTTTCTATAACTCGTTGAACACCTTTTTTCTTCTCTTTCAACTTGAGACTTTGATACTGAATGGAAACACACTCTTGATTAAATCTCAATTTTACATTCTTTCACAGCCTCTGTAAGTAGGGAAGGATTTTTATAAGGCTTAGCTAGCATTCTTTTAATTTTATTTTTAAATTATAGTCGGGGAAGTGTCATTCAATTACCAACTACAACTGTCATTAAATTACCAACATGGAGAATACATAATAACATTATCATATATATATATATATATATAAAAAATAAATTGTTACCATAGTTTCAAGCATTCAACTGGCTTTTCACACAGATATCAAGTAATTAAAAATACAAGTTCAAAATTTGCAGTGATAATCCACTGCTATTTGTTCAAGCATTTATGCTTCATTTTCAGAAGACAAAACTCTGGGATATCAACCTAATTATGTGATTGGGAGCTCCATACATTTCCTAGAGACAACTTTCCAAAGGTAGGCATTCAGCCGCACGTGTAAATTGGGTACATGTAATGTCTGACAGGTTATTGCATATGCACACAGAAAGCAAATAAACAGATTCCCAGACAATTGACTGCAATTGATTTACCATACACATGATGATGTATTTTACATCAGCGTTCACATGTCTGTGTTAGAATATGTAGATTACGTGCACATGCCTTAGAAATTTACAGTGGAAAACCTAATCTTTAGTGTTTACTTGACAATCTCAACTTTATCTTTAGAATGACTTGAAAACAAATACGGAAAACCAGCAAGATTTTCTAGAAGAAATACTTAGCAACACAGCACAGGATTGGCTTTTGTCTATCAGTGAGCTAGTTATGAGAAACACACGGTGGTTCTGTGCGGTACAATAAAGCACTGAACACAAAACAGCAGGAAAAGTAATTTGCAAGCTTGTATACATACCCAAAACATCTGGAAAGGGAGAGCATTAATGAAGCAAAGAATGGAAAAAGCCAAGACAATCAGGTTCTTGTACAAAGCATATAGCATGAGGTAAGGTTATAACAAGTGTAACATACACAGAAAAAAGAAGAAAAAGGTTTGTGTCCTTTTGACGAAGAAATGCAGCAAAAGCACTAAAGCTGGTTCAGCAGTTTCTGAGAATGGCATACGTACATACAGAAATTTAACTAAGCCAACTGGGACTGATTTTCAGGTGACTGAGATTTAACCATGTACTGAACCTTCTTTGAGAGAAAATTTCTTTCAAAATTTTTCTTCTAGGCTTTTAAAGAAATTAATCAATTGCCCTTTCCTTAAATTTAGCTCTAGCATTTCACATATTAAGCATATCACAGTACTGACAAGCAAACATTTCTCTATATACAAAACTAGCTTTCATATAGAAGAATAAAACTGTACTGTCCTCCTAAATCTTTATGATCCAGACACTATTTTTATAAAATCCTTGCATTCATTAATTTTACGCTAGACTATTCAGCATTGGTTTCCAATTAGTCAAATCCCAAGTCTATTTTTAACTGATTCCTTTACAGAAGCAAACCTTCAGTTGACAGGTGTGTGTAGCATTAAGCCAACTGAGACGTCCCTATAATCCTGTAAATCCAGTCCTCGTGTCAATTCCTACTCTTGATGATCACATTGTTTCTCTATTCCTCCTTGAAATTAATTCTGGATTATCTATTATATCAGTTCCAAATAATGGTGCTCACTCCACTATTTACTGTACTATGAACAATTATTAACAATATGCGTAATACTGCAAACCTATATGGGGTGATAAGGTAAGAGTTCTCAAAAAGAGGTTCATTTATTTCCCAGAAAAACTATTTGATATTAATACATCAAGCACATTATCGTTGCACTACATTAACCCATTGATAGAACACTTACTAAAATGATACTTACATAAAACACAACATATTTTCAAAAGTATAACAATTAGCCTTTTCTGCTGCAGTTAAAACTGCTGCTCAGGAACATGTGCATAACTGAGGGGTAAATCAGTTGTTTGACTGCCTAGCTGCATGACGTACCACTACACAAAGGTGAGTGAGTAAAGGAATAGCTTCCCATTAAACCTGGAAGGGGGGGAGGGATCTGGGTTAACATAAAGCAGTTTTGGAGAGTTATATTTGCTGTAATAAAAAGCCATTTTTAAATGGTACGGGATGTAGAAGTAACCACATGGGTCTCAGTCCACGCACCACTGACTGTTCAAGGAGAGAGACAGAGAGCAATTCATCTCCCTCATGTCCCACAGTGGTGCAGCCAGGAGATCCATTCAGAGCAAAACAAAACAAACTAAAACAAACCCTGTTTTTCATTAACAAGATCAAATTTTCTTGCAATAAGTACCATTTTAAAATACCTGGACCAAAACGAAGTCATTGTAGATAGTCTGGAGCAAAAAAAAAATAAAAATCAGTGTTTGCTGAAATTCTTATTTTTACAGTGGTTTGGAGAAAAGGTCCTATTATTCTTATTTTCTACAAGGGAAAATGTAGGTATAGAAAGAATTCACTTCCCAAACTCCTCAGCAGACCTGCAGCAGATACTAGAAAAGAACTAACATAACCCGAGTCCCAACTCTATGATTTATCTGTGACTGAACCTTATATTAGAAGAGAATACCATCTGGCTGCAAAGCTAGTACTAATAAAGTAGGAAATTTCAAGACAGCTCTCTTAAACCTTTTGTGGTCTGTATTATAAGACAACATGCTCAGGAACATATAATAAAGTTGTTTCTGTAAGGCTGCTGTCTCAATCAGTACTCAACGCCATACACTGTCAAGTGATAAGCAGCTATTCAACCATTTACTTTCTCTTCATTGCCAAATATGTGTTTCATGTTTCATTTAGAGCACATTGTTCTAATCTTTCTCTGAAAACAGATAAATAACTTATTTGTGGGCTATTTTATGGAATTTACTGTGGTAGTATTTTATCAATACAATGAAATGATTTTTCACTTTGAAACAGCCCAGTTAGGTGAGAAGCTGGAATTACTTGTATTTTCCAGACAGAAAATCGATCACAAAGAATAATCACAAGTTATCACTAATTGGGGTGGTGGTGGTGGTGTCAATTTCATAAATGTTGTGTTTGATTCTTCAGAGTAATTACCATAGTAAAAATTACATTCAAATTAGAAAAACGGAAGCCATCCTACAAGAAATCCTGATTTCTGGGGATTCTTTCTTTCAAAATCTAAACAAAGCTTCTTTCAGAAGTCAGTCAGTACTAAGACTCAGGCCATTCCTGATCCTGCTCTGTACTGTCAGTACATAATCTCAGTACTGATCTGAGAGAAGGGAAAAATTCTTTGAACTGGGCTGCGAATGAAAAGAATAGATCCCCAGTTAAATGTCTGCAAAGAGGAGAGACCAAAATAAGAGGACTTCTGGGGAATGAGGAGCCATAAGGCTGGTATTTCACAAGGTACACAACAGTAGCTGCAGTAGTCCATAAAATACTGCCTGGTTTCCATCTGCAGTTTCCAAATCAGTGCATTACCATGCAACATGCTGATTTTGATGACATACAGTATTGTTTGAGAGGTTCAAAGCCTGAATCTCAGTTTCAGCCACAATACTTAGTACTTCTACAAATCATGCTTGAGGCATGCAGAAAACACTGTAAAAAAAAAAATAGCCCTCATTATAAAGGCTTCAAATAACTAGTCCAATAGTGTACAGGAATTCTCTATCAGAAGCAGCAAAAGCCTTTATTGCATTGGGCTCTTCAGTTAATCCAGCAAAAATAAGAGTCTCCCTTTGCACCCCCCAGCACTGCACCTCACGTCTGTCTGAGCGAGTCAGGACTGCCACCGGCAGTGCAGGAGGTGGCATGGAGGGGCCTGGCAGGAAAGGGAGCGAGGGTATGCCCCTTCCCTTTGTGCTTCCACTCTCCACTGGCACTGTATCTGGCTCCAGGAAAGGGAAGTCACCATGTCTCTGCACTACCTTGGTGAGCTTTACAGGGTGTCACCTCTGGCACTGAGCCCTCAGGGGTGTCAAGGGGCTACTTGTTGGCCCTGGGTGAGGTGTGCAGGCTGCTGGGATTCAGAAGAGAGGCCCATGGTACATCATGCTGCAGTGTTGTAGCTTACAAGCTACTGGGTTGTAGGCAGAAGAGCCCCCTCTCTCCCACCGGGGCTATCCCTTTTTTCAACACAGAATCAACATCTGCTGAACCAACAGAGATAGGGCAGTGCTTAGTATGCTTAAGACTGAAATTCAAATCCCTGTTCTAAACCAGATACAGCAGAAGCTTGACTCTGCGTGCCCTACATCACAAATGTGTGTTTTAATTACTGGGGTATGAGTGCTTTGAGGGAAGAAGGTGGGTGATGGTTTCCTCTTTATGATCAGGAATTCAATCTCGGATCCAATAAATCTCTCCTGTTACAACCAACTGATTTAGTGCCGTAAAAGGTTTTGGTCAAATCACTCTCTTTCTGTCCTGCACCCCCCCAAATTAAATTGAAAATGCCCTATTGTTCTTTTAGAGAACTTCATTTGCCTCCCTGAAGCTTCTTGCCTCATATAGTGTACAAGTTTCATAGCAAGCAAAACAGCAATTCACTGAGCAATTCCAATTCCCCACATTAGTTTGTACATTTTTTAAAAAAATAAGGCAGAGGACTGGTGTAAATGTAGTCTGCAAACACATAACTGAAGACTGAATCACAGCATATGTAACCTAAATATACTGAAAAGTCACACAGTTAACCTTCTTACTATTACTTCCTAAACTTTATTTTGCACAACTTGAGTTTGTAAATATAATAATACTCTTTGAATAGCATATTTTGTTGACTTATAGCAAATTCATCACACAAACTGAGAAATAAAAATTCCACAATATGGTGAGATATTGCCACTAACCTCTGCTACTTGAGCCAACTAAGTACTCACAGCAGTTGTATGTTGTCATCTTCCTTGTGAACCACTGCTAGAAGAGGCCACCTACCAGCAGGATACAATGATATTTTCTGATTCTGACTCTTTCTGCCTTGAGATACACTGCAGGCAAGCAAGGGAACAGGCTTAGCCCAGCCCAGCCACTTGCTCCTCCAGTTGAACATCTTTAAAGTAAACAACTTTTTACTCCACACTCCATACTGCACAGCAAAGTAGGGATTGAAAGCTGAGAGATGAACACCTTCCTGCTTTAGTTCTGCTTGGCTGACCTGATCCAATCTACTGGGGGCAGGTTCTGCTCAGCTTCATGGCTAGACTTGCCTAGGGAGAGCCGAGTCTTTAACCAATTTAGATGCAAAGCTTGGCATGTGTTAATGGCAGCCTCTAATAATTTGGTCAAGTTTTCTCAGAGATTTTCATAAATGCCCAGAAATATGTAACTGAAATATTGTTCAATTCACCTCCAAACTTCAAAACTCTGCTACATTATTAGAAGTATGGGATTATTACAGATTCTGAAAGAAAAGGTTTTGATAATATTTTTATTTTTAATATATTCATAATATAATATTAACGTAGGTAAGATAATTTTTTACCCTAACTTCATTGTTAAAATGACTTAGTTGCTCTAACTAATATTTCCCAAGATAATTAAAAATAATTTTATAAATCAGTTAGAACATTTTGTAAGCAACTGAAAACCTGGTATGTATAGCAGGAAATCTTAGGTAATAATAATAGGCCTGTTACAAAAACTAGAGACACATATTTATCTATCCACATATTTACATTTATACATAATCACTGGATCTTCTGGGTGTCTCCAACCAAGGTTCTGTCAGAACTTCTATTTTAAATCCCTCTATCGAAAAAACACCTTGACCTAAAGAAAAGATGTTGATGTTCTTCAGGTTAAGATTCTCCATGAGATAAAGGTATACATGATTGGGCTGCATTTATTTTTGATAGATTTTTTTTCCTGTATAAATCTTTGTGATAGTTGATTTACATATATGAAAATAATTTTTCATGAGGAATAGATGATATGCTTTTTACTGCTGCATATATTTGTGCAGTATTGCACAAAACTGCACATGCTTTGATGTTCAGGTTGGGAAATTAATCACCATGGTTCTGTTGCACAATTGGGTGACCTACACCCTTATTACCAATTTTCAGTTCTATTCAAAATAAGTGACACTTTTATCTTTTCATTAGATTATTAAACAGACTTTTGTGACAAGACTGAAATTCACATAGAGGGATATTCTTGTGTGTAAAGATATTCATTATGTTTTTACATTACATTGCATTTTGATGTTTGAAAACACTTAAAATAAGACATACTTGGAAGCTATCAGACTACTTGCGAGTAAAGATTCACAGCCTTCACACAGCTGAAAGCAAGGGTTTTAAAAAGCAAATTTTCAAGAAAGGGAAGTCAAACTCTTTAAAGCAGAGAAGCACATTCTAAGAAGGACAGCTATACTAGGCAAATGTTAAGTAAGTATTTAGTCAAAGTATAGGTGTACTTAGAAATTCTGTTACAAAATTGATAAGGAATCCATTTAGTAGGATGAATGAGACTCCTTTCCTGTTCCACAAAATTTCCAAGATTTCAAGATACAATCCTGTTTTCGGGGGAAACCAAGCTCTCTCAAAGCCCACTAAGAGAAATCTGCAGCCTTTTAAAGACAGAAACCTGACTGGAACATTCACTTGCAATCTTGGACATTCAAGTTCATGTTCCTCCTTTGTATCTGAGGAGGGACTGGAAATTGGATGTCCCATATGTCAGCTGAGTGCCCTAACATGAGTACATAAACTCATGGTGGGATTCACTTCAGCTACCTCCAGGTGCCTCTACACAAGGAATGAGCCTGCAGCAGCAGAAAAATCTTGGATATAGTACACCTTGTGCTAGAAGAAAGGCTGAGGTCAGTCCACATGAGTGACCACCTTTTCCTGTTTACTCTAAGGGCATTTTGGGATGACGAGATCCAGTGTAGCTATTGGTACTGTAGATGGTGACATTTAGTTAAAACTTCCCAGCTAAGTTTGTTTTTCTTTCTGCTTAATAAACGTTTAATTAATTATGCAACTGGACAAGCTTCAGTATAATAAGACCCCTGTAAGATGACAGATATGCACGCTACAATCCTAGCTATACATTTTTTTAAAAATATCTCCCCTTTTCCATCCGTCATTTTTTGTACTAACTCTTCTATGAGACTAACTGTTTCTTGTAGTTTAAGCTCATACAAAATTCAGAAGATGTGTACTTCAATAATTTTTTTTCAAGTCTAATATCAGTAGCTATCATTACTAGTAATCTTATCATAGATAATGTGTAATATCAATAATATCGATATAATTTCAAGTATTCTGAAACTGTCATTTCTATTTAACCAGAATAATAGCTATTGAGATTTTATTTACCTTATTGATGGTAACTTCTCCTCACCGAGGAAAAGAGCAAAACATGAAAACTGAACATAAGCAAGATAAACCAAAATCAGCACTATATGAAGTTTACCTGGTAGTGATTTT
The DNA here is from genome assembly GCF_003259725.1 of Athene cunicularia. Lineage (NCBI taxonomy): Eukaryota > Metazoa > Chordata > Aves > Strigiformes > Strigidae > Athene > Athene cunicularia. Next base: position 31,763,142 of record NW_020799095.1, on the reverse strand, counting down.
AAAATAATTTCTAGTGCCAGGACTTCTGAATAGCAGAGAGAAGGCTATTTTTAACTTACAGATATGAATAGAGAGTAGTATATTTTACAGCAAATTTGTAGATAGCATTGTTACAGGTACTTACCTAAGCTTGATCTTGTGTTAGATCGCTCTATTATCGCATGCTTACTGGGGTTGTTTAATACTGAGCGTTTGGCAAGCGAGATGTCTGCTGTGACTCGTGTAATTGATATACTGCAAAAATAAAATACAGTAAAATAGAACAGAATGTTATTTATCTTGCAGGGATGTGGGGGGAAAAAGAGACTCACTTAACACTAAAAGATGGCTAAGACTACAGAAAAACAAGTTCTCAGCAGCACAATATGCTTTACACAATGTGAACAGAGAAGAAACTTCAGCTAAGTAATACTGTTACAAGAACTACTGATAACACATCCCCCTTACTGCATGGTGCTGAAATGCAGTATGCCCACTGACTGCAAAAGCTACAGTGTCTGGGGAGCAGGGGGGCAAGAGCAGGTCAGACTGCTGGAGAAGATGGGACTTCACAGAATCACAGAACCATCTAGGTTAGAAAGGACCTTAAAGATCTAGTCCAACTGTTCACCTAGCACTGACAGTTTCCACCTACGGCATATCCTTAAGCACTAAATCAACCCTACTCTTAATCACCTCCAGGGATGGGGACCCCACCATCTCCCTGGGCAGCCCATTCCAATGCCTCCCCCGGGGGGTCCAGACCTGATGTGGTTAGACTTTGCACCAGTATTCCCTGTGTCATATCCCTGTGCCCATATCCCACTACGAATAGGCTGGTTTCTCCATTCCCTAATTTTGATTCGTTGAAAGGTATTTAATGACAGCCTGGCTTACTTTAACCATACGTATAAGGCATATAGGGATATGCTGAGTTAACAGGTAAAGGTAAGGTTTAGCAGGGAAAGCAGTACATCCATATAACTCTTATTTTTATTGTTCAGTTTACTAGCATGTTTTTTAACATTTTTTAACTGACTGCAAGAGATAACTATAATTTTCCAGAAAGATCCAGCAATATGCTGGCCACGTAAAAATGGGGACTGCAACACAGAGAAGCATGCAAATAAAAGCTCTGGGCAGAGTATTTGGCAGGCTCAGATTTGTGTTTATGAGAAAATATGAGCCAAGAAAGAAGTGGTTACTTCCAGTTGTTTGCACTGACCTGCTACATAACCTTCTGCATACTCTTCCTCCTAGGAAAATTTATTTTGCTTTACAGGGTCAAAATGCACCCTTTGGATAAATTCCCTTTCAAACTCTCTGGTCTAATCAGGTTAAGGGGTCACATTTTTCCAGTGCTGAGTCAAATTATATTCCCTTGTTCTTCCTTGTATGACTTGTAATTTAAAAGGAGGAAATGGATTTGCTAAGGACAGGGAAGGCTTCTCTCTGGCAAGCACAGTCAGATGCTGTTCATCTGAAACGTAACCAAATAGGTCATTTCCCAGTGAGCTCAACATGTGTATATATTTATCTAAAACCCTACAAAATGCAACAAAGCCAGAAGTTAACTCGGAAAAACAGAACTATTTGCACAATACTGATTAGCAACATAATTTTGGAAATTTAGACATGATTTAACTTAAGCTAAAAACACAACAAAAGATTATGATTTCTGGCACAGCTCCTCGCAGATAATGCCACTAGTCTTAAAATGAAATCCAATACGCAATTTGGTGTACTCATTAGTTATCTTTATTTGCTAGTTGATGAACATTACAAACTTTTACAGCTTTTTGGGTTTTGGTTTGGTGTTTGTTTTCTCTGCCGCCAGTCTCCTACATGCAATAGAAAATAATTTTTCCCTTTTTCAAATGCAATCATGATATATTGAATAAAGCTAGATTTAGTCTAAAATACTATTTTCCATTTTAAGATCTTTTAAGGTCTTTTTAAGGTCATTTTTGAGATAAGTCTTTTGAGATATGTAATGCCAGGAAGAACAAGACTGCTTTCAAAACAGGGTATGCATGTTCATGCAGTAAAACAATTGCAATGAGAGCGGGCACGGCTTGACAGCAGAGCGGCAGTGAAAGCAGCAGCATGAATCTAAGAATCTCTTGTACGATTCTGTTGAGGACCTTGAGTACCAATTCAGATTGCTACTGAAGTTTGGGATGCTTTAATCTGGTAACATAGACGTCAATTGCAATGACAGTATTTGTGGTTTCACCCTGCCACATTGGATCTACAACTGAAAATCAGATATGCTCTAAAATACTTTTAAGATATAAAGACTCAATAACTTTTTTCAGCTTGCAACACTCACACTTTCGTTAACTTCCAATGCTGAAGCTACATATCTAAGATTTGATAACCGTGACTAATATAAAGAGGGATTAGGTATCAACATCATCATTCTGACTGAGAAAATTCAACAGCTTAAACCACAATGTCTGATATTTTAAAGAGGTGAAGCTATTGACAAAAAGCCTCAAGGTCCCTCTTTAAAGTTTGACAGCACTAGGACAGATAGAATAGTGTTAGTGTTCTGCCCACTTCCAAACAAAACAGAACATTCAATGAAGTTACAGATACTACAAGAAGACCTTTCCATTTTCTCAATTTCTTCCCAGCTAAAATGTCAACTCACTAGCACATATTAATTTCGGTCTTGATCCAGTAGTAATATAACCACATGTGGAGAGTGCACCTGATGTCTCTGGTCCATGAGTCCATGACGTCTGAATTACAGAACATGCTTTTAGTTTGACATTTGTACTACAGTAGTGCCTGGAGGCTCAAATACAAATCAGATTGGACCTTGCCTAGAGAGCTGTGGGGGACAGGCTGTAACAACACTCAGATCAAAACTCAGCGAAGTGCAGCTTGTTTGCTACCAAGGGTGACCATATTTCAGCAAGGTGGGTGGGACTGTCCCCCTCCTCAGCAGTCCTTTTGAGACTTCCCATTTCAGAGTCTAGCACTACTGTCAAACCAAGGGATCAAGAGTTTGACAACCATATATATAAGAGGGTATGAAACTTCTATCACTTTTTCCAAATTAGATGTCACTGTAAGGAACTAGAGCTGAGGAAGAATAGTGGCCCTCCTCAGCTTGTACAGAACTCCGGAAACACTGACGAGGTATCACTTGAAAAATACTTAAAATAACTTTTTAAGAGTATATATTTGTTGAATCTGTAGATATATATTTAGCAATTTGGAGTGTGAATGTCACAGTCAACAAGAAGAATACATCCTTTTTTCCACTCTCAACAAATATATACCCTTGAACTCTTCCCACCCCACCACAGCTTCAGTGTGCTCTGTTGAGGAAACTTCCAATCACACTATAGTCCACTAATCAAGGAATTAGCTGCCGTTCCTAATTTGCTACAAAAAGAATGTCATTATTGCTTAAAAACCTGGAAGTACCTAAACAGGATATGAACTCAAGTAGATTTGCATTGCAAAGTACTTACCGCCCTTCAAATCTATGTTTTAAAAAATCAAATAATGCTTTTTGCATCATATCTGTTACCTGGAAGCAAACAAACAACAAATTAATAATCATATAGGAAATTTATAATACTTGATGCTAATAATAGTATGTTATAAAGTTGACAGTAAATCTTATATTTGAGCAATGAGATTGGAATGTAATTTATTCTTAATCTGAATTCTGTATGAAATAAAGTACAAAAAAGTAGCTGTCTAGTAGAAGTAACAGCTGTCTAGATTTTTGTCTATGATATAAACTATGTTATTCACCTTAACTACCTTTGTGTATTCAAATACAAACAAATCATAATATTTTTGGCAAAATAAAACCATTCACAACAATCACTTACTTCATATCCCTTCAGAGAAGGCCCCACTAAAACTACTGGTCGCATAGAAGGCACTACATCATAGGGAGGAATGTGCTCTGTCTGCAAAACAGAAAAAGCTTTCAGCATCACAGCACCTAAAGAAAGTGTTACACATTACTTACAATATTAGGAACTCTGAATTTCCAGTGATGTCACCAACACAGGAATCATGGATTCGTTAACTTTTCCTAAGAACTGGTAGTACAAGATAAGGACATAATAGGTTCGTGGATTTCTTTTGAAAAAGCTTTTCTTTGACTTTTGATTTTCCTACTCTTTTCATATTTGCTCTGAACAGCTATAAACCCATTATTCTGGAGACATTCACCTGTCCCACTCCATAGTTCCTCATTCTTAAACTGAAAAGCTTATTTCCAACAGTTAATGATTCGAAATTATTGACTCTAGAGCTGTGACATTGTTTCCCACCAAAACTTTATATAGGCAAATTATGAAAGAGAAAACTACAGCAAAAAGAGATGGGAAAAGCCTAATGCATCTCTTTATGTTCAGATCTGCCCACTGCTTGGCAAAACATTGTGACACCACTGCAAATTCTCATGGGAGCACTCATAGTCTGACTTCCACATTTGCATCCTCAATTCACTTGCAAATGAAATCAAAATAATGACTGATCCAATTAGTAATTCTAGAAAATTTTCATAAACAGAGCTTGGGATAGCAAACCTTCCGCTTTGGGAAGTTCCTGTCACCACCCAAGAATGGGTTCTGTTAGTATGATAATCATCAAAATACTTACTGATGTATCATGCACAATATAAAAAGTGTTTTAAAATACAAAGCTAAAAAGATTGCCTACTTTGAAAGATTGTAAACATTTTTAGATTGTTATCAAAATAAAATACAAAAAAAATAAACTAGATTTTTTTCTTTAATAGACGGCTATTCAATATATAGCATGAAGAATGAGTCATATCAGAAAGAGGTTTTGTTTGTAAGGGAGGGTTTGGTTTATTTTTGTCTTGGGGAAAAAATGTTTGAAATCCAAACCCAGGAATATGTGGGTGATAGAGAAAAAGGTATGCCAGATTTATTTTTCAGATGCCTACATAGTACAAATACATCAGTCAAGACCACAGAATACAGTCACTGTTTGTTGCTTCAGTAGTCAACGTATCCCAAGGTGTTTCACAATAACAATAAAATAAGTATATACATTCCAAAACACAAAAACACAAAGACAGACATTAATAGAGTGACAGCACAAAATGCTACACAAGCAGCAGTCTAAAGCAGTCTAAGACATGGAAAATATTTGTGAATGTTTTTCAACATAATTTATCTTATTTTTTTGTTACCTGTAGCTTCACCAGATAATTATTCACATAAGAATGAATACCAGTGCCCAAGGCATCATAAGCATGTGAAATTAATTTATTTTGCACAGCGGAGAATCCGACTCAACACATTTCAAAGCAAACCCCTGCAATTATGCTGCACCAGTATCAAAATGCAGCCCTCCAGTATTCTTTCTAATATTACTCATAATCTGATAAGTGTGTTAGAGACAGATCCTAAGAAAAGTTCATAACCGATGTGTAAGTTCTTATAGCATGAGTGTCCTGATGCAACAGATCTTTGTCTTAATGTGGCTGACTCAACCAAAGATATTCATGCTAGAAGTTAACCAGCTATTTGAAAATTAGGGAAAGCACAGAAATTACCTTATTTGATGGAATATGGAGTATTTTAAAAATCTGTTCTGTTGACACAGGCATTTTTTTTCTCTCTAATCTTTACAGCTTGAAGTAATAAAGCTGTCAGCAGAAAACTGAGTAAAAGTTATCAAATGGAAGCATTAAAGTTCTTTAATTTAGCATTAGAGAATCTAATATTTTCTAAGGGACTGGCAGTGAGCTATACGGCTTCTACATGGAGATTCAAGTTCAAATATGAACTTGGAATAAAAACTAGTGTAGTTTTGCTCAGTGGTTTGACTATGTATATTACTTTGGGGTGCCCATCCAGCATTTCCTGTAAATGTCATTATTACAAAACCCACTATAGCCAGTAATGATTCTGATATGGAAGAAAAGAGACACGACAGAATTAAGAGGGAGATGGAACTAGTCACCATCTAGATCCAAAGGTTCATCTGGAAGCTGTGTCTTCAAAAGATGCTTATGCAGACAGCATCCAGTACAAGTCAACATATTATTCTTCCTCAGCATTTATCTTTGATTATAAATATGATTACGTAAGATATTAATCAGAAGCAAGAAACTGCTGTTGATTTCCATAATGGGCTGTGGATGACATGGTACTGAACAGACCCTACTGAAGCAAATACTGTTGACTTTGGAAGTGAGAAGGTTCCAGTATTATTTAAAAGAGTTCAAGAAGACAGAAAGAAAAAAAGTTTTATTTACTAAACATGAGAGCATCCACAGCACGGGCAACAGCATCACTTGGCATGATTTATAAGCACTGTAACAGTCTGTTACCCATAGATTTGAGTGCTTAAAACCAAATGAATAAGAGCTATGAAGATTAAAGACTTAAATACAAAAAAGTAGAAATGTGGTATTTCACTGCATAGTTTGGCTCCTACTTAATGTCTTGATAACTTATTCCAGCAAAGATCTTAGAAATGCATTGAAGTGTGCTATAACAGAATGACAGTTGCATAATTCTGTAGTTATCTGGGTTATCTATGGAGAGACATTGGCTCTCCTGGGAACCACCAGTACCATTTTCAATAGCCGAGATACTAAAAAAGTCTGACTGATGGATGGCAAGAACATTTGGCTGATAATTTATACATGACAAGAGAAAAAACTCAAAGTAAACTGTCAAAACAAGACTGCAGTTTTCCACTAGTCTTGTTCACCTGGAGATTTTGCACCTAGAGAATTAGAAGTTTAAATACTGACTAAATTAAAGATACAATGGTTTTTACTGTTTGTTTTCTAAGTACAATCTGAGTATCTGATTACATTCCAATAATGATTTTCATAAACTGAGTTATAAGGGAAAAAAAAAACAGCACCACTTGAGAAAGAGATAGAAAGAGTAAGCATGCACTAGAGAGGTGCATTATATGGATTTGTCAGAACTAAATTTCACAAACTTTTAGAAGGCCTTCCAAGTGTGTCCTATTATTCCATCAAAAAGGATAAATACTGTAGCAGAGTTTCATGGACGCACTGAACTTGGGACTGTTTGTTTTCTTGTACTGAATCCACTAACAGATTGATACATTTCTTCCTTAATTATAGAATAGTTGCACTCTTAATCTGGGGTAATAATGCTAATGATGCCAGTGGCAGGATAAACACAGTTAATGTCGATATAAACTTACCGATTTCTGCTTCTGCTTAGCTACAGCAGCATGGAAAAGAAACAAAGAACAACAAAGCATGCATGTTATTGGCTTGTCAAAGGACGCAGACAGTTAACAGGACTAGAAATGTGACGCAGTGCAGGTGAGCAGGTGGACAGATGGGAGCTTGGAAGTTGGTGTTACCTTCTTAAAGAAGGGCATTCGTTTCTCTTTGGAGTGGGGTGATGTTACACTGTTTGCACTGGGTTTGGGGGAGCGATGGTTTGCTGGAATATCATTTTCTTCTGCATCTAAGCCAGTGGCATCTATGTCTACAGCTATATACAGACAAACAATTCAGAATTATCAGATGACAGGGAAAGTAAAGATAGGTTAAAAAGGAAATAACAGGTAAAGAAAAATAAAACTGTCCAGAGTAATAAATAAATAAATAAATAAAAATCAATAAAATAAAGAGAAAAATTTAAAGGTGCAGTACATTAGGATTAGAAGACGGAAGGCAATCTGTAACAGCTACTATAACATTTCCTCTGATCCTCTTTTACAGAGCTACATTAGACATACACTGAATTACGAAACAAAGCAATGGCCAAGTTCATTTTGTTACGCCAGTGTAAATCCAAACTAGTTCACTGAAATAGGTAAGACTCACCAATGTAAACAACAGAACTTGGCCAACAACATTTGAAGTATTTTATAGCAGTGAACACTTAAATCAAAATGGGTATCATTAACTGAAATTTGAAATGTCATAGCATGTCTATACGAAATCATGAAACAGAAGAAAAATCACTTCTGAAGACAAAACCAGCCTGATACTGGTACTACAATATCTACATTTATCTCAGGGTGGAATGCAACTGGCATTTTTAGCCATTTTAACAGTACTCATAAGATCCATTTATTAAAAACAATAAAACCAGACCTACTAATCGCGAAAACTAAAAAGAATGGGTAGCAGAAGAGAGGAAATTGATCCCAGCTTGTCTCAGAGACCTGGATCCTGTTGTAAAGAGTGAGGATGTACGCAGAGCAAAACGGAAGTGAATACAATAAACCACTGCTGTTCAACCTCTGCACCAAAAGAACACACAGCACACAATGTTTGTAACATAAATATAAAATATTTACCCTCTTTATCAAAGAAGTAACAACAGTTTAAGCAAAAATCATCACAGACTCAGAAATAAATACATTTTCAAAACACAAAGCCATGTTATCCTGAATGCTGAGTCCAACAGATACCTGTCAGCTACATCCAAAACCAAACCAAACCAAATAAACTTTCTTGTTTACAATGCTAAATTCTGATCTTAAGTTTTTCTTCAGAAAGCAAGTACATACGTAAAGGCAATCCACAAACACGCTGTACAATATCACTCTTGTGTGTAAAGATCTTACCCACCTCTTGACACACTCTGGTAACACATGTTTATTTTGTTGAGCCATTATGTTGAACTGAATCTAAATCTAAATACACCTATAAGCAGTATCATTTGCACTGACTTTATCCAAACCCATAATTAATCAATGCAAACTATTATGGAACCACCTTAGCGACCTGCTTTCAGCTGCTTGATGAGGAGGACATCAACTAATACAGCGGCATGTGCTATTACACTATGCACCAAATAAATATTTCTGTCAAGCCCATGCACAGCTACTGATTTAAGAGACACTTGGGATAGTGACCTCTTCTGCTTGAGTAAAGTGTGTTTTCTCATTTGAATTATCCACAGATCTAATGTCATGAAGCCTGACAATCCCTGAGTTACAAAACTGTGTCTTTGAGCCTGCCCTTGCCAGGGAAGACTGTGAGTAGATCCACACCATGTTTATATACTCCTGCTCCTAAAAACAGCCACAGAAACCACATAACATTTTCTTCTAGCAACACTGTTCGTTCCTTCACCCTCTTCGTAAGTATAAAAAGAACATATCCTTTCTTGAATACAGGACAGCAGAGATGCTATAAATCACTCCTAGTAAGGCATATTAAAACTCCTTCAGTTCTACATTCAACTAAAATCATCAGTAAAGAAAAATCAGGGTTGTTAAGTTTTTCCTGTATAAAAGAAATGTAGCATTTGGTCAGCTAGATATCAGTATCTCCTTTTTTCATTCTCAGTCTTCACACTATGTAACATCTTCTGAGATAGTTCTTTCACTGTTAATTATCTTTAGTTCACTGGGTTATTTTCAAGGACATTTTCACCACTATCCTCATTCTGTTCGGTGGCCCGTGAAGACTGTATGGATTGATTATATATATATATAAAAATATATATATATATAAAATATATATATATATATATGTATATATATATATATAAAATAATGATTATATAGATATTGATAGTATTGACTATTTAAATGGCTATGAGCCTCCTATTCATTTGTTTTTCACTGGTTCTTCATCTTGTTTGGGTTTTGGTTTTGTCACACTAGTTTATGTAGGAAAAAAAATCCCTGACTCAAAGTCAAAAAATAAAGTTAACTTAGTTAAAATCTCTTCATTTCATTAAATCATTTATGTATTTGTCATTTTCATTTTTTTTACTTTCAAAGAGAGGAGGCCTGGGAATAATAATTAAACTGTACTGCAAAGTAATTTGAATTCTTGTGTAGTCACCCTTCTTGGGATGTCTTAAGATAAACAAAATTACTAATGCAGACCCAAAACTTTAAGATCACAGAATAAGCTAATCCACACTATTCATAAACATTCTCCAAATTTTCAATGTAACTGAATAAGCTTTACCAGATTTCCTTCTTTCTACAGAAAACAGTGTTTCTGAACACTACTGTCTGAAGAAATGATTCAATGAAATTAAAATTACAGGATGGCTAGCAATCAGTCAGTTGGTAACCTAAGAATGCGATCAGTTCTCTTACAGCATGAATGTTCTGTGCACCAATTCTGGAAATTTCGTATGTACTGATCTCCAAGTGTTTTCAGTATACAAATACTACAGCATTTCAGATGTTCTAACTATAAAATCACAACATAGGTCCATGGATAATTTTACTGAAAAAATGCAGCTGTTGAGGAAAGTGGGCCTTAACAGTAAATATGACAGTTTAAAGCCATCGTAAAATAAAAGATGAAGGTGGGTTCTACAGACTTGTGATGAACGCATATTAGTAAACTGAAAATATATTAAGAAAAAAAAACAAACAGAGGTAGGGAACTTAAGTGGAATTTTGATAAACTGCAACTGTAATGAAGTTGGTTGTTACAAACAAATTCATGGTTTCACAAGACAAGCAGATATATTTTTCAATTACTTTAATCAAATGAAGCTACGAGCATAGCTTGATTGAATTCCTCTGTCTCTCTCTTTATGTCTATGTAATATCTTCAGGTTCATTTTAAGATGCCTGGCTCTGTAGGCCAGGCTCCACATAAACTAACATGATTGGAAAATACATGTCTATGCCTCCCTAGACAAGGCACTAGCAACATTCACTAATATTTTCTGGTTTTAGGTGTTCGAAATGTAAATTTTCTCTCAGGAGAAGACAAAACATTCAGCAATGCAGCATCTGAATTACAGTAGATATTTATTTTTTTTTGGTAAGCTTCTGCTATGCTTTTTTGAAGGACCCAATGCCAGTTTCCTCCACCAACTTTCCATGTATTTGCTTCATACCTCTTGAATCCAACCTAAGTTAAATATCTGTTGATGCTCTAAATACAAAACAGTATTTGTGAAAAATTTGTCAGAAAAGGAAAAAAATATGCTACAATTATATGCAGTACACCCTCATTATCAGGACTGTGAAACGAAACTTTTCTGTTGTAAAATAACGCCATTCTTGATCCTACAACAGAAACTTCTTGGGAATTGTTATTTTTACTGCTGCTTTTTCTCCTGTAGCAGAAGGTATTTCTTGTTCAGCAGAAGTGCTCAGACCAGACCAAATCTCTAACTATCCTACTGAAATGCAGCCTCATTATTTTATCATGTCTTTGCTATAAAATACCATGGTAAAAGCAATGAGGGAATTTTGTGCATTATTAACAGCCCTATCATCGCCTGAACTTGCTGGCACTGACTCCATTACTTCAAACCTGCCCAAACCAGCCTTACAGGGCAACGCAACAACCCAACCTTAACCCTATGAAGTACAGGGAATAAGAAAAATAGACTAAAAATATATACAAATTTTAACAGATTAGGTGCATGAGTCTGAAGGGTTCATGACCTACTCACCAGATGATGGAGGCGTCGATTTTCTGGAACTAGGAACGATGTCACCCAAACTGGATGAAGAGTTTCCTCCTGATTTACTGGAGTAAAGCAACAAATTAGTTTGAAAGTTTCATAGCTTTCTCAGTATTTATTCTAGTTTATTTATTACTTGCCTTCTAAATGAACTGCCAGCTAGGAGACAAACAGTGTTTCTGGCAGTGGTATAAAATATACATCTTAGACAAAATGTGTGTACATTCTGAGAACTGAGGAACTTCAAACATCAATTATGCTCTTTGTTGTGCTGTGCAGCTTCATCATACTGCATATGCTCTCACTACCCCATGATCTTAACACAATCCAATTACTAATATGGCTATCGATATAAAATTATTAAGATTACTATTCATTACTAAAACTAATTCTTAAGCCAGTGAGCATATCTGTTTACTTTAACAAAAGAGTTATTGGTAGCTCCCTAACAAAAATGATAGTGTGTTTGCCTAACATCTTTTCAATTTCATTAAAGTACAAATTCTTTTGCTGCCTCAATACAAGGTAGCACTTGGGAAAAAGAAAGTCTCTCAAATGAAGATAAAGAAACTAGAGTTTTATCCAGTTTTGCTTTGTGAAAACCTATCCAAGTTGTGAAAATGAAACAGTATTTTTAGTCATTTTATTTCTGTTACCATAACAAGAAAAGCACTGAAAAGAACGTTAGAAAGGCTATTTCACTCTTCAAATAATTCATGTGATAGTACTAGTTTCCACTTTCCCCATCTTAAAATATTAATAAGCACTAAGTAAATGCATTTTTGGCGTAGGACAGTGTTATCTCCAGTGAGAAGCTCTGGAGAATGGAAGCCTTTACAGTTTGGAAAGGGATCAAATCACTGGGTCAGACTTGGCTGCATCAGAAACATCACGAGAGAAATATGGGACCTGACATCCTCGTGCCGAGGACAGCACACCTATAGGAAAGGCATTTCACAGCTGGAGAATGCAGCACTGCAGCACCCTGGTATCTTAGCGCAGACATGCTCTTCAAACAGATGCCCTTCCTACTCAAGTAGGAAAGTCTTTCTGGTTTCTCAAGTGTTTCCCAGGTGTTCTCAATTCCCGGTCCATCCCACTCAGACATACTGGAAATATTTATGTCCTACATACCCAAAGGAAAGCAAGTGGCATTTGCTTCCACATATGTTAATGTTTACCAGAAAACTACTTTATTAAGAATTCTACAGCAAAGATGACATTATTACCATCTTGCAGTATTGTTCAATACATACAGATACTGAATACTTTTATGAAATGATGGCTGCAGTCAGAGACAACAATTGACTTGACATGAAACTTCCATCATAAAATACAGTATTCTTAAAAGCTGTATTTGAAGGTAATGAACTTGACAAAACCCAAACATTATTTCCCTAAGAGTTAATTAATAGGCACTGGCTTCAGTTTACAAATATATTAATCTTAACATTTTCTGTAATTTCTAAAATCAGCTTTGAAAGTGTTTAGAAATTGCAAGATCATTAAAACAAGTAATAAATACTAGAATATAGGGAGATAGATTTTTAAGTAAAAAATTGTACTTCCACATAGTAAATGCACTAACTTCAATGTAATTTGAAAATATTTTATGAAAATAAAATGGAATAATAGCCATTCTAGGCCACCACAGACTACCAATCTAAATATCTACTTTCCCTCTCAAATGCCAATGACATTAATTATATAAATAAATATTACTTCCTTCATTGATTCAAAATGTTTGTAGCTGCCATTTACAATAATTATACAGAACTATAGCATACACAGCAGTAACTTTCAAGTTGTGTCACAGCCAATACTACTATTTTTAATGTTTCGTTGTTATTACCTGGAGTAGAATTTTCCTTGTTTTGCCTTTTGTTCATGCTGCAGCCTCATGTTTTCTAGTTTGACTGGGCTTGGAATGAATCCTATTTCACAGCCTTCTTTTACCAACCGTCCTATCCACCAGTCATTATTAAATTTCTACAGACAAAAAAAAAAAAAAAAAAAAAAATAGGATCATTTTGTTATTATTTTTGATTTGCAGCTAAGCCATTTTATGTAATTCTTCCCTGCATTTAATAATTGTACTATGTTATTACGGCAATGAAGAATTGTGGTAATATTCAGAAATACATTAATATAATTATACATTGCAAATTATTAAAATGCTACAGTACTTCAGCAGAAACCTTCCTTCATAGGCTTAATGATTCTCCCTGGCTTTACCTGTTTTACCAGCTTTATTTTTTCTGCTTTACAGTCTTTCCCCCTCATACACGAGAGCTGCTTTTGTTCTCCCTGATACTTCTCCTTGGTGGACACCAGAAATTTCTTCTGATCAGCTCCTCTAATAATCTATTTTTCTTATTCCTTTATATTCAGTTCTCTATTTAAAATAAAAAATACTGCTTCTCAAACTCCCCTGCCTCTCTGAACTCACTAGAACCTTCTGAAATATGACTACATTCTGCTGCTTATATATGCTCTACTGCATACAGCTCATGTGATCTTCATCTTAAACATACTATGATAGATACACAAGGAATTATTATCTTTGGATAGCTAAAAAAACCTTACAATTAGACAAATGCACAAGACAGTCCAATTACCTGAATTTCAGCTCTACGAAATGTGAAATAATGACTAATAACATTTATTCATATACACAGGTGTATTTGTTTGATTGTTTTGCAGATGTCTGTAGAGCAGAACTATTTGCTTTTTCCTCTATCATTTATTCACCATTTTTGGATGAGAATAGGTCACTTACGTATGTCCTCACATGCAATACTCTAGGAGTTCCATGAGTATAAATACTGTCAAATATGAATTTTGTATAATTTGGATTATTTATGAAACTGTAAGAGAACATCCAAATGGGAAGAGAAGTTACCTCAAATATGAAGCTATGACTATAATGTATCTTTAATTATTTAATAAGTAGCTTTAACAAGTGCATAGTTAGGAGTAAAGCATGTAAAATGTGTGGGCTCTCATAAAAAGGAATTCATTTCACTGAGAGAATGCAAATGATATACAACCTAAATTGCAGTATTACCTTTATTTTGGCTACTATTGAAATGTTGTGATGCTGGAGACAAACTTAAAGATATTTAGCTAATAAAAAATAACGATTAAAATAAACTTACTTTTAAGCTCACAATATATAAGGGGATCTATAACATTCATCCAATGGGATGCCTTTATGAGTAAGAATACCAATGTTTAATAGAGAGCTAATCTGGAATAGTAGTTTTCAAAGCTGTATTAGACTGGAACTTATTATTAAAACATTAAACTTTCAATGCAGAATGCTAACTACAGATATGCATGTGCACTTAAAATATGTTGTAGATAAACATATTTAGATAAAAAACACCACTGAAATCCAAATAACCACTACTTTTCTATGCTGTCCTACAGTATAGGCTACTATACAACAGACTACTGTACAATAACATTACTTTTACTATAATTAATAGAAATGCTAAATCTGCAGAATTTTTCTTCATACAAAAATAAAAGCATGTGGAATTCATTCCTGCAAAGTCTCAAAGCTAAATGCTGTGTCAGTATGTGAAAAGGAGGATAAGATACTTTTGTAAGTAATAATATGACACATCATAATACTTTCTAATTTTAAAAAGAGATAGCGGAAATCTTGGTAGTGAAGTGTCCAACTATCAAGGTGCTGGCTGGGATGAATGATTCTCTGTAATCAGCTGTGCTTGGAGTGCCAAGGGAAACACAAATATGAATTAAATGCAAAGCAGAATTATAGCCATGCTTTAAAAGCCTCAAAAGATTCAGGAGTGACTATGATGTAGCACATGTTTCTTCATGCAGGAAGGATTCCTTCATCTTTATGTGTACTGAGTTTTAATGAATGTAACCTAATAATGAAAACAAATTTCCCTCATACTCAATCACTGCAGTACTTTTCACCACTGCACATGTACATCTTGAGGTGAGGTTTTTCTTGCTTGAGCCCTCTCAGCAGCACTGAGATTGGAGAACACTCCTTGTAGACAAGCACAGGACAGCATTGATCCAATACAGCATTACTATGCAGGCAAAAGTTATTGGAGATTAACTCAGATTTCTTTATTTCTAGCAACCCATTAGGTATAAAATATAAAAGCAACACTGCATTTTATAGTCCAATATGGTTTTTTACCTTTCATCTGCATAAATAATTAAAGTTTGACCATTTCAGTTCTCCCAGTGCTAACTATAGGGAGCTCCAAAATTACTGAAGGAGCAATATCTGGTGAGATACAGAGTCCTGGAGACTGAGCAGGGCATGGCCATGGAAGATGGAAGGTGAGGACGTGGCTGGGCAGGGCCGGGCCGGGCTGTTGCTCGGGGCACCTTCCTGAAGAGGTTCGATCTGCCCAGATGCACCAGCCACTGCCAAACACAGGACCAGAGAGTCCAAGTCT
Organism: Athene cunicularia; assembly: GCF_003259725.1. Lineage (NCBI taxonomy): Eukaryota > Metazoa > Chordata > Aves > Strigiformes > Strigidae > Athene > Athene cunicularia. Next base: position 31,747,301 of record NW_020799095.1, on the reverse strand, counting down.
GACTCCTTGTAGGTCCCTTCTCACCTCTCCATCCCAGCAGTGTACCCAGTCTGGGCACAGGGTCCCTTCTACAACCCAGATCTGACCTAGCACAGCTAGACAGTCAACCTTCCTTAACTGCTTAGAGAGAGGGATTTTTTAAAGGCAATTAACTCAGAGTGCCTGTTGCATTACAACTGAAGCTGCAAGAAGTTTTTAATCTATTTGTCCATTCCTCAGTGCTACATGCCGCCACAGACAATGTAACAACTCAGGCTTCCTTTCAAGTCATTTCTGGAGATCCAGAAAAGTTCATGAAACTTTTTCTTCCTCATTTTCAACCATGCACATTTACATCTGAGTGTAAGTTGTGTTGTGAGGAAAAAAAAGCATAAATTGTAACAGAAAATCTGCAAATACACTTTCTGGTTCATATGGAAACAGGGGAAAGACTTGATGAGAGGTCTGAGATTACCAGCCTGTTTGAAATGCAGATGGAACAGATGATGACAAAATCATTTAATCTAATCAAACTGAGCTGTATTTCCAGTGCTTCCAGACTCACTGGAGAATGCTGATGGTTTACTTTTGCCAGGACTCTGTGCTTGCTCATCTCCACTTTTGTCACAAGACAGAACAGAACAATTCTTTTGCACTATCATCAGACAGAAGACGTTTCCTTCACTACACAGCGTTCGAATCCAAATGATCCCTTTTTTATGTGTTTAATATATATGGAAAATTATGATCATTAGTCATAAGTATGAAGGCAATAGAAGTCCATTTCTTGTGTTTCCTTAGTCTCTGTCCACCTGTATTTCTACCTGCGTATTAGGAATGTTTCCTGCTTCTGCAAAGCACCTGAACTAGAAAAATCACTGTGCATCATCAGTCATAACTACTGAGGGATGTTTTGACAATCTAAAATGGGGCAAAGATATAATTTCAAATGCCTGGATAAGTTGCTCTCATCCTTAAGCTAACTTTCTAGTTCTTCTGCTATAAATTTCCATTTCCAGATGGACCATTTTGTGACAAAACACAATGGAATATGATGAGAAGCTAGGAAATCTCATCAAATGAGGGAAACATTCAGAAGGGAGCAGTGGGCTGCTAAGGAGGATCTGTATGGGAAAGTTACTTTGTTTTGGACTAACTTGCAAGGAGCAGAGAAAGTGACTTTAGGTGTTTGAAACTGTAAAAACTGAAAATTTTCAAAGCCAAACTACAGGAAAAGAAAACCAGTGCAACAAATGCAAAGTACCCTGCTTTGTGCACCTTGAAATATCACATCAGTTCTTCAGTATATGACAGTTAACAAAATATTGTCTGTGACAGGGAAGTAACTTCAGTGAAAAAAATGAGACCTGAGGATTTTGGGGTCATTTGAGATTCAGTCACACAAATAAAAGAGAATCAACCCTTGTCTGCTGAATCAGAATCAACCCTCGGAGTACTAGAATGGTAAAATGCAGAAATATTATATCACTGAATAGGCAGATGTAGATTTTTAAAGCTCTAAATAACTGATTTTTACTAGAGAAGAAAAGCACTCACTTTCCAAACGTCATTAATTTGAAAGTAAGTTGTGCCACTGCTTTTATTAAGAATAGTATTTCAAAGAATATTCAGTTCCTTATACACAGCTACCTTATTTATATAATATTTGCAGAGCACTTTGACAATGTGACAAGTTATCTTAATGTTAAAAAATAATAGTACTACTACTCGAATAGACCCTTAAAGAGAGACACACTTACTCCTCTAGTTTTACTTACTTCTTTAACATGAAGAAAATCTTTAGCCTCAAATGAGATGGCCATGCCTGGGACTGGAACATCGTCATCGTGAGCTGCACTGTACCCAACATTTGTCCGAACTGCAAATGCAACAGGTTTTGTCTGCAAAACAAAAGATAAACAGCATGAAGATTTCCCTCACAAACATGTATACATGTACAAACATACGCAGGGAGGATGATTTCTGTAAGTTATCTATTTACAATAATGAAAATTAGAGAACTCTCAAAGCATCCATGTAAAACACCATGGAAAGTCACATTTACTTACCTCAGTTACTGAATATCAATACATTTGATAGAATACAAGGTAGATTTTTTTCTAGATACTAGTGCTCTGAGTTTATCTGGAATAAGTCAAATCACTAATGAGAAATCATGAACCAGTTGGCAACCCATATACTATGCTCAGCTTACAGTTCTGCTGCCATGCTTGCCCTGAGCTACAGAGGAGCATATGCCAGCCCCAAGTAAACTTCAGGGAAATAACAAATTAGGAGGAGCCCCACCAGCAGCTGCCAGTGACCCCTAAGTAAGACATCTCATGGCAGAGCCATTCTGAGAGCGCAATAATGTGCCCTCAGATCAACAGGTCATTACCAAATACCAGCCACAGACAGATTTGCTGGTTCCAATAATTCATGCTAACACCTGTGCTGGTAATTGACACCACTGAGTTACAGTATTTTCACAAGTTTTTCAAGACACAGTTGCAGGAAGTTAGTGGCCCCCCTGGCCCCACAGCTGCCTCCAGCCTCCTGCACAGCTTCCCCTTCCAAGACCCACCAGTGCTGAACACCTTTCTGCACAGGTACAGTTAAGCAAGTAGTAAAAGCTGCCATCCAGCTCAGCCCAGTCTGTACCTATAGAGGGCTTCCTCTTCTCAAAAGTACACCAGAATACAGGAAAACAACCATTATTCTGGTTTATTATACACCAAACAACACCTTGAGCTTGATCTCCCAACAGGATATCACACAGTATCCCTGGGACACACCGTTGTCTTACCCCTGGCTAAACTTTTAGCCAGCCTCAAAATCCTCCACATTGCTCTTATGATTTAGTCTGAAGTTCCTATACATTACAGCTGGCAAAATATTTTTAAAAGCGTGAACCAAGTGTCAGAGGTGCTCACAAATGATTGAGGAAAGCCTGACATAACTTTTATCTTAAAATATACAATATATAAAACTTCTAGCAGACAACAATTTTAGCTTTATTAGTTGGCATCCATCATCACTTCGCCTTGGCTAAAAATACAGTATTTTGCTGAGATGACAAGCAAAAAAATACCACATTTCCTACATAAGGAATTGCTTCCATTTATTCTCAAAAAAGAGGACATGAAAATGCATCCCCCACTTCATCACAGCAAACCTGAATACTTGAAACAAAAAATCATGCTGTATTTTTCTGATTACCAAAAATCCCTGCCTGCTCCATCCAGGATTACTCTGACAACTGGCACAGTGCTAGAGGACAGAATCTGCCACATTAAAATACATGATAAAATAATGAGGGAGATATATAAATAAATCTAAAGATAATATCATGCCAGTTGTCCTGGAAAGGACAGTTGGAAATAAAGGGAAAGAAGGTTCCCTGTTGTTTAATTTAGATCTAATGTGCTATAAAAGCCACAGGGTTCCAATAAAGCAGATTTAAAAACTCCTTAAATAGGCCTGTATTTGAATGAACTACCACAGTCAAACAATTTACATCTAAGCACACATTCTAGGAAGGATTTTTAATTTAGAAGAAGAAACAATAAGCTCTTTCATAACAGTGGGGTCAAGAGAGTCTCTGTGTCCAGAAGTCAAACAGGCAGTTTCGATGGAAATAAATTTTGGACATGGATTGCAGAATGGACTTTATGTTTATGTGGTATTCTGGATCTAAATATGTATTTGCATAAAGAGTTGATCAGAAAATTACTGGAAAACGACCTCATCCTGTCTATTCTTTCTTCTGCAATTAGTGGAAAAATCTTAAGAATCTTAAGAAAGGTTAGGTAGAAGGGCTCTAAAGACTGAAATTGGTACCATTAAACAGTCATTTATTTAAACTGGTAAGTCTGTGGCAGACCAAAAAATTAAATACAACTGAATATATCTACAGGTTGAAAGAACACCTCCCAAGAGTTCAATGTCTCTCTTAGTGCTTAGCCACAATTAGAATATTGCAAATAATCAATTGCTTTTCTTTCCAGGTCACCTGTTTTAGGAAAAAAAAAAAAAACAAAAAAAAAACACAACCAACTAAACAAAAATACCCTAAGTGAAACTAAAAATAAATAGGCAGTAATTTTTTAAGTGCCTGTTTTCTTTCAACAAGGAAAATCCTATTGTTGTTGGAACACTCTGGAGATGTTACTCAATAGATATAGTTTATATAAACAACTTGATTATATTTGCACTGTGCAAGAGAAAAAAGTTCAAATCAGAAATAATATTTAAAAAATACACAGACGCAACTGATAAGTGGATCAAATTAATCCATTAATGGGAGAAAATGTAGAAAAACATGTATAACAAGAAGGAATTGCTTTAGATGAGCTTACCAGATGTTCTTCCTAGCTACCATCCTGTCTTAGAAAATGATAGCCACAGTTTTTTTTATATATAAAAAAAAACTCCACACAAGGAAAAAACATTAGCTGGCATAACTCATTGCATTGGGCATCTTTCTCACACCCTGAACTCTTCCAGTGTGCTGCAAAAGGAGTTTAGGCACCTAACACAAATTTCTGAACTCCAGTACAAGAGAAAGGTATGTAAATGCTATGCACACATGTCCCTTAATAAAATCATCTTGTCATTACACAGATGAACTGTTGAAAAGGCATCAAGATATATTATGCGTTCATGCTTACATTTTTGAAAATGGGCATTTATGAGAATGATCATCCAAAAAATAAAATTCAGTGATTCCTCCACATCAACTTAAAAACCTTGCAGTATTGATACAACACAGGTATGTCCACTTCCTAACAGCTCAAATTCATATCTTATTCAACTCCTCTACAATTCTCTCAGTTGTTACTAGCATTCAGTTATCCTGCATAAAAGACAGCTAAGTATTGCACAACTAAGCATGCCACAAAGGAAAAATGTAGTCACACAGGCACTGAATTCAGTGATATCATGCATCTTCCTTAAAAATAAAATGTAACATAAATTACTGGGGTTTAACGTTCATACAGAACCCCAAAAGTTTCCTGAATTTAAAAATTATGGACTAACAAATTTGATGCTTTCTATGATGTTACTCAATTCAATACTGAAAATACAGATATGAATAAGCATTAAGATGTCAAATCTCCTAAACAATATTTCATCATTAAATAGTAAAGCGTGAAATAAATCATTCATTGTTATTAAGAATGATCTTTTTGTAAAGCATAGTAAACTGTCATTGTAGAAATGTATCTCAGAAGAAGAATGGAAATATTAAGGAACAATCTTTGCTAAACACTGATAGGGGAGATAATGTGCTTGCTTATCAATTCTCACATTTGCTCTATCCTCTAGTGAATATAAAAAATGCTCAACAGAGTACTGTGATTTACTCCTAATATTATCAGTGGAGGAAAGACTTGAAAATCTCTGCTGCATTGCAACAAACAGATATATTCAGTAAGTTAATGTCCTTGACATACTTCTTAAAAATGATCTAAAATTTCCTATTAGCAGGCAACACCTGACTACCCAAGTAAAAGAGAAAAATGGAAACTACTGCAGAACTATCTTAACATAAAAGATAACTAGCAGGTAAAAAATCCTTTGACATTTTCCACTATTGAAAAGCTAATGTAATACTCTGAGTAGAAAAACAAAGCAGAACACCGAGCTACAGATCTTCACAGACACGGTATGTCCCATTTTAGATACTTGTCATACTGGTAGAAAGGGAGACTGAATTACCATGGGATTAGACTACATTAATTCACCTAATTGAATATTTTAAACTAATTAATTTATAAAAGTTAAATGCTAGTCTTTTTACATAAATAAATAATTCTGAAAGTTTCAGAGAACTGTCAAATTAACTACTTTCTTCTTTTCTTGAACTATATTGTCTTGAACTAAAAAAAAAAATCCAGTTCTGTAATTAGGACTTTATGTTAAAAGAAAATTATTTTTTTTTTGGATATGTGCATATGTACGTTTTAAAATATAACTAGCATTTTCTTACATATTCTGAAGTTCTAAAATTAGACAGGGTCAAAACAGTTTAGCACTTCTTGTTCGTTCTCTAAATCTCCATGAAAATATGATGGCAGTTTAGCACTCAATTAATCTACAGGCTGAACTGCAAGGACAGATGCTCCCAGATGTTAAACAGTTTAACATTTCATCTCTCTCAAGAGAAACAACATAGCCTGAAAAAGTTCACTTATATTCAGAATGAACATTTCCACCTTGTTTTCCTTTTATTCCCATTAAATAAAACATTCAACAAACCTAACAACCCTACAAGGAGAACACTAACCAGACCACGAACATTACTATCATCTGTACCACCAGGACAGCAGGGAACACACTCTGGAGTGGGGTTCTTCATGAACCAATTTCAGCTTCTGATATAAACTCAGAATACAAATCAACAAAACCTTATTCACCAACTGTTAAACCAACTTTGGCTGTACGCTTTTGGTAACAGACATAAATTAAAGTGGGACTAGGGAGACCTTACTTAAAACTCTTTTTCCATCTGGATCTCACATCTTCCTTTTGGTTCACAAGTTATATTCACTTCATGCGTCTTCATGCCAAGCCTCATTACTAAGTCAATACTATTTACAGTATTATTATACTGTACTACTTATATTCTCTTACTCTTGTTTCATGGCTAACTTGTGTTCAATGCATGTATGAGCATTTGCACATTGTCTCTGCCTCAGTCAATCTGTCAGTTTAAATAAATTCACACCTGCTTGGTTGAATTTGTATTCGAGAAATGTATCACCCAATAACAGAGCAAAATAATACAATCTGTTTTCTAGTAACGTACTTAAAACGTGACAGGACCCTTTATTTTTTTTCCTGTAACTCATTTCAGACTTTTTATGCTGTGCCATAAACCCAGTGGATGCAGCCCCTGGGGATCCCAGCCGAGGAGGCGAATTTTCTGACACAAAATTTGCTCACAGAACAGGTCATCTCCCTCATGGGCACTAATTTTGGGAATGTTGCTTGATAATTGAGGCATCTCTATTCTCCATCCACTATCATAATGTAGAAAACCAGATTAGAGCATTCTCCAAACCATTTTCATTTACATCTGAGGTTTTCCTATATGACTCTATGACTACAGAAATGCAAGCAAGGCTTAAGGTTGCCTTTGCTCTCTTCAGCAGTAGGTGATGAGGATCTGGGATCTCTGATACAACTAATTTCTCACTCTATGACATCTTTCCCACAGTAGAGGTACACTGCATTTACCAGTTTAAATGAAACCAGAATGCTAAGTAGAATGCATCTTTTATGAAGGCAATGCCAGCTAAGTCAAGAACTGACTCATAAAATTACTTCAGTTATCATTTTGACAAAGTGTTTGTCGAAGTTGGCATTGGTGTTAAAGTTCAGAAAATTTGTGTCAAAGCAAGTCTTATCCCTTACTATTTCTACATAATGCTATGAATCCTTCTTCATATCCACTTTTCAAAGACGCCTGTAACCTTATCCTGAAAGAAAGGAATTATTTTTCTCTTGGGTAATGAATATAATGGCTTTCTCTCAAAACACTACTAGCTTTACACTCATGAAAATTTAAAACACCACACAATTTTTTTGAGATGAAGAAAGATGATACTACTACTGAACTTTTCATTAGTAGTTTGGTAGGGAATAAATATGTCAGGTCATGACCTGTGTTTGGCACTATTTCCACAGAGTAGCCCTGCACATAGTATTTGGGCCATAAGCAGTATTAATATCCCACACAGGACAAAGATCAATAGCAATGTAATAGCCTGAAAACTGCCGTCTTAATTCATTGAGGCACTCAATTATTTTTTTGCCTCAGTCTTCACTGGCAAGGGCTCCAGCCATAAAACACCAAGTTGCAGAAGGTAAAGGTAGGTACTGGGAGAAGGAAGAATCGTCCACTGTAGAAGATCAGGCTTGAGACCATCTAAGGAACCTGAAGGTGCACAAGTCCATGGGACCTCATGGGATACATCAGAGGGTCCTGAGGGAACTAGTGGATAGAGTAGCTAAGTCATCATATTTGAGAAGCTGTGGCAGTCCAGTGAAGTTCTGCTGATTGGAAAAGGGGAAAAATAACCCCCATTTTTAAAAAGAGAAAAGAAGAAAACCCAGAGAACTACAAGTCGGTCAGTCTCACCTCTGTGCCCAGTAAGTTCATGGAACAGACCCTCATGGAAAATATGCCAGGGTACATGGGAAATCAGGGGGTGATTGATGACAACCAACAATAGCTTCACTAAGGGGCAAATTGTAGAACAGGGTTACAGTGTTGGTGGATAAGAGAAACTGACATCATCTATATGGACTTGTGCAAAGCATCTGACACTGTCCTACACAACATTCTTGTCTCTAAATTAGAGAGACATGGAATTGACGGATGGACCACTCAGTGGATAGAGAACTGGTTGGATGGTCACACTCAAAGAGTTGTGGTCAAGGGCTCAATGTGTAAGTGGAGCACACTGATGAGTGGTGTTCTTTAGGTGTAATTATTGAGACCATTGCTGTTTAATATCTTTGTTAGCAACACAGACAGTGGGATCAAGTTGGCAGTTTTGCTGGTGACACCAAGTTGTGTGGTGTCATTGACACACTGGAGGAAAGGGATGTGCTATCGAGAGGGACCTGGACAGACTTGAGGGGGCCCATGCAAACCTCATGAAGTTCAACAAGGCCAAGTGCAAGGTCCTGCACATGGGTCGGGGCAACCCCAAGCACAAATACAGGCTGGGCGATGAGTGGATTGAGAGCACCCCTGCGGAGGAGGACTTGGGGGTTCTGGTGGATGGAAAACTGACTATGAGCCAACAATGTGCAGTTGCAGCCCAGAAAGACAAATGCATTCTGGGCTGCATCAAGAGAAGTATGACCAGCAGGTTGATGGAGGGGATTCTACCCCTTCACTCTCATAAGATCCCACCTGCAGCACTGAATCCAGGTTTGGGGCACCCAGCATAAGAAAGTCATGGACCTGTTCAAGAAGGCTCAGAGTAGAGCAATGAAGATGACTGGAGAGGCTGGGCAACCCCCTTATAAGGACAGGCTGAGAGAGTTGGGGTTTTTCAGCCTGTGGAAGAGAAGGCTCAGGAGAGACCTTATTATGGCCTTCCAGTACTTAAAAGGGGCCTACAAAAAAGAAGGGGAGGGACTCCTTATCAGGGAGTGTAGGGATAGGACAAGGGGTAATGGTTTTAAACTGAAAGATGGTAGATTTAGATTAGCTATAAAGAATAAATTCTTTCCTGTGAGGGTGGTGAGACAGTGGCACAGGTTGCCCAGAGAAGCTGTGGCTGCCCCCTCCCTGGCAGTGTTCAAGGCCAGCAACCTGGTCTAGTGGGAGGTGTCCCTGCCCATGTCTAGGAGGTTGGAACCAGATTATTGCTAACGTCCCCTCCAACCCAAACCATTCTATGATTCTATGATTTCACCTTGCTGTTGACAGAGTCAAATATATAAAGCAAAAAGAGTTCAAAACCTAGATGTTTTACAGAATTACATGAGTTACATGATTATTTTAAAGACATTTACAATGTCATGAATGTATAATATCACAAAAGCATCTCAAGAATGGAAAAATAAACAAAAATAATAAAAGAACTTTCCTATATTTTTTATTTTGTACACTAATTTATACATGTTACACAAGAAACAAAACCCCACTAGAGTACGCAAACTATTCACAGGAAATTTATGTCCTAAATGCTGATTATTGATGGAGCCCCATTAAAGATAAGGAACTGTCCAATTGCTAACAATAGCATCTGCTCAGCAATCTCATTGCTAAGAAAGCAATGACAATTCATGAATGTTGCAATAGGAAACTGAGTATACCTGCTGTCACTAAAAGTAATGATCAATATGACTTCCCACCAAAGATTAGGCCTTCTTTTATTGGTGTGGGTGTACATATCAAACAAGTCTGGTAGCAAGACAAAATAATTGAGGTTGGAAGGGGCCTCCACTGTCACCTAGTCCAAGCCCTGCCCAAAGCAGGTCTGGTTAGATCAGACTGCTCAGGGCTGTGTCCAGCTGAGTCTCAAGCACCTCCAAGGACAGACCCTGCAAGCTCTCTGTGCATGCTGCTCCAGTATTTGACCATCGTCAGAGTAAAAAAAAAAAAACAACAAACATACAGGAACTATGGTTCATTTGTATATCTGAGGGACATAAAAATCTAAACAGACAACAAACACTGGATTTTATATTCCAGTACAAGAAAAATGATGTGTTATCACAAGTGGAAATCACCAATTTCCAGCAAGTGGTCTAAAAAGGGGTTTCTTTCAACCACAAGATTGTGTGCATGTGTGTGTCATATACTATTATTTCTGATTAAGACAGAAGTTGTATAACATTCCTACAGCAGATAGAACTGCCTGAGGCTCATGTCTTGGATAAGTGTCTCCCTGTGCCAGGTGCTGTACGCAGCACTTCCAGCACAGTGAAGGAGCTGAAAAACTACCATACAGTGAGAGAACAAAACACAATAAAATTATAGTTAATAAGTAACAGAGTAAGTAGAAGAATGGTATAATGAGATTCAAATTCTTCTGAATTATTAAGGCTTTTGATAGCATGGATCTCTCCTGAGGGATCTGGTCAGCCAGTACATATAGTTCTGGATCCAAACTTCATTACTGACACAGGCACTGAGGTATTACTTGATCTGAGTACATGTGACCATGTATTTCCAAAACTATGGCAAAGTGAACTATGTCCAGCCATTAGCAGTGCTTGAACTGCTACATTACAAAGGGCTGGGTCACCAAATTCTTGCCTAGGAAACATCACAACTGCTGCTCTCTGGTGCCTGACACTAACGTGCACCCTCCTGCAAGAACAGACAGAAAGGAGACATGAGCATTGCACAAGCCACCACCACAATCAGCCTTCCTACTGGACTCTAAGCAGGCTGTAAATATCACTGCATGGAAAGTCAGCTATTACAGCTTAAGTGTGATGTTCCTTAGGATTGAGGCCCACTGGTGAAATTCCCTGAAGAAATCTTTGAATCCTTCCAGTTCTTTGGTACCCCTGCTACAGCAATGCCTGCTCCCAATATTAAAGAAGGAAAATTTAACATATCCAGCTAATACAAAAGAGAGTCTGCCAGATCCATTTTTTCTTAACAATAGGTAGGCTTAAGAGAATTTTTTTTGTCCTCTCATACTCTCTAGAGATACTTTTGTTACTATTTTAGCTCATCTTCACACACAGCTTGAAAGTCATGCTTCCTACTTCCTTTTACGAAATTGTATTTGAATAGAGAGTCACCGATGTCGGTTTACATTCAGCTCAGGAGGCAGCAAAGACTGAAATAGCTTTAGTGACGCACATGGAGCTTTCTCATATGAGCAGGGTCTTTTTTTATTAGAGCATGATGCCAAAACTCATTGGTGGCCATGTGTTGTCTGCATGCAAGTGTGCCAGAAAGGTGGCTCTTTGGTACCACCCACCTGGGGAGTTAACAGGAACAACTGGAAACAGGCATAGCTGAAAAAGTCTGTTTGTGCTTACTGAAAACATGCTTACTCTGGCAGCAAAAGTCAGCAGATGAAAACTGTCGTTTGCAATAAAAATACTATGCTGGGATTTCAAGTTCTTTTTTTCAATGTCACAAGTGAGGACATTTTATGCTTATGAGACATTTTAAGCTTATGAGACAGCATTTTAGTATATCTTAGCTTTTTGGCTAAATTGAGTTTCACATAGAGAAAAGATCTGCAGTAACATTTTCAGGCTATGCACAATCAAAAATTCTCCAGGAAAAACATAATTCTGTGACACAGCAAGCTAAAGTAAACACTAAATAAATCAACAGTGCAATGGTTGGTTAAAAATGTAGATACTGTTATCAAAAGCTCCTTAAAAAAAGCTGTATCATTGAAAATGTTTCTTAATTAAGTATTATGCATCCAAGTTTTATTGCTACTTCCAGTATTTAAATAATTTTGCACTTCATCTTTTCAACTGGATCAGAAAGTTTCTATGACTGATAGAGCCAAAGATAAATGTTAAATTTTTCACTTTAACATAAAACGTTAAGCATGTGTTTTCTAAAGAACTATGCTGAAAAATTCTTCTTTTTTTAGCAAAATATATTTCGTAGCTAGACTGCTCTATTTCCAGGAGTTATATGAATACATGTTCCAAGGATGATATTTTTGAGTTTGAAAAGTCAAATGTTATATTAGCTCGTAACTAATATGCTGAATGAAAACTGAGAAGTTATGTCAGCACATGGTAAACACTACAGCTGGCTCAATGCTCCTGCCCCCTTCACATGATTACATTTTATGGCCATAGCTTATGTTATCCAACTCTTCAACTAAGTATCTATTGTTTCTGTAGGTCTTGCATTCTATGAGATATTTCTCATATGTAAATTCAAATGGAATCTCTACTACAAATCTCCTTGACAGCCTAGATACGTACAGAAATGATAACACACAGCACATACATTTAAAGCTGTGCTAAAACAACATTTATTTAAGTTGAAAGTTAAACATCCCAAACTTAGTAAAAGTGAAAATGGAGGTACCTTTAACTTAGGAGAACGGTGATGGTATCTTTAACTTACTCCTCACTATGCACAGTATTATGGTACAATCATTAACTTCATAATCATATATTCTCCTTTGCCTCAGTACTACATCTTACTTGCACACAAGAAGGATCTCCCCTTGTGACAGATCTATAATACATGAAACACAAAGAACTCTCTATTGTATCCTATACTCCTCCAATAGATTATTTTTTGCCATCAAAGAATGAAGCTTACCCAGTTCAACAGAGAAAGGCAAGCAGTCTCTAAGGGATGATTTCTCTCTTAAAATGGCATGAATCACCTTTTGCCTCTCCCTATTCCCCAAACAGAGAACTAAAGCACCAATCCCTAGTTATCCAGGCATACCAAATCCTACCCACTATTAAGTGTTATGGCTGGAAGGTTTCTTAAAATTTTAACTCAACATTAATGGAAATTTTTGATCTCAATCTGTGGCTTAGCAGCCCAGCTGCAACACTGTAAGGCCAAATAAATGCTTGCACAGCATTCAGATAGCTTCTGCACAAGAAGAAATCATTAGAGATGTGAATACTTCTCTCTTCTTAATATGCAATAAATACAACACTGGACCACTACAAGAAAGAGAACAAGAAAGGAGACGCAAAATAAACAACAACTAGTTGTTAAATATAAACAAAGTAAAGACTATAGCATTATATATCTTCACAGGAAAGTTAAGCTAATACAAACCCTTTTACATCTTTCATTTTGTAGCTCTCAAGTACCTGATATGGTATACTTAATTTGGGGGTTTTTAATTAATTTTGCGTATGCGCACTTTTCTACATTTAAATAAAACAAACAACAAGATCACTTAAGTAATAGATTTCTAGTGTCACGATGACACTTTCAAACACCATCAGTACAACTGAAATCTTTATATCCACTGCCAAAAACTCCTTGCAACTTCAATCACAAAATTAACAGACTGCAAACAGTTTAATATTCTGTAAGAGGAACAGCACTAGAGTTGAGACACGCTTTTGGCTGTGCTCTTCTCAAATATTCACTGAAAGCACAACAACTGTGAGACTTGGGAACTAGAAATATTTAAAGCAAAGCTAATCAGAAATGTAGTTTTATCTGAAAGTTTGCCTTTTTTTAAATAAAGTTTACCTGAAGCTGATACTAGCATATAAAATATTAGGCCAAACATCTTAATTTTGGCAGAATGACAAACAAAATAATAAATTATATATCTCTAACTTATTATATTATAATTCTCCTCAATCTCCTCAATTGTAATTCTCCTTTTGCCCTTTAGGCAAAACCACACATCTTGAGTTCTCATCCTGGCCATTACTGTGGCTGCGCACATCTAGGAGACCATTGAGCACTACCCCTGCCCCTTCTGTTTACATGGAAGAGTTCCCAGGAGGTTTAGCACCAGGAGAGCTGCTGTTGCACTGCAGTTCTCCTGTCCCATTATATGAAGAGTCATGGCCTTGCTCATATGTTCTGGAGATCCTTTTCTTTCAGAAAAATCCTCCACAGATTTAGAATTAAGTTAGAGTAGCACTAGGGCTTCTCTGACATAAGCCAGGAACCAAGCAGAATCATACAGGGGAGAAGCCAACATAAGAGTGGCTAAAAATGAGGCTTTGGGGCATTCTTTGTCTGAGCCATGCCAAGAACAGCCCATAATCCGGGCCTAAAGATTTAGGAGAGTTCTCATTCCATTTCTGTCCAGAAACACTCGCACAGTAATGTGTTACAAATTGAACTGCTTCTCTTTAATATTTTCTAATATTCTTATTTACTTTTCCTTAAGACATCTCATTCGGATTCCTTGCTTGGAGCACAAGATAAAACAGGTTTTCTGGTGGGTGTATGAGATGCAAGAATGAAGTGCTGTGATGATGATATACTTGCAGAATATATTATACAGCTGGTGCACAGCTAGTCATCTAGCCAGCAGATGAAACAGTAGCTGGCAATAAACCTTACTCTTATTATAGCTGTGGAACTGCTAAGGTTTAATTCCAGGTTGGATGCAGCAAAGTTATTACAAAAGCATGAAATAAAATGACACAGAATTGTAACAATTTTATCTTTGTAAGAAGGAGGGACACATCATCAAAATGCAAAGTGATGTTAAGAATTGTAATCTGGGGTTTTAGGCATTTTTAATTTACTCTGTTTTCTTCAGCTCAGTGGACTGAATTTTCTGTGGGTATGCAGGGATGTACTTCCTTAGGTTGAACCAAAACAAGTGGAGCAGCCCATGCTCAGGGAATCAACCTTAGCAAGACATTGCCTTGTATGATACAACTGCCTATCTACACAGTTGTTTTAAAGACAGACAACAGGTATTACACATACTAGCATCTTATTCATAAGCATCTGTCATTTACATGCTCAACATTACACAGGACTACATGCCTTCACTTGCTGTTGCAACAGGTACTCCTGGGAGGCAACTGCCCCTTGTGTGAGACTCAGCCCTTCTCCCTTCCAACCCCTAAATCTTCCTCTTTGTTTTGTAGTGCTTAGATTATATTAGAGAAAACCAAATTTAGTTTCTTTCTCATCGTCACATACTGTAGTGGGGAGAACACCCAGAGGAGAACAGCACTCATCAGGGGACCCCATCACTTTTGCAGCTGGCTCCCCCTATGCTTTCTTCCTCTCTTTCTCTCCTCTGTTTCTTTCTTATTTTTTCTCCAAAGTTTGCTAATAAGTGACCAAAACTCTGCATACTTTAAAGCTTCTAAAAGAACCATTTTAAAATTCTGTATTCTTCCTCTAGTATCAAAATTGTATAAAATCCATGGCTGTCCTCCAAGGAAATCTGCAATACTTTTTGAATTACTGGTAGTCAACCAGAAGGTTGTAAATGGCCGTTATGGCACAACTCATGTGCACAAAGTGATACTGGGGATACAGGAAAACAGATGGTAGAATTCTGCTCATTGTTTATTTTTTAACTGAAATTAATTTTATTAAATGCCATATTCTATTTCCATATTTGCTTAAAGAAATTAAGAGACTGAAGTGAAGCTTAAAAGTAGAATATTAAACTGCAATGTTGTTAAAACATTATATTTTATTTTTGAATAAAAC
This sequence comes from Athene cunicularia, assembly GCF_003259725.1. Classification (NCBI taxonomy): domain Eukaryota; kingdom Metazoa; phylum Chordata; class Aves; order Strigiformes; family Strigidae; genus Athene; species Athene cunicularia. The sequence continues at coordinate 31,731,682 of NW_020799095.1, read as the reverse complement.
TTTTTACAAGTTATGGAGAATTGAGAGACAAAATAAAATCAGTAGGTATTATTAGAAGAATATATTTTAATCTTGTTTTACATTTATATTGCATCCCAAATAAATACTCCTCTTTTCTATGTGAATAACTTTTTTAATTGGTTGATTGGTATCAAATTCAAGATTTCTAGCACTTGTTTTTAATAGCTTTGTTCAATTTTTGAGTCAGATATTGGAAGAAAAAGCATGCTTTACTGGTTTTCATCTACAATGAATTCTTTTCTGCCCAATGGGAATAAAAACTACATGAAATGAATAAATATAAACACAATATTAACTTTATGTGGATTTAAAATTTTTGTATTACTTTAATGCCACATTAGCTTAAGTTTTAAAATATTCATTGTAAAGTAACACCTATTTAATACAGTGCATGACATTATGATGGGTTTATAAAGGTTGGTTTTACATGAAACTATACACGGTGTATGTAATTGATCACCATCCTTTCATTGTTAAAAACTGAAGACAACTAACTCATCTGTTTACATGTCACTAAACAATTTACACAAATTTTTTGTTGTCACTTTGCCTTCATACCAATATAGTAACTGAAAGCAACTGGAAGTCCACTGCATAAAAAAATTCTTCCTTAATTAACAAAACATAGTTGTGTGATAAATTGTGTAATTAGAATTTACATGAAGGAGACAGCATTTTCTGGAAAAGAAAGATGTTTCCTACCATAACAAATACGTAGACCTTCTCTAAGGTTCAGAATGCCCTGTGAGGTAGACAGCTGAAAGTCTCTGATTTAAGGATAAAATTAAAGAACAAACAAACAAACAAACAAACAAACAAACAAAAAAAGGGGGGGGGGGCAGAAAGGGAAACAGAAAAGACCTGTTATAAGCAATCAAGCCTGAAGAAGATGATAAGGGTTTTGTTTGAATAACTACCGATCATCTGAAGACAGGTCTGGGGAAAACAAAATAAAAATGGCTCTTCTAGGTTTGTTTCTAATCAACTGGTAGAAACTGTTTAAGAACATGAAAGTGGAAAGAAACAAGTGCTCATGAAACAGAACAACTCACTGACAGTGAGGAAATAGTGATAGCGTGAGAATGAGTAACAAGAAAAGCAGATTTTAATATACTTTTAGTGTATTCTCAAGTATAATTGCTTCCCATGGGAAGCAGTTCTCAAGATAAAAATTAGTTCAGGAAGCTGACATGTCCTCAGTGAAATACTATTAAGGGCACAAGCACAAACTAACCTATATGGAAAAAGACAGAAAGTACATAACCTGAAATTTAAGAAAAAATACTAAAGGGGAAATTAATGTGAATACAATAGAACTAACAAAAAGGGGATTACTTATTTCCTAATTGCCAGAGGTTTTAAGAGTAAGATACACAAATACCTAAAAGGAATTGCCTAGGTACAACTCATCCTGAGTTAATGTAGAACAGACTTCTTGGGAATGCCTTGAAATCTCTTTAAGTCTTAATTTTATTTTACTGTGTGAGCTCTTTCACATTTACAGAAGTTTATTTTAAAAACCAAAATATGTCAGTCTTATTAAACTAACTTAATTTTAGTTTTTATCTCCAGTCTTTGTCAGCTATTATGTGAAAAGTGTGATCATTTAACACTACTTAAATGTTACCCAAAAAAAAAAAAAGAAAAAAAGAAAAAAAAGAAAAAAAACCACCACAACAGGAAGATGAACAGCAACCACCAGGCAGTGGACTGTAGAACTTAACATTCACAGAACACTTGAAGTCTCTGTTTCACTACTTCCACATGCTTGGTCAAACTCATGCTGGAGTTCATGGAGTCACCAGTACAGCTAATCTCTCCTGCGTATCTCATACTATTGTTGTCTATGAACAAAGATATTTCTAGTGAATTATTTTTTACCTGTTTTTTGTCCCCAAAGCAAACAGATAGGCTTAATATACATATATATTGGGTTAGTTAATTATCCTTTTCTGGTAATCTGAACTTCTCATGTGCTTACTAATGTGGCATCTAAGTGTTATATATTAAAATTCGTAAAAGCATTTATATGCAGCTCACAATGACAATATGCAGGCAAGGAGAGAAGCATAAAAAAAGACCCAGAGTGACAGAAGGAAATAGTTTTTTTCTTGGATCTTAAAAGAGACAAGGTGGGATTTATTTCAACTGAAAAAGTTTCTAAGTTGTTAGGCAAAAAACAGGGCTTAAGTAAAAGACCAATCCTACTCAGGGCAGAAGTCACCTTTCACATTTTGAGTTTTCTCAGTTTCATGAAGTTCATTGTTGTAGTTTTAAATCATTTAGGGAGTTGTGGGGACAGTTTCAGGTTCAGTTTTTAGGAAGACTTTTTTTTTATTTTATTCCTGTCATTGTGGTGACGAGGGACAAGAGAGGACCCTAGCAAAGGACCCGAGTCACCAGAAAAGAGTCAAGTCCTTGTGTGCAGGTAGATTGCTCCTACAAGAAGCGCTGACCAAGGCCTATTTGCTGCAACTGCTGCTCAAGTCAGACAGTGACGGTGCCAACTGTGGAAGGCACTTCTGTAGAATACAGACCAGGAGAGATGGAAGAAGCTGCAATCCAGGTGTCTCAAGTAGTGAATGTGGTACATCATCTAGGGAGGAGTGCAATGGCACACAGGCCAAATGCCTATATAATCATCACTTCTAGACAACCCAGATCATGAGATGCCACAAATTACTGACAGAGAGACTGAACTTCTATGTGGTATGGCAGCTTGGAGAGAAAGGATCCCATGAAAGCATTCTGGATGCCCTCAATGGCACTAAGCTGTTTCCCAGATACAAAAAAGCTTTTGCTACTAACTCTTTTCTTTAATATATGAAAGGTTTGTCCATGGTATGAAACTGAGTAGAGAGTGATGTGCTGCCTCAATAATCAAACAAAAGGCTCTAGATGTATTTAAACATGTCTCCAGAGGACACAGCTCACACCAATAGTTTACATCAGAAAGTACTTCTGCCTGTGCTAGAATAGCCTTAGAGTATGAGGGCTAAGAGCACAGGTCGTACAAGGAGCAGCTGAGAGAACTAGGGTTGTTTAGTCTGGAGAAGAGAAGGCTGAGGAGAGACCACATCGCCCTCTGCAGCTCCCTGAAAGGAGGTTGCAAAGAGCTGGGGATGAGCCTCTTTAACCAAGTAATAAGCGATAGAACAAGAGGGAATGGCCTCAAGCTGTGCCAGGGAAGGTTTAGACTGGATATTAGGAAGCACTTCTTTACAGAACGGGTTGTTAGGCGTTGGAATGGGCTGCTCAGGGAGGTGGTGGAGTCCCCATCCCTAGACGTGTTTAAGAGTAGAGTTGACACAGCGCTGAGGGATCTGGTGTAGTTGGGAACTGTCAGTGCTAGGTTAATGGTTGGACTGGATGATCTTCAAGGTCTTTTCCAACCTAGACGATTCTGTGAATTAATACTATTGACTAAGTTTTGGGCAAATAAACTATAAGGAGGTAATTTGGAGAACTAGTTACAGTTTGTGGGGAAATCCAGGAAAGCAGCAAAGAAAGGAAGGGAAGAAAATGTAGAAGCACTTGGGCATCTTTTCTGATTGGAGAAGTAGCACGTTAGCCTTCAGCACTGAGGTTGGTTGTATGTAAAGGACATTACTCTGCCTTGCATGGGAGGCTGCCACACAGGCTGATGGGTGTGGAGAGGGTAACATGTCTTGGCAAGAAGTACAGGCCAAGATCCCTGATCCCATTAGGAAAAAGGTTAGATTAATACTGAAGAGACAGTCCCCTCTAGGGACACACAGGGAGCAACCCACAGAGAGAAAGTGTCACTCTATGGTAGGTCAGGTCAGGTAGCAACTTACTGACACACAGGAAGTGTGGAAAAGTGGCCCATAAAGCCTTCCTTGATCCCTCACAATAAGTGGGCTGCCTTTGTTTGTAGGGAAGAGAAACAGATGAAGCCGACCATGATAATGAGCAGAAAGCTCCCAAAAAGACAGAAACAAAGTGGGAAGTATTTCAGGAGATGGAAGCTTAAGAGAAGCCACAGAAATAGCCAAACATTCTGGACTGCTGAACCCAAAGGACAGTACCAGGAAGTTAGCGTTAGTGTTCAGCCCTGCCCCCAGAGTCAACCTACAAAACCTAAGGCACAGAGAGAAAAGCATCAGGTATCTGCTATTCTCAGGCTGGTCTCAATCCTAAAGCCACCAGACAGAGCAGTGATTTCAACACCCACGCTCCAAAGAAACAGGCAGGGAATAGGACAAGAGATGTGAACAAGGTGGTACTCTGGAGAGGCATTTTGTTTCAGGATATCTGATGCAGGGAAGCTAACACAGGATAGTCAGGTAACCATGCCTTGGCCTCCACAGGCCAGGCAGGGAAGTGTTAGAACTTGCTGAGCCGAAGCTTTTTACACCCTTTGACATTTAAAACACCCTTAGGACTGATAAAACTGCCACAGAGGAGAAATAAATAAATAAAAAGACAAAGAAGAGAGAAGGAATGAGATGGCTTAAGCTGTGAAAGAGTGTGTTAGGAGAGAAATTTATGGGATGCTGTTCTATCATTTGGCTTTGAGCAGCAGCTGACTGAGCACACTGGAACATTGGAAGCAGCCCCAGCACGTGAACTAGTACCATCCTGCCTCACAGCACTGCTCATGGAGAAAATTACTAAAAGTAGCAGTAGATCTGGCCTTTAGCTTTACTGTGACTTCTACAGAGCTCTCCCCAACTTGCAAAAGCACAGCAGCCAGCAAAGTAAGGAGAGAGCCTACTGCTCAAAATGTATTTTAGAATTCATTCCCTACCCTCCTTTTCCCTCTTACTCTCTCCCCCCCCTCCCCCAACTGTGGTGCTAAGCATTAAAAGAAGGTCATAAGCATATTTAAAGTGCAAAATTGTTCACTATGTGTCTGCTCCATGTAGCTTGGCAGACTTTCTTGCTAAAATGTGTGTGTGTTAGACCCAGGGGTCAAAGAGAGGAAGAAAAATGTGCTAAGTGACCAGAATCTTAAAATCTCAGTGTCACAATGAAATGCAGCTACTGAATTAGCTGAGGCATTTTGAAGGACAGTTGCCTGGCCTCAGTTAGATATCTTTATCAAGCTCCTCATCCTCTCTGACCACAGCCAGGTAGGCATTAAACAACTGAATCCTGGCAATCACAAACCTGCGTGGCAGGCCTGGCCCTGGCTATGCTCCCAGGGCTAGAAGCCATTGCTGGTCAGGCAGCAAGTCTGTCACCCTATGTGTCAATTAGGGATTTTTTGTTGTATAAAACGAATAAAAGAATAAATTTCCAGTATAAATCATATCTTTTCCAGTTGTCTGCACTTCTGCGATTGGAGGTACAAAACAAATACCGTGTAACTTTTCTCATCTGTTACAATTGCTAACTGATTTCTTTTATTCATTCTCATTTTATGTTACGAGTCAAAGGCAAAAGCTAAAAACAGAGTTTAAGCTGGAAGTAACACTCTTATTCCCCCTTTTTTATATTCCAGCTTGGTATAATGTGTTCTGGCCATGTAACTCAATGTTCTCACAAACCCCTTGAAGCCCAACCCTTTCTGATTTACCAGCACCAGTATTATTTACTCACACTTTTTCTTCTTTTTTTTTTTTTTTTTTCCTGCACAGTATCAAATTAGCTATTTCTGAATTCAAAAGGAATAAGAGGATATTTGGTTTATATTGGTCTTTGTATCAAAACTGTATTTTAATTTGCTTCTGACATTCAGAAGCACTGGAATTATGGGAAATCAGCAGACCAAAGGAAAAGCGTTTCTGAGGCTTTTGCACTGGGTGCCCAAGGGAATGAGGTTCATGGCATCATATCTGGAGGCTGCATGTGACTGTCCTCTGGTGCTTGCCTGTGCAGCCATCCCACAGACTATGACTTCTGCACCCAGTAAGTTCACAGCCTTTCACACAAATTTGATAGAGTGAGTAGAAGTCTATACATAGCAAGCTCTCAAGTTTTGTGATGATAGGTGAGCAGGTGAAAGCAAAAAAGGGGTAAACAGTGCCACTAAAGCACAAATGTCAACAACATTTTTCTGTCAATCAAACGTCAAAATAACAGAAAAAGAGCATTCAATTGTACTGGAGAACTTTGTTTTGATGGTAGTACAGTAACATGACACAAAGAGAAATTCAGCATGAAAAAGCATTGAGGTCTACAGACTACATTTGTAATCCTAAATATCAAGTTAAGTATTCAATGTGACAAAAGGCAACATCAAGACATTCTGTGGGGAAAGTTATGTTCTTTCAAGCAACCTGTGAGAGTGTTTTTCTGCCCTGTGTTACAAGCAAGCAATGAAGAGCACACTGCCTTTCACCAGCTTAGTACATTATACCAGATTTGAGCCATTAGTATTGAAACCAACCAATGAATTCCTCAGGAAGCAGAAGCCCTAGCTGACCTAGTAACCCTTGAGAGGCTTAGGAAAAGCTTAGAGCCTTTAAAAGCATAGCAGACACAACACCCAGCATATTCTCCATTATAAATACTGTTTCCTCTCTGGAAAGAGAGAATCCTACCACCCCAGTGAAAACATCTTGGAAGTCACATCCTTCTTCTCAGAGGAGGATATTTAGTCAGACTGCTGAGAGAAGCACTATCCCATGGGACACAGGACGGTAGGGAACAGAAGGAGGGGACTTTAATTCCTGGGAAAATGCCTCATGAGGTCAGGAGACTACTGCTGATCAAGCCAAGAAAAGGGACACAACTGTTCCCAGAAGGAAGAGGGAAGGAGCAAGCCACATGAAACCTTTAACCTTTTTGTTCACCATAACAAAGTGGCCAACCAAAGGGTAATGGTAGCTGAATAGCTTTCACATCCCACAACCTCACAAACCACTACTACCCCTGGCCTTGTCATTTCTCTCCTGTCAGCATTTCATGAACTGTTTCAAGTATTCTGAAGATTTTACCTTTCCTGTTGGGTTTTTTTGTTGTTTTGTTTTTGTTTTTTTTTCCCCCCAAATTATAAAGGAACTCTTCTGTTAGATCACACTGGCATATCTCTGTTTACTTTTGTTCTTCATCTTACACATACATCACTGGGTGAATGAACTCCAAGCTATTAACGTCTGACTTTAAAGAAAAAACAATTCGGTTCATTACAATGAAACTTATACTCAGTGCCAAGAGTAGAAAATGGTCAAAAGGCCAGGAAAGTAAACTCCCATGTCAAACCAGACCTAGCATTTCTGTAAATGTGCAATGCATATGAAGGAAAGAACTAAAATCACTACCCTTTCCTCTGCATAGAGGACAATGAGAACATTCACATGTAACTGGAGCCTTTGAGGTGCTGGCTAAAGGGTATCCTCTGAACAGACAATATGACAATATCTGGACATTACAGTAAGAAAACTGTGACATATCTGTGACCTTTTTTTTTTTTTTTATAATAACACAAGCTATGGAAGATGTGTGACTTTTCTGTTCACCTTTACAGACAACTTACATACAGGGTTACTGTGCTCCCAAGACAGAAGACATAAATGAAGACAGCAGTGAAGATATGCCAGTTCATGGATGATCTGCCACTCCTATGCACTTCACCAGTTCCCATCCTCAAAAAGAACACTGTATCCCTTCACACAGCATGTCTTCCCTCTTCCCACCAGGACATCCAGGAGCTCTCCAGCTTTAACTATATGCATCTTCTTGGCCCTTACAGACCTTTTTGCAGCTTAGAGAAGTTCCCAGCAGGCTCCCAGATTTCAGTGTCCTGACCCCATTCCTCCAGCTTAGGGAAAAGCAGCAGCCAAAACCTCCATTGCCACCTTGGCTGCCAGGCTGTGGGGGCAAAGAACGATCCCTCTCCACTGCCGAGTCCAGATTCAGCCTTTCCAACCCAGCTGCTCTCTGTCTCTGGCACTCCAGTTGCTCAGAAATCTCCCTGACTGCTACAGTGCTCTGAGTGCCTTCTCCCATTCACAGTATCATATCCCTGCTCCTTCCTGGCTCCCTGGTTTCAGAGAGGATGGAAACTAATAGCACTTTCTGAGCCAAATTTCATGGTTGCAGTGTTAGACAACAAATTACTCAAGTGAAAAATGCAAGTGTGAACTGTAAAGACAACTGAGGAAACACTGTATTTGTCTTGACCAAAATGTAGGTTATAAAAATCATCACTGAACTTAAGGAAGTTCATTAATTCTGAAACAGCAAGGTGACAAAGGAGGAAGCCCAGATACTTAGAGCATGGCCAGCTCCTGCCCAATGGGACAGGCTGGCACAGCTGTCAGTGGGTGCTGCTCTGCAAACATGCCCCCACAGCAGCAGCTCCCAGAGGTTGAAGCCTGCTCAGCCTCCAGGGGGGCTCATGCCTCCACATAGGGCACAAAAAATCCTCACCCTCATGTCTAACTCAGCTAAAATACAAAATTGAAAGGACAGTATGTGCATTATGCAGTTATTTAAGAAAATACTGTACAGGATCTTAATCAACAAGACTGTTTAGGGTTAAGACTAAGCAGATATTCCCAGTAGAACTGTTAGGAGAGATGCTGCTCGCCAACCTTGGTTACAGCATAGGAAAGGCTGCTGTGAAAAAGAGCTATGGCAAAGCAATTCAGTATCTCCTAATTTTGTAAGCAGTCCATTAATGACAAAGGGCACTCACCTCAGCCTCTCTGCTCCTGTCATTTGACCAAGATAAGTGGAATTGTGCTACAAGCTGCTATTTTTTATTTCATTTACTTGTTCTAGTATGCAACTAAGCTGTACTGATCAAAAGTTATAGACCTCCTGCCTCAAATGATGCTTATAAATTGATTTGGATTAGGGAGTCATGGGTTTTAATTAAATTATCAGCAAATGACTTTTAGAAAAGTATAAGAATAGTTTTACTTAAGTTACATAAGAAGAATAACAACCACTCTCCAAAAGTTATTTTAGTTCAGAGAAAGTTAATCTTCTCAGTCTCTTGGGGAGGGGTGGGGAAGGAGAAAAACCAAAACAAAACAAAACATAATTTTAATTATTTGAGTAGTTTCATCCAAACCTGTAAGGAATCAGATGCTCAATTTTGTCTCTGACATGTCCTGTCAGACAACTTCTATATCTGTTAGAAAGTTCCAGGAAAACTGGAAGTACAACTCATTAAGATACAATAATCTACAGGGTAAAAATCAATAGTAAAGTATTCTCTAAGGTTCTATCATGACAGGAGAACATAAGTAACTAATGAACTGTTTTCAAAGCTTATTTGAAATGGTATCTATTGCTAATTTAAAATAAAAATGTATTTTATAAATATATGATAATCAAATGAGAATGCTCAAAACAGTCTCTTTCTTTCATTACATTAATTCACCAGCAAAAAACTTGCATTTAATCCAATATTCTTGATTTTCAATTAGTTATCCAAGTCTATGACTATATAATTAATTCCAATTTAGCAGGATTACCGTTCTCCATTCAATGTTACTATTTCCGTTAGCAAACTCTGCAATTAATATGTAAAACATATCAATTCAGAAGGCCATTACTTTAATGCAATAATCATAAATTGCCTTTCATGTGACATTAGTCCTGGACAAAAGAATGGCCAAGGATCACAAAGGGTAATTAAAAAAAAATCACATATATAACTTCAAGTGCAGAGAACATCACACCAAAGAACCAGCCTCAAAGAGGAAGTTGGTGAGACAGAAATCCTCCATGGCAGAAAAGGTAAGTCTCTTCTTTAAAAATACAAAATTACTAACATACCAAATTCTTACCAGAATAATATAAAACAAGGATGACTAGTGAGCATGCATAGACTAAGACCATGGCAAGCAGTTTCATATTTATGCTCCCTCTGATGTATAACCAGCTTAAAGAATGGGAGAATTTTACCATGGAAAAATGTTGCACAGGTCTAAAAGGCCACAATAAAGAAGCTTATATTGGTACTTGCATGCATTCATGATTGACTAAACCTTGAAGTACACAGTAGAAACTGTGAAGTCACAGGTATTAAGATCTGTGACGTGTTCTAAATATAGATATTTTAGGTCATAACTGCAAGAGATAAAACCAGTCCTCTGAGATATTCCTCATGTGACACTGGTATTACTTTAAAAGGAGTATTTCTATAATAACTCTTGATTAAATATAGAAATATGAGAACAGTGACTAAATCTAGATGCTGTATGGCTTTTCTGTAAGGCTCTTCATACAAATCTGGCTGTGCAGTCACTGGACAGACAGCAATAAGGCTGCTTACAATAAAAGTGGTTTCCTTCTTGGTAAACTAAAATCTCCTTTCCAGGCATTTGTATATTTTAAAGATGTTTTCTAGAATATTTTCAGAGATACAAACTCAAGTCAGAAAGAAAAAAAAATGTGAGGCTACCTATAACTTTTGTCACAGAATGGAAATAGATACTATGGTCTTTCCAAATGTCACTAATCACTTAAGATTTCACCTATTACTTTCACCATTTCCATTAATTCAGAATCCTTGACTACATTAAGTCAGTAATGTGCTGGAGTATCTAAGTTACTTGCTGAAGTTATTCAGATAAAAAGATTTCAAATGCAGAAGAGGAAGAGATGTACAGATGGCCGCATACACTGGGGGACAGTTTTCAAAGGTGAAAAAATAAGGATTGCTAACATTTCTCCCCTCCCTGTCAGCTAATGGCTTGGTGAAATTGAGTTAGTAGTGTTGCCAATACGCATAATTTTAAAGTCTTGGAATATTTAGTCCTTAAAGTCCATAAAGTAATCCAATTCTATGATTTAGTTGCAATCTAGGCTTTCATTAAAACAAACAAAAAAGCGCTAATATTCTAGTCCTTAAAATTGTGAAATAAAGCTTGAAAATATTTCCTAAACTTTGCCTAAAGGCTCAGAAACTTGGGAACACACTTAATAAATGATATTATTCTTAGTGTTCAGCTCATGACTTCTTGAGGTCTGCAATGGGAGAAATTATATTTACTTCTTACATCTCCCCCCACCTCCCTTTCCTCCCCTTCACTGCCACTTCATCACACACTATGCTCCTCAGATCTCCTAGATTTTTCTCTTCTGAAGTTCTTTGGGTTTTCTCCTTCGTCTCTCTCAAAGGGCACTCGCCACATCCTCTCTCCCTTCTCCCACTGACTCTGTCAGGATAAAGACCTCGGTGCTACATTGATGCCTGTCTGCTATCTGTGCAAATCTTCTTTCAAAGGCTCCCTAGAGAAGGTGGGAGAAATGCCACCTGGCAACTGAATCAGTATGTAAACACCAACCTTCTACTCCAGGCCTTGAAGACAAAGAAATAAAGTGCTGCTGTTTCCTGTGACAGGCCACAGGCTTATCATTAAATACCAGAGGCCTGAGGGCCTTGTCTTCCCCTGCCTAGAGACTTGCTTTAGCTCCTAACAGAAATTATCTGAAGTCCAGGTAACTGCTAGGCACTTTTGCTTTACCTTTTGTTTAGCTGTGTACAACTGTGTTGTGTAATACCTATTAAATATATTTTTGTAACTAGTAGACAGTAATAACAAATAATTAAACTATGCAGAGTGAACTGTCTGTGGCCGTACAACAAAATGCAGCATAGAGGAGTACAGGCATGGGATGAAGGCAGAGGCTGTGAATGACCCTGGTGGCCCAAGGGCTAGAAGCAAAGTGTCTAGTGGTCTATAGCTGGCTATCAAACGAATGCAATTTCAGGCACTGTGCACAAAACCAGTCATGGGTAAAAAGAGAACAAAGAACCACTATCAGCACATGTAAAGCACACCACATACAGAACCTCTGGTTGTAACGCAGAAGTACAGTCCAATGCCAGCCCCAAAGCATGATGGCAAACAGGTAAGAAGAACCCAAGATGATTCCTATATAGAAGAGGAAGGAACCATCAGTATCATCACTGTGCTCCTCCTTGTAAAGGATGCCGATGACTCCCTGCACCTCCACCCTGACCTTAGGACCCAGCATTGCAGTAGAGGAAAAAAAAAAAAAAAAAAAAGGAAAATATCCTTTTAACTGCATATAATTTTAAACTATTGAAATTGGAAGAACAATAGTCCCTCAGTTAAACTAACAGTAAGTTCGTGGCTTTCCATACAGAGTGTTTCCTTTTGTTTAGTTTATACACTGAGAGCTGAAGCTTGGCACACTGAAAACCAGATGACATATGCCCCCTAACTCGGCACTCAGACTTAGGGCTTGCTTTAATATACGGCTACTGACTCCCCAGAGCACTCAAGTACATTTCTGAAACTTCCCTTCTAACACATCCCTTGTTATAACTTACAAGTGAGATTCTAAAGAGCATTTTATAAGCTGGGCAAACTGGACAAAAGGAAATGACAAATGTCAAAACCTGGTGTTTCAAACAACCTCTTCCCAAAAATGTCAATCCCCCTAAATCAAGCATTTTGGTGTTTAGAAGTGTAAAATTTGACTCATTTTTCCTACAGATTACAACAGAAAAAGCTCAAAAAAATGCATGTTGTAGCTAAATTTAGCTGGACAAATGGATGGCTCACTGTTCTTTACCACATCACTCAAACTATTTGCTTTGCTTGGACAGCTCTTCAGTTATCACATTCCTTGTATCTTTATTCTACTCTCTTAAAGATCCAAGACTCACAAATGCATTATTTTTTTATTATTATAACTAGTAAATACACCATAACCAAAATTCACTGAGGTTACACTTACATTTTTCTACTGTACAGAGAAAACTGCATTTATAGAAGTGTGGGCTAATTATTGAAAAAGCTATACTTTTTAAAACAAGCTACTAAATGGAAAGATAAAGCAAATACACCAGGAACAGACCAATCATTCACAAGTCTCTTAGACTGTACTTTTTTCCTGTTTTCTTTTATAAAATGTTAAGTTTGAAATGGTGTTTTTCCAAGCACATAATACATTGCAGTTAAACATCTCCTTGGTCTCCTGAAACTTCAAAGCAAGCAACAGCATAAAAATAATGCAAAATTTGTACCAAATTCTGACCATGCAGGACTACAGATCAGATTTTGTTCTCCTAAGCATGCTCATACATCTGGAAAGGAAAATAAGAGGAATCATTTGGGTGAAATATTGTTCATTTGTAAATTGCCAAGAGCTATTTTTAGCTCTTGAAAGAACTAAAAGTTCCTAAACAAAAGAATAAAGATAGACCACATCCAGAATTCAAATGGCAAATACCGTCTCTGTCGTTATCCTTTCTATGTTGTTGTGGTTTAAACCGGCAGGCAGCTAAACACTACACAGCTGTTCACTCACTACCCCCAGTGGGATGGGGGAGTAAATCAGAAAAAAAAGATAAAACTTGTGGGTTGAGATAATGACAGTTTAATAGGACAGAAAAGGAAGGGAAAAAAATAACAATGGTAAAAGAATACACAAAACAAGTGATGCACAATGAAATTGCTCATCACCAGCTGACTGATGCCCAGCCAGTCCCTGAACAGCAGGCCAACGCTCCCTGGCCATCTCCCCTCAGTTTTATTGTTCAACATGATGTCAGATGGTACGTAATATTCCTTTGGTCAGTTTGTGTTAGCTGTCCTGACTGTGTCCTCTCCCAGCTTCTCGTGCACCCTCAGCCTCCTTGCCGGTAGGACAGTATGAGAAGCTGAAAAAGTCCTTGACTTAGTGTAATCAATGCTCAGCAACAACTAAAACACTGGTGTGTTAGCAATATTATTCTCATCCTAAATCCAAAGGACAGCACTATACCAGCTACAAGGAAGAGAATTTACTTTATCCCAGCCAAAACGAGGACGCATGTTTAATGCTGAGGGCTATAAAATCAAGAGTGCCTCAAAAATTAATGTTTGCAAATTCTTTACCTCAGCATAGTGAATAGTCCTTTCAGTGCTCCTGATCTGCAATCTTGTGCTGACCACTACGTGAACCTACAGAACACGTTTGCTGGTTAGAGTGAAGGAAGGAAGTACCTTTTCAAGCTCAGAGATCGAACTAAAAATCATGACATGAAAACCATGAAACACATTTTGCGCTGTTATTTAGTCATGTTGAAAAGGGTATCTATAAAAATATGCTTGATGTATGAATAGTTTAATATGTCCCATTCCACTAGATTTGCAGTCACTGCACCTACTTCTGTAGAAAGACAGTATTCCCCCATCAGAAAAAAACCTATAAGCAAAGGAAGCAGGGCAAGGGAAACTCACTAATGGGAAAGCAAATGAAACAGAGATGACTGAGGTGACGTTATCTGCAATAGTAAATTGCACTTTAAAATATTAGAAATGTAAATATCTGTGATTTTTCACCAGTCCAAAAGAATTGTCATTTATAAGCTACCAACTACAGAGATGTCTTTTGTCATTTAATAGACATGTAGACTACTGCATTTACCAGTACTGCATGTACCTTGCTTTCTTTCTTATCGTAACACACAAACTGGACAGGACAGAATGTTTAGCAAGAAAGCAAGCAAAGAAACAATCATGCATCAATAGCAATAGACCTCTTATACTGTGGACCAGTTGCCATCTTCAAGGAAAGGAAGAACATCTGACACATTGGAAGATTATTAAATGTGTCAATTAACTGCCAAAAAATATAAAAATAAATAATGCCAGTAGAAATCTATTAACAGCCTCTAAACCTTGAAGAAGCTACCAACTTCTTGAGGAACATCCACAGCTGATTTTGAACACATTATCAACAATGTTTAAATGAATGACACATGACAAGAAAGAGGTGCCAAAAATCAGGACCACAGGGCTTTCATGGTTTTGGAGCTTCAGTGCTTTAGCATGAGTTATTAACTTAATCTCTGCTGCAAGCAATATCATCAAAATCATCAACGACTCACTGTCTTAAAGATGCACAGAACAGCTATATGTGTGTGCACACATTAACTCATGTGTTATCATGCAAGAGATTTTCTTACCTTGAAAATCAGCCTTAGTAGAAAAGAAACCCACCACAACTCACCATGTTTATGTAATAGATTAAGATAAACCATTTTCTGGTCATCCTGCATGTTATCTGAGTTACCATAAAAAGTTAATGGTTTTCAGACTGTATTTCTATAGGATGAAAGATCAAAGAGTACTAGAGTACTACCTCACAAGAATACTACAGCACTTTTAAAAATAGCAAGGAATGAGAGAACTATGAAAAGTGTGCAAATGAAACCCAAAGAGAGACAAGTCTTTAGAGAGTAGGAAGCAGAGTTCTTGAGCACTGGTCAGAATTAAGAGCACTGGTCACACCGGATCTACCAAAGTTATGAAATAATTCGCTTAAAAGTCTCCACTGAATCCATCAGGTATGTTGCACTAGACCAGAGCATTCATGCAAACTAGCTAAGATAATTTATCTGGGAAAAAAAAAAAAAACACCAAACCAAAATAACAACAAATCAAACCACACCAAGAAAACAAAACAAAACAGAAAAATAACAGATACATACAAAAAATGGAACATGAAATCAGAGTTTACAACATACACCTGTGTTAACTGTTCAGCAGTAGTAGCAAGCAATGCATGTTAATGAATGAGTAGCATATAACCAGAACAATCTAGATAGTAAAGGAAGATGTAAAAAGAACTTATTGGGACAAATGTGAACAGGGGAAACAACAAGAGGAAGAAAGAAGCAGCAATCATTACAAAGCCTGAGTCCAAAAAGCTGTTTCACTGACTTCATGTTTGGTCAGCATACAGTGTCCAGAGCTCACAGTCTTACATGACTCGACTAAATCAAACTAGATACTTTTATTCCTTTATTTCAACAGATTCTTCATCAAGCAAAAATCTGTGTCCTAAAATAAAGGTGAGCATGTGTTTTATAAAGATATAGAAATACCTCCTAATTGTGAAGCAACAGGCAAAATCTTTACTACATCCAGAACATTCAACACTGAATCAAGTTAGAGTCATCTTAAAGGAGAAAGAAACAAAATAGTTTGTGTCTTGAGAGGGAGTCCAGACAAGTGAAAACCAGTGTTATATGTGAGATCCTTGATGACTACATTTAAAGTCAGTGTTCCCTTATGCTGTAAAATAGAACGTCATTTATTTCACATGAATTCAAATGCTTTTTCACACAGGACACAAAAGTATGAGTGGCCACTTTTAAAAGATTTAAAGACTTGATACTTGAAAAAATGATCTAAGTTTATGTATATAAACATACAATGCATATGTATATTATGTATATAAACACACATTTTTAACTCTGGAGAAATGTGTCCATCTTTTTGAAATACGAGACATAGATTAAGTACAGCTACTTTTTACAAGCTAAAAACAGCCTTTAGACAAAAGACATTCTGAATTTAGCAAAAATGTTGATGACTGTTACAGAAAGGCAACCAGAATGGGTTAAATGCCCAATTTACGATGACATTATACAAGACTGTCAAAGAACTATAAGGAAATCATACAAGTGTACATTTGGAAAGAATTCACACATGAGATGATCCTTTTTCTCACTGCTGGAAAAAAAAAAAAAAAAAAAGTAAGTTCCTTCTCTGTCTAAAGACAGCTTAATACATCCATAGTGAATTTTACCTGACTTGCTGACCGATTGGCAAACACATGAATGAAGGTATTTAAGAAAGACCCCAGCATCTAGACTAGACATGAAGAGCAGATGATGTCTGCTGTCTACACAGTTGGTTTTATTTCCACAGATGAGGAGCCATATACTGGTGATGAAGGAATTTCTGCAAAGGAGGTCATATTCTTCCCTCATAATTTCCTATCTCGAACCTCAACACAAAAACCAGCTCTCAAGACCTGCAAAAATTGTATTTTCTTACTGTGATTATTGGTGCCTGTTTTTCATGTGGCAGGCAGCAGCTCCAAGCCCCACCTCACCCCCTGCATCACCACCTGCCTGTGAAGATGCTCTAGGCAGGCATGGAGAAAGGGAGGAGGCTGCCTGCGACTTAATGCACCTCTTCACCACGACTAACAAGGAGAAACTGAGGAAAAGGGGAGAAGAATGAATTAGAAATCTGAAGAGAGTAACAGGCCATGTAAAATACATAGTGAGATGGAGAAAATTAAGGTAAATCCACCACCAAACAGAGCTGTTGAAGTTGTCCTACAAACAAGACAATGATTTGGATGCAATCCTCTGTTGTAATTAAATCTAGACAAACCTTGCATTTTAGAAAATTAGGACTAGTCAATTTATGTCTACATATAAATTAGCTATCCCATCTATAAAGTACCTGTTTGAGAAATCCAGAGGTGGGATGAGTGGCCTTGGATGAGATGTCATGTATTGATTACTTATAAAGTGAAGCAGAAGTCTTTTAAAATGTACTTTCAAGGCTATTTTAATAATGAAATTGAACTCTAATTCAGAACATCCTTCAGGACACAGTTTTATGCATGCTTTCAATTCTTTTCAGCAACATTCTCACCAATATTTAAGGCTATCTTCCCATGACCCCCAAGCTATGTCTTCTTACTACTGTGCAGTCTCCCTCCTGATCCCAAACCACAATTTGGATGACAATGGCATGAACAGGATCACAAATATGATATTGCTTGTACCTATTTTTTCTCATTAGGTTACATTTAACTCTAATAGTTCTCAGTTTTATTTCACCATACTGTCACATAAAAGCTTTTCCAGCATGAGGGCTGGACCACAGCATTCATCTATAGAAAATACTGCGTAAAGTTTACTGATTAGCACAGTCCAACAAAAAACTAAAATAACTGTAAATTAATTCTGCTTACAAACATGTTTAATTACTATATATTTGGAATATTTTTTTTTCAAATGTACACTTTATTTAGTTGTTGAATACATGCCTTTTTTAAGTAATTGTGGGATAAAATCACTTTGCTACATGGATTACTTTCTGACTTAAAAGTTGAAAGAATTTATTTTACCATTTAATATGCAGAAATTTGCTGCAGCCAACTAAAAACAAGACTTTTTCCACAGTCAGTACAGGCTCATTTTTTTTACCTGTATCTATTATTTGCATACATACGTTATACATGCAATAAGTGCCTGCTTTGATAGACATTCTAAACTGATCAGAGTAATTTTTAAAAATTGCAAAAGCCTATCTGCTAACTTCTACTTTAACTAGGCTAAATATAATGACTAAGCCCAGGTCTGAATACAGAATTCATATTACAATTTAAACATTCAACACTAAACAAAATATGGCTTTCTGCATATGCAGCCTACTACCTCACAACTTAAGGGAAAGTAGGAGTGATTTAGGGTCCATTTAATATGCGACAGAATTTTTTTCTTTTATGTTCTAGAATGACACTAAAATATACTTCTCCTATTCCTCTGAATTTGACTCTGAGATGAAATAATAAGTCAAACATGACGTATGTGCTGTGATTCTGAAGTTGATCCAAGGAATTCTCCCTCTAATTGGGATGAAACCAGGTCTCAGAGCAGTTGGCTGGGAGCAAGACAGTGCCCATATGGGTCTAAGTATCATCTACTGACAATGGCTGGCTTTTTGCATGCCGGTTTGAGGTGGCTTTTAGCAAGGTTGTTAAACCTTTGAGCTGCTGGTTAGGGAGTGGAAACAATTTAAATCTTCATCTCTAAAAGCAGACTCGAGGAGACACTGGTGTTAAAGCTTCTGTTGGTCACCCCAGGGGAGGAGACACTAAGGAAGCGTGTTTTGTGACTCAGAAGTGATTAAAAGAAGAGAAATAGATCAGAAACATCTGCAGAACGTTTAATGAAGATCTGTGAGATTTTATCCCCTCTGTCCCCACCCGAAATCAAACAACTTTCTGTAAACACGGAGTGCCTCAGACAATGTGCAGCGAACCACAAATACTTGTTACAACTACAGACAACACCAAACAAGAATCTGGCCTTGGAAAATACCATAAATACAACTCAACAAAACCTATAAGTAAACCTTCAGTCATACTATAAGGTTTACTTGCTCTGAAAAACTCAAACAAAGCAAACGTAAAGAAAACGCTTGCAAAGGATGAGCAAGGCACAAATGTTAATACCTTCCATTATAAGTGCATTTTATGCAACAGAGATGTGACAGAGGCAGTGTCTGGTTTAATTTAATCACCTTAATAATGTTTTCTATTTTTTTTTAACCTTTTGGTTTTTTTATGACTGTCACCCAAAATCAGTACATGTTCCAGTCTGACTGCAGTCAGTTGATATTCAAAGGCCTGTGAAACAGCCGAAGTGCAGAAACAGTCTGAGTTTCACCAGGGCTTTGGGACACTCTGAAACACCACTGACCACCACACCCAGCAGTCTCTTTAACATGATAGAGTGATCGATGCATTGTAGCAGAGATGCTTCCTGCAATGATAGAGTATTTAGTACCCATCACTTGGAGACTTACAGCTAATTAGAGAAGCCATACTCTCCAGCATGAAATTTCTCTGGGTGTTATTCAACTCACTGCTAAATTTGACAGTGTTATGCAAGAACATGTGCGTCCCCCACCTCTGCAAAAGGTTTCTCTCCTGTGCATACTTGATACAGATTTCACACAGAGACCAGCATTTGCCAAAGCTGTTTTTGTCCTTAATACAGTTAAAGCAACACACAGCAGCTACTCAATGGTTGCTAAAAGAAATCATGCACTTAATTTGCTGGGTCTTCAACAGTTTCTTCTCTTTATACTGTACTAAAGACCTCGTATTTTACTGAAGATCTGAAACCTTCTATAAAATGTGAACCTAAGTCACAAGGAATACTGTATGTACTGGAACCGTTAATAAAAAACATAAACCCAAAAAACCTAAGTCCTCTTCATTTGAGGAAGAATCTTACGATAACGAGAAGTAAAAAAAATACATTTTTTAAGGTTTAGAATTCTGCAATGAGTGACAAAATTCTACAAAAACATGTTTTGATTCTCTTGAAAACAATGTGTGACCATATTGTTTAATTAAATTTATATTATTTGAACAAGATAGATTTGAGGTCTTAGACCTTGAGTAGCTGCTTAATTTATAAATTCATACAGTGTGTTTTGAACTGCCCCAAGATGTTATAAGACCTTCTCTTCTATTTCAATTCAAAGTTCTTCCACTGAAAAAAGAGCATCAACAGATTTCAGCAATTTGATAAGACCTCCTTCTCCTTATCTCCACCTAAACTTTCAGCTTGTTAGAAAATGTGTTAAACAAGTTAAAGAAAGAAAAAAGGTCATGACATTCAAAGTATACAACTTGTTCTGCCAACATATTCAATAGCTAATATTCTATTTTATCCAAGCAGAATGACTTCATAAGAAGACTGAAAAAAAGCTGGAGCAAGAGAATCAAATTTAACTCCTTGCTATAAATCAAGAGTAATGGTGTCCAACCTAGGTCTCCCCTATTTCTCATATCATGCTTAGATATTTCTTAGCCCTGAATTGGAAGAGGGATCAGTACATGAACTTTTCTCCAGCTGTATTAATGGCACATAAATCCTTGTGTGTACTTTGTTACTTGCTTTCTTTTACTTCTATTTAAAATATTCAGGGAAAAAAATTGTGGGTTTTGACATGGAAGTTCTTGAGCTAGCTGTGGTTTATAGAAATTTCTGAAATGGAGTGAGTTTATCAATGAACATCAAGACCTTTTTTTCAGAGCTTTTAAAAATAATTGGCATTGCATTTTTTTAATAAGAGTTTGATGCTATGATTATATGGATAAACAGAATCTGAACAGACAGTGTCATAGCAATACTGCCATTGAATACTCTATGTGAGCACCTAAATGAACCATTGCACATAACAACCATATGCTTTCTGCAACATCTCAGTGAAACGGATTTAGGACTTGAAGTTACTTTGGTTTGCATATATGTGTAAGAAACTTGACAATACCAGTAATGGCTTTTCAAAAAGAGAAGCATCTGCAATTAATAAAATTTCTACTATTAATACATATATGATGAATTTCCGTTTCATACAAACATTTGAAAAGAAGATAGAGTTATGGCATATTTAGCAGCCTTTCATCTCTGCCACTGAAGACTCTCATAAAGGAGTTTGCTTTACTGGGCATAGCTTATTACATGTAGTGGGTTTTTTTCTGACAAAAGACCACTGTGGTGAGAGCTTCAAATCAGGATTAAAACGTACAGGGAGGATCTGTGGGAAGCCATGTACAAGGACAGACATTCATGATGCCTAGAATTAATGATCATAGCTTCAAGACCCAGTGATGAATAAAACAGAAAAAGGTATCAAAAAATGTCTTTGTGATGACATAAAAGATGCATACAGGCTGGTATTGACGTTACATGTTCCAGCTGTTGAATTATGCTTGTCTTCATTCCTGTCTGAGTGTGCAACAGTTCTGCAGTAATGGCAGAGAGCCTATAGCTCATGAATACAGGGATATTGATGCAACACATACTGAAGTTTAAAGAAAAAATGCAGTTTTACTTCTGACTGTGGGAACACAATTATCCAATCAGATTGCACTAGGCAAAATTTCTTCCTGAATGCCCCTGGCAAATCGAGGCTAGAAGTATTTAAACATGGCATTTTTGAGAAAAAAAATCTTAATTCATGACAGAGTGAAATAGATAAAGGAGATACATTGCTTTGTGCCCTGTTATGTCTTGATCATTTTCCTGGGATTAAGTAACAAGAGTGTAGACATGTCCCTGTTCACATCAGAGAGCTTCTGAAGGTAAGCCCTGAAGAGCAATCAAATTCACTTGTAACTGATGAACAACTAACAGCATGTGCTGCTGTATCAGAAACTAGCAGTAGGTTAAGTGCAAGATCCTACTCCAGGCAGGAGAAGATGGATTTCTGAGCTGAAAAGGGTACACTTACTTTTTGAGTGTTGTGGTATGGAACACTCAGTCTCCATCCATGTCCCTGTGCCACACCACACAGCTGCCTATGAGGCTGCAACACGCTCACTGTGGTTAACTGGCTGAGAAATAACCCTACCAAAATAAATGAACTGAGCAGCTGCAGATGGAAACTTCTTAAACTAATGCTTTGGAGCCAAAGGCACTGCCATGAAACTACATTGCCAGGGAGACGCAGCACAATCAAAATCTGTGACAGAAAGACTGTCAAGTCAAATATGCAAGGTATAAGTTGAGTCTTTTGAACGTGCTCAAGAATGTCAATGTTCAGTTCCCTGTATCCCTCCTTCCCACCAGATTTTCTTCAAACTGAATTGCAGAACAATGCTGTGTGAATCAATGTACACTATGTCTGTTCCTTTCTAAAACTATTTTGGCCTGTTTACCCTTTTCCTAACCCTTCTTCATCCTCAGACCTGTACCTCAATTACAACCAAGAAACTCTTGGTCTGAGAGCTCTCCTTGGAGATTTTACCTAGTACTGAGTCTAACACCATGATAAACTCTTAGTCTGGAAGGCAAATAGCAAGGATACAGTTATAGGCTGGGTAATTTAATCTGGTGATGTGCAAAAGTTTAAAACCAGGAGTAAGGAATCTTTCCCTTTCTGAGGAACAAGTAAGGGTTTCAACTGCATTTGAGTTCACACATACATAGCCATGTACACCAGCACAGCTCCACAGCTTTATCCTCACAAGACGGAAGCACCCATCTCCTTTGTCACAAGCTGCTAGAGTTATCTGGGTCCACAGGTCACTGTCAGCTGAGTGGGGACAGGCACTGGAAACACTCCTCTTCCTCACCTTCCTGTCTGGGTACCTAATGTCACATCCCTGTGCCTGCAGCAGACTGCTTCAGCACCGGAGAGGCAGCAAGAGAAGGCAGGCCCACACTCAGCCCCCACCAGACCAGCTTCACTGAACACACTAGGGATACTATAAAGGCAGAAAATAACAGTTGAGCACTTGCATGGCGGCTCTGTGTTACCCCTCAACTGGATTAAACTACTAGGAATTGCCGGGGGAGAAGACAAGGAAATTAGTACATTGTGGGTGAGTCGCATGCCTCACTGCAAAAAGGGAGTAAAGGGTCAAAATAATGAAAGACCTGGGATAAGCGTAGTAAATGCCCTTACAGCTCCTCTGGGAAGGATACTTTCAGCTGTAATTTGACTGCTACTGAAAGTCAGAAATACATTCGCCTTTCCAATTACTGCCATTTACTACTGCCGATTATTAAAAGCAATGTGCACAGCTGATTCGCAAGATGGCAGGTACTCAGCATTTATTCTCATTTTTATTTCAGTCAGGAAGTGTTTCTCTTATGACAGACAGAGGTGATCAGGAGTTATAGTAACCCCAAGTGTTTTGTGTTATTTTATCACAAGTGAAACATTAGAATCCAACTTTTTAAAACTCAATTTTCAAATAATTGGCAGAATGGATGGAGCCAAAAAGCAGCAGGCGCATCTCTTCTCTCACTTCAACAATCTGACATCTCCAGTCAAAATAATCAAAGCAGCTGGAGTTTAATCCTTCATCTTCCCTTTTAAGATATTTTTTCCTTTTCCTCTAGTCACTGAAAAAGGATGGCTTGCATATCAATAACACAATTATATTTGCACAATAAAAACCCAAACCATGGGGTGCATCCCCTGCTTTCCATACCTGTCAAATGCAGATCTCTTCAAAATACTGAAAATAGGGCATCAGTTTTCAAATTTATTTTGGATTCTAGATACAATAAACAATAAATCATCTTGAAAATAGGTATCTACCCGATAAGAGTCCCAAAATGAGAATAAAGGACAGTCTTGTTAATATGTATTTTGGTCATATATTTATCTTAAATATTTTACTATCATACTTTTCCAAGAACAAAAAAGTACAGATTTTATACTCATAAGCCAAAATGGGTTAGAGTTAGAAAGATGAGAAAATTTTATTTCACCAAACATTCCAACATGCAAGGAGGGAGTCTCACTTCTAAGAATAAACAAATGAAAGTTCAATTTTTAATGCCAGTTATTAGAGGCAACCAAAAGAATAAAGCTAAAAGTAATATAACAATTACAGTATGATAAAATTACCCAAATATGGACAGAAAGGAGACTTAACTAAACCTGGAGATAGTAAAGAAAAAGAAAATGGAAGAAACCCTTTGTTCTTCTTCAGTAGTATTAATCTCAATTGTCTGCACAGCTGTATCACTTGACATTGTATCACTTTTTAAAACTTTGCATGTGTCTTGCTACCAATAAACTCGGATTTAAATAAAAAAATCCTGGATGAAACAGATTCTCTAAATAGATCCTCTTTATCTATTTAGCAAGGAGGAGGAGGATTTTTAAGAAAAATAACTGCAAGGAGTAATATTTCAGTTATTATTCCATCTAAAGCTAGAGAATGGCACCTGAAACTTCTATGTTAAGATTTCATACCAATGCAATAAAAGTATTTAATTGCTTGCTTACTTGCTATTAGAGCTGAACTTGTTCAATCAAGGAAGAAAAAATAAAACTGGTAGTTGTAAAAGTTGTACAAGTAAAACCCACTGGTGACATTCACATCACGAAAATGGAAGAAGGGTAAATATTTTCCATATTTTCACAAAGGATAAATGTCTGCTTAATCTTTGATATTTTGTGGCAGACTAAGATGTATCTCAGCATATATATTTTACTTCAAGATTATTTATTTTAAAGGTATAAAATAGAGTTTTAAAGTTTATGCATTGCACATTCTGTATCATATCGAATTAGGGAATACAACCCAGGTGACAAATGCTGGAGGAGAATGTCAGTGCAGGATTGGGGGTTAAACATACAGAGGACATGTTCAGAGGTTTCTATAGGCTCCACAGGTGAATGTTAGAGGAAGTTCACGCTGGTTTTTGGTCTAGGATGTGCACTGGCTTTACACAGAATATAGATGAAAAGATGGTCTCCTACTGATTTTCCTTAAGTTTTATACCACCAGTGACTACTTTATGTAACTAATATTAAATTTTCCAAAGGAAACGCTTTTGAATTGGCACCTAACATCAGTCTAATTTTGTCCCAAAGCACTCTGTGTGCAAGATGCCAATGAGTTCTAACTATAGGTATCAGTAATGTTATAAAATAAGTTGCAATTTTGGAAAAAAAAAAAAAAAAAAGTATCTTTGAATATTTTGTTGTTGTTGTCATCGTCTTTTCTTCCTTCCTGGTTTTTTTTTGAGAGCGAGTTAGGAGGCAAGGGGTTCAGATCTTTGCCAAGGACTCAAATACTGTGTCTGAGGATTTGCTTTCATTGCAAATGACAAGCACCTCCCTACATCAATAACATACATCAGCCAAGTGTCCACTCTAACAGAAATCAGGATAGCTCCCAAACTGGTTGGAAAATAGCCACTTTGGTACAACAGCAGAAAGTATAATGCTTCTGTTGTCCAAATTAGCCTTTCTCCAAGCCACCACACCACATCACATGAGTCAGTGTTAGCTGGGGCATCTCTGGAAGGTGAGCCACTTTTGCCTGCCTTACTCCACCTCATTCCTGCTCCCAAAAAGCCCATGGAAGTCCACTACCAGCTCTGATTACTGAATAACTTTGTTCTCTGATAAAACCCTTTTATGTCTTCACAAGTTAATCCTTTGTTACAACAGTTCCCTCTGCGTAAAAAAGGAACACTTCATAATGGGAAGTTACCAGCTGTAGAACATAAATGGCCAGTTCAAGTCATCAGTGCTAGTTATCTAATACATGTAGACTTACATACACATTTATATCTATATATACACATGTATGTATATATGGGTATATAGATAAAGCATACATATATGTATGAGCACACACAGATATAAACACAGGTCCAGATCCACACACATTTAAAATCCTGTATTTTACTGAACTCAAGAATAACTAAGAGCCCTAAGACTTGTATAAACCTGCATCAGTAATGCCTCCCTTGAAGACATTTTACATGTTTAATTTTAGAAAAATAAAAAAATTTTAAAAAGATAACCCAAACAAAAATCTCTAGACAGATTCTACATTGAGATGGAATTGAAATGGGAAATATACATCAATCATTTAGAGTAGAAAAGATAAAATTATGGAAATTATCCCCAAAATAGATATTACAGATGCAAAAATCTCAGCATTTACCTTAAGGTGATTACAAACATTTCAGCTACCTTTAACAATGGCCTGTATACTGAAATCCTATATTCCCCTCTATTTTTGAATCAGTATATGTCTTTTTACTTAAAAGAGAATGTTAACCACTTAAAAAACCAGCATTCAGACAGTTGGACCAGCTCCTGAGAAACGTGAAGGTCTGGATTACAGCATATTGTCTCAGATGTTGGCAAAACTAAACCAGACCCTATAAACCTCAAAAAAGTTAATGAACCCAGTCATCTGTGTCTTAACTGGAAATTGCTTAGAGTGACCAGCAGCATCTACCTCTGTCTAACATCAGTGAAAGTGCTCGCCTTTGTGCCAGCAGCCTGCAAAGGCATACCTTAATTCCTCCTTTCCCAGGGTCCAGCAGTCACACTCTCTCCCCACCAGTGACAGAGAGCATCCCTGAAGCCACTTCTCATCTTCCTGTACAACTCCCACGACTTTCCACAGCCTCTGCTGATCCCCACGCCAGCATCTGGCCCAACACCCAGACCCCCCAGTCAGCACTGCCCAAGCCAGAGCGAGGGCTGGCCTGAGCACACTTACTCTGCAGCTTGGCTCAGCAGCCACAGGTCAGAGATAGCATGAGGCTGTCACCACAAACAAGTGGCCAGCAACAGACATATCACGGTTTGGGAAGCTCTGCTGTAAGCTCTTCAGTGCCAGCCATGCAGCAGAGGCTGACAGCTAACAGGCTGTATCTGCCACACGGACTCGAGAGAGGAGGAGCAGAAAAATGTCCAGACAAGGATTTAAGATGCACACAAGTGTTTGTACCTGGCTTACAACGCTTAATTTGGTTAAAATATTCCAACACTTCTTTTAATAAAGAACTGACTTAGTTTTACAAAAGGTAACACTTGTATTGTTGCCCTTTATACAGTAATTTGACCATGCACATAAAGTCAGAGCAAAGATTTCTCATCAAGGAAGTGAGCAGGTGCTTGTGGAAACAGCAGGAGAGAGCAGGCAGAAGAGCTATGCTTGTTCTCAGGACTTTTTCTCAGTATTGTCTCTCCATTCCTCAGAGACAATTTATCTCTTCCTGCTGATTATCTGAAGAACATGGGGATACTAAAGGATCTATCTACAGTTAGGTATCCAAATTTAGGCTGTGTTAATATCCCTTCACTTCTTTTTTCTACTCACACCCAAAAAGCGGAAGAGGAAAGGATACTTACGAAACAGATTTGATCACTCTGTAATCACAGTATGAATGGGAGATGACAGATGTTTTTTTAATTAGAGAGGGTACTATTTCTGGAGCATTTGATTCCAGGTTACATGAGATCCTACCGGACTAAACAATTCCGGCTCACGAACAATGCAGCCCAACAGTGAGAATGGATAAATTGTTCAGGCAAATAACCAACAAAACGATGGACATTAGTGTAGAACAAGTATATACACTTAAATTGAAGACAAAATAGATCACGAATATAAACAAGAAAGAAGTATAGGTCACAGACAGCAGTATAAAGGGGGCTGCTTTACAATGTTACAGTTCTAAGAAAATGCAGCAGAAATTAATGAAGAAAATTAAGAAAAAGGTATCTGTAACCTGATTCGAGCAGATCCAGCAATGCAGAACTTGCCTGCAGCTAAGCAACAACCAGGTTTGCAACTATACTTTTGCATCAACAACTCATTTATCTCCAGCTAGACTACAGTGCCAGCTCCCATGTAATCCCAGAAACTCTGACATGCAACATTAGCTATCTAAATTATAACATACAATGGAAGTATTCTAAAACAAAATGGCAAATGAGACGAAATCAATGGAAAAAATATTACCATACACATCTAGCATAAAGTACTACCCTATGTTGCTATGGCTTTGGGTGCTGTTCAGTGCCACAATATTCTTGTAATTGAGAGAAAATAGAGTCTCCATGATAGAACAAGCTGACATAATATAAGGACACACATCAAGGTGATGGGCACTTCTGGTCTGTTGAAAATGCTACTGCAGCTTAAGTAGACATACCTTAACTAACTTTGCAGCTGCCTGCTAGCAGCATGGGGTCATTCAGAGACTGTGAAACCAGTCTGAGAGTGAATAAATACTTAAATAACTAGTCTTGGCACACTGCACTGCATAATTACATCTGGCAATCTTTTTCATGCCTTCAGCCTTGCAGGGATATGTAGGCATTATCCCAGCCTGCTACATGTTTCAAAGCTGTGGTTCTCAACCCATGCACGAAGGCAATGCATTACACTTAAGACATTGCATTATTACTCACAGTCACAAGCCATCACCACTATTACAGCACACATCCAGAAAGTAAAATACAACAACTTATTGCCTAAGAGCCAGCAAAGGCACATCTGGAATCAAAATTTCAGTGGTTCAGCACCTTAATGTAAAAATTATTTAAATGGCATTTTAAACTAGGAATATGGATATTTCAATTATTAACAAACTCCTAAAAGGATGCTAGCAGTAGAGCATTAGGTGGAGTACAAAGCAGAGCTAGAAAGAATTGAGATTTCCTATTATGGACACAATTACTGACCTCTGGAAGGCCAAGATCTGACTTTGACAGCCATTTAAGAAACTTCAGGACCAAAGGCTGTTGAGAACAATCCTTAACAGAGATCAAAGAGCATAGATAAGGCTGTCCCTTAATCACAGGTGAGACACAGAACCTGGATTACTAACTGGCCCTTTCAGTACCCAATGCGTACCCAATAACTGGAAAAAAAATTAATTCATTTTCCAAAATGCTGGAAGTATTCTATAAATCTCATTTGAAAAATGTCTCTGCATAAGGAGTTCTAAAGACATGGGAGAAAAAAAACAAAGCAGCAAAAGGTAAAAAATTGAAGAGACTAAAGAGAAGAAAGAAGTTACTCTTGTGGAAGATAAGAAAGAGGTTTACAGACCACTCTGACTCACTATATTTCAATCAAAAACTAGTTTAGAACATATGATGTGCTTGAAGCAAAATAAATCAACAGAACATTTGAATAGATTTTACCAGCACTGGAGAGGGCCAAATATCATTATTGAAGTTCCCTTTCTTATGCAGAAACTTTAGCTTGTTTAGTACCAAATTTAAAGGTCTCACTAATACTTGTAGCTCACACTTTGACCTCATCCCTCTCGGTGCAATATTTTAAACTAAAATAAAAAAGCTTTTTCCTGTGGAAATTACAATTCTTAAAATATTAATACTAAAAGCAATTAATGTCATTGGGCTTTATATTTATTTTTTGGCTTGTGAATGCTTAAGATTTGTGTTTTTATGAAAACAGGAAAATCAGTAAAATACGAGGACAAGCCCTTAGATTTGGGCACTGTTAGCATGCCCTACTCACCCACAACATGGGTCCTCTTTGTCCTAGAAACAGCCACATGCTATAGTCTATGAGGCTACCAAGGAAATCCTCAATACCTTGAAATACTTTTTTCTATTTCAAAAAACAAATAAACAAAACAAAACCTCATGTTGCTGCATTTTCATTGCTAAACTGTTCTAACCACGAACATTTCATCTCAGCTTCAAGCTTAACAGCTTCAATTGAAGATTTTTTTCCCTTGGGATTAGCTGCTGGCCTGCAGGTAGCCTTATCAATTGCCTCGTAATTTTGTGTCCCTGGACTACTCCAAACATGTGCCTGTGGCCCCACCTTCCATACAGTAAATCACATGCCAAAGTGAGTCAGCAAAATATGCTTAACCATTTTTCAGAAAACCAATGCTTCTATTAAATAAATAAACACATAGAAATGGCCAGAATGTGTATTTTCTTATAAGCTTTTTTGGTTTTATTTTCCCTATTTGGATACATATCAGATATGCATATTATAATCTGACTTCATGTTACACAAACACTTAGAATCCATCAAAATTCAGATTTAGAAATCTTAAAATCCTCCTAACAATTTGCCATTGTGTGCTTTATTACTATATTTTTCTCTTCAGTGTAAGGTGTATTCCCTAGCTGTAAGGAAGGAAAATGGATGTCATTAAACTGTTTTCATTAAGTGCGTGACACAGTTCAACAGTTTTTTATCTACCCTTAATTCACTATCATTTTCCCTCCACTGCTGTATTACTCATGTATGTCATCCTCTTCTAATTCCTGTGACAAATACAATGGTAATGACTTTATTTAGGATCAACACTTCCACTCACAGTATTAAAAGGTGAAAAGTTAAAGCAGCTGCATCACTTGGCTCTGCCTGAAGCCGGTCAGGGTGCAGGCGAGGCAGCAATGGAGAGCAGGCAGCAAAACGCACTGCCTGCAGGAAATAGATCTGGGTACACACAGGAGCCAGCCAGCACCAACAGAAGGTACCGCTGCATTAATTTTACCGTGTTTCAGGGAGGTGAAGGGCTAAATCACCAATAAAGGAAGAAAAGCACACCCTGTCATATTTTAGATCTACTGGGTTAGGTTTCATTTATGTCTTTTTAAGCACTTATTTCAAATGTAAGCACCAAATCCATATAATATTTTATTTAATATTATTAATTTAAATATTACACTAGACTAAATATTACACTACTATAGCCACTAAATAAAGTCATTTCCATATATTACAGCCTGGAAAGATTTTTAATGTTTGACTCTAGAAACAAAACTACTAATGTTCCGGCTTTAACCCATTCTAAAGCATGAATGATTTAAATAATTAATTTTGCATTTTCTATATGACTAGAATTACCCATTGTTATAGCAGGTTGATTTTGGCAGTGCCTTTGCTACTTTGACTGTTCACAAGCTGTCTTACAGTCTCAGACAGTGTCAGACCAAGAGACTGTATCTCCTGCCAGCTGGAGTGAGAACATTGCTTTGATGTATAGAAATACAGTTTTAAAAAGTCAGGGTCTGCTAGCAGTTTCTGTACAAACTACAATGGCAGCTGTGCTAGAGGTCATGAATATTACATAAGGGCTGTCCATGCATTCAAGCCAGCATCAGTAAGCCAAATTCCCATAGCAACACTCACATAGATTTACTCATCGTTAAGAGGTGCATCAGTTCAGCAGCAAGTACTGTACTGCTACCCTGATTAGTTGGCAAGATATTATTACTTCAACTCTTCTTTTAAAGATTGTGCATTTACTGATAAAATTCAACACTTCACCTGAATTTCAGGGCAGCGTTTATCACCTTTTCTAGGAGCAAAGAAATCTCAAACTAGAAAAAAGCAACCCTGATAAAAGTGAAACTCCTGATCACAATCAGTAACATCTCTAAGATACAAAGTGAATAGGGAAGAAGTGGGCTGCTTCTGTCAAGTTTCTGCTATACTGATCCCAGGGCAGCAGGACCTGACTTCAAAGAGATGTTCAGGATCTCTTGGCAAGTTCCAGCATCTCATTAAAAAGCTGCTTTAGCAGCTCTTATTAAATATCAGTCAACAATTACATTTTTCAAGAGAAAAATTCTTTGGCTTCCCTGTTCAAGCTTTCTGGCCTGATCAAGCTGTCTGCTTGTGAAGTATCATACTGCATTATTTATGGAGCTGGCCCTCACCATACGATCAGGTGCATAGCTCAATGATCTGGACTCCTCAATTTCTGAAGAACCCTTGTAAAACAGGCGACATAAATGGGCAGAGGAAAAGCTGGCAGAGGAAAAGGAGTCAGAATGGGAGACAGAATGGAGATAGGGAAATAAAGAACAAAGAAAAATGGAGGAGGGGAATTGGAGAGAAAGTGAGAGACATGTAGATCAGGTAGATCTGAGGCGGGATCTCAACAGTGTATTTAAATATTTAAATATGAGAAATGAAAAAGGACCACAGATCTTGGAAAACAGTGATACACCAAGATCTGGCAGACAGCATACAAAAAAGAAAAACTGGAACAACGTGATAAACAAGTGATAACAAATAAGATGAGCATGATTTTTACAGGTGCAATAGCACTTAAAGACACACCACAGGTGAAAGAAAAACAAGCCCATACCCTTTCACTGCTAAAACCCTCACAGTCCTAAATGCATCTGGTCGAAAATATATAAACACACAGCAAGAACCCAAAGCTCATTTAGTATTTCCTACTAAACTGTCACTATCTGCCAGGAGTATGGAGATAGAAGGAGAAATCTTTACAAGTCCCAGAGCATATTACTCACGGGGTCATTTAACACGCAAACTGTAAAGAAAGCCAGTGAAGTCTGCAGGCAAAAAAGACCTTTGTAACAGATTCTCCCTATTTACATGTGACTTGTAAGGTCCAATGCTTCACTGAAGGAGGAGGAATAGGATGCTTGATGTCGGATTTCTAGAACTGCAAGTTTTCAGTGCCATAGCGATCCATGGGCAAACTTCCACAAACATCTTCAGTAAGAACTCAAAGCTTTTACCCTATACACTGCAAATAATAACTCCAATCAGAGAAAAAAAAAATGTATACAGTTAAATAAAATTATTCTGAAATATGCAAGTCAATCAAGCACCTTTTACGGAAAACTGATTCAAAGTGATTTTTCCTGGAAAATGAATTTTCTACTGTTGTCAGGAAAATCTTTGCAAGAGGACTTATGCTCTATGTTAAAACAGTAATGGATGATACGGCAGCCCTTTAAAGCTGAACATTGTACTAGTCTGTGACATGAAGTAACACCTTACCTTTGCTTTTTCCAGCTGTGCCTGGGCCTGTCGCTCTGCCTCTCTCCGCACTGCTTCCCTGTCTTCTTCCAGAGATACATCTGAATCAGATGGACGGCTGGTGTAGGAGTCCGCCGAACCCTGCACAATAGAAGGAAAAATAATGTCACAGGTTGTTTGAGTGTTAAAAATAATAGTAGAAGTGGGAATGCACCTTGCCTTTTCTCTTACTTCTGTAT
The DNA here is from genome assembly GCF_003259725.1 of Athene cunicularia. Lineage (NCBI taxonomy): Eukaryota > Metazoa > Chordata > Aves > Strigiformes > Strigidae > Athene > Athene cunicularia. Next base: position 31,698,917 of record NW_020799095.1, on the reverse strand, counting down.
ACCTGAGAGTAGCTGTCCAAAAGTGAAAGTCACTTAGAAAAATTATGTCTAGGTAAATGTTTTCTTCTGGACACTTCCCAAAAGTGCAGGTGTCTTCCCCAGTGTTTTATTTCCTGCACCAGCCCCCTGCATTTATTTATGTGCTTTTCAGCAAGCAGAGCCAGTTGCTCTGTACAGTTACAGCAGTGGTGCAGTGCAGGGCTGAAGGACACACAGCAGCTTCAAGGATGGCTCCATAAAAATTAAAACTCTAAACAGTGACAGCATTAGCAAGAAAATAGACTTTTTATAATCAAAATGTAAATTCAGTATCAATAATTGCCATTACATGATATCATTACTAACATATTCAACATCTGCTATCCATTTTTATTTTAGGGCAACCTCTTTACCTGACACACTTTCCCCATCAGAACTGCAAATGGCTCATATCCATCTCTGCCCTTCAGCAAAACATGCAAATGACCACAAATCAACTTCCAACTAATAAAATCCGTCTGGACTCAACACATGTCCCCATATCACCACAACAGAAGCAGCCACAATGCCAGAACAGCTCTATAAATAATGACAGCTATGCTTTCCCTCTGCATCTCCCTGCATACAAAATAGACTTCTGCTAATTCAATCAGAATGAAAACAACTGTCCTCTCTTCACCATCTATTTTTCTCTCTCTCTCTGCAATACATATAATATATGCTGATAATGAAAACATAGGGCTTACACAGATATCAGAATTCTTCAGTCGTCCTCCTTTGGCTCTTTTCAGAAGCCTGATCCAGGTGGCCTTCATTAGCCAGACAGCTCAGTTATTGTCCGCAGCTGCAGCGCCCGGCACTGATCTCATAAAACATGTGCACACTGAGCACCGCAGAATCACTGCTCCTTTCCTATCCATGCTCTGCTGTGAGAGCCTTCCTTCTCTTCCCTCTGCCTTTCAAGCTTGCAGCCTCCCTGTTTTGGAGTATTCTACTGCAATTAAATTCTCAAATTTTCTCATGCCAGTAAAAAAAAAAAAATAAAAAAAAATTAAAAAATCGAAAAAATCCACACCACCTCCAGAAATCTCAACTTGAATGATAAAAATGTAAAATAAACCAGACTTCAGGTAAATGTCGTGAGAGAGCTTCAGTTGATCATAAACTGAGATCGATCACAGAAAAATAACCTAGGGCTTTTTCCTTTCTGTTCTGGGGGGCGGATTTGGCTGTTAAAAATAGTGCTTATAAGAGAACCTTTTAAAATCCTGTGCAAAATGTATTCAGTGACATTTGGGAGTGCAAAGTTCATTTCATCTCTTCCTAGATTGGCTGGGGGTGGGGTAACAGGCTGTTCATATCACTGGGCATGCTCCATATGTGCAGCCTTTTACGCAGATGCTCACATCACACTGGGTTGTTAGCCTATGCCAAATTGCCATTTTACATCTCAAGGGTAAACAGCTGGAAAAAGCAAGGTCCCTGTGAAACTGGAGGAACTGGTACAGCATCTCATTCCTGTCATATATGTCTGCTGCGAGCCATGTTTCCCTTGGATGCTCGGTTCTGTCACACAGCGCTTCCCTCCGCTGCAAAGTGCTGAGCTCTGCTCTGAGCTCTCTTACAAAAAACGTAAATCCAAAAATATGCCTGTTGAGCAGGAATTTAACCTCCTAGTTACCGCTTATATTTTTCTGACGTTAGCAGAGGAAAGAAGCAGAGAATAACTGCAACACACCGTTTAACACATAAATATTAGATCCTAATATGGCAAAAGCCAAACAAAACATTGAATTTCTTCTATATTCTATATTTCAGAGTCACTCTCTATCCTTTCATAAACTGACATGGAAAAAAAAAAAAAAAGGCATGGTTATCTAGGGCATTTATGATTCAGACGGACATGCAACAGTCTAGTTGTAAAATATCACTGTAGCTGACTGCAGCGCCTGACTTCAATATAAATTCAGTTACAAGATAAATAGAGAATAGAGATTACAGCTGAGAACAGTGGTCATGCATGTGTTGTAGTATGTCAGCAGGTCCTAGGTAGGACTGAATCGTGCCACGTTTATGTCTGCCTAACAACGAACTTGCCCAATCACAGGTGATGCAGCAACCTACATTTAACCACTGTGAGAGCAAACAATAGTTGTCACCAAACTGACAGTTTAAAATAAAGGTAAATTTTAACTTTTCATATTTTTTTTTTTTTTCGTGAAGCCTATAATAGTTACAGCATAGAGTTTAATAAGATGTTTTGAACTGACATAAAGAAAATTATTTTCCATGGGATGTTTTGCTTACAGGAGTCCAAATACATCTCCCATGTTAGAGTGATCTTAAAATGCTTACTGAGCTAAAAGAAAAGGAGCAGAAAAAAGAAAACGCACTCAAATTTTTCTTGAATTTTTTGAAAAATCTTGTCCAGTAGGAAAATATCTAGAGGCCCTATAACCTCCCCACAGGGCCCTGTAACCTCCCCCGAGCCTTTCAAATTTGACTGTTCTTTAAAATTTCCCTTTGTCACAACTTCTGACACAGTTCCTCAATGGAAACAGTGGCACAACACAAGCAGCAACAAGGGGACAGAAGTTTAGTGTAGTGTTTAAATCCCAATAGGTTTACAAAACAGTGACCTGAGGTCAAAACCATTGACACTATCACAGCATTAATGAAAGACTGTGGTGAGCTTTCCCCACCCCCCCCAAAAGCCTCAGCCCCCAGGACACTAGGGTCCCTCAAAACTCAACCCCCTTCAGAAAGACCATGTCCAAACCCCCTTCCCCACCAGCACTGCAGTTCCTCGGTGCCACTCTGCCACCAAATGAGGCACGGTGTCATAAACCACCCTCAAAGCAACACTACCTTTAAATAAGAGAAAACCAAACAAACCAGACATTAAACCTGACACAACAATTGCACAATGGACAGTGTGGCTGTTAGCTTTCTACAGCACTTCCATGGTGAATACATCATATTTTCCACTGCCCAAGTGTCATGGCACCACCTTTACTATCATTCATTCTGCTGCCGAGAAGGGATACTGCCTAGCTGGTCTTCACCCTATAAAAAAAAAATAAATCATGAAGCACAGAAATATTTCCTGTTTCCCCAAAGGAGGTAAAATGGCTTCTGGGTCAGGCCAGAATTGCTAAAATTGGAATTTTATCTTCCAGGCCACAGAGTTCATTTACAGTGCTGGTCATGTCTTGTGTTGGCCACAGTCCCAACACATATCCAAAAAAATCACAATGATTCAATTTATTTTAATTATATTGACAAATCACATGAATCAAACTCAACATTACATTTATTTTCCCAGTGGGACAGACATGGTCATGTAAATTTACCATGGAAAGCAGAAGTTGTGAGCTTCTTTACTCCTTAAACATGGAAAAAAAACTCAAAGCCTGACATCAAGGCAACCCAGGAAAAAGGGGAGCATACAATTACAATGAATTCATTTTATAAACTACTGAGTATTTTTATATGAGCTAAGAATGTATTCAACCCCTTTAAGATGTAAAAAAATTCAAACTTAGATAAGAACTATGATGAAAGTGCAGTGGAAATACTTTGCCTATGCAAGGAAAATAGGACCAAGTGGATGTTCATGGTCATTTGTGACAGCTAAGAAAACTGTTCCCTCCCTGAGTTACATGAGTTTTTGCTTGCTCTGAAGAACAGTACAGAACTTTTCCCAAGAACCTTCTGGAATTCAGCCTTTCTGAGATTCTGCAGGTCGCCATCTCCTTCCACTGCAATAAGGAAGACCTTCAGTAATATATGTTACTGTAGCCCCCAATTCCTCATCTTTCATAGGAAACTAATAAAAGTGAAATAAGTCATGTTAATAATTACCCTATTCCCCCCCC
>NW_020799095.1:31674177-31695010 GCF_003259725.1 Athene cunicularia | reverse complement strand
CCCCCCCCTTTTCCTCCTTATTTGGCAGGTTTACAAACCCATTTTGTTTGAAAAATAATTTCCTGTTTTGATGATGCTTCACAAATATTTACCAGCTATGACATTATATAAAATGAGTAGCTTCAATGAGGTATTCTTATAATATGAACCCATGCTTTTCAGACTGCTAATTATCATATGTGATCATATTTGAGCATTTTGTTTAAGACTATATGTGCCTTATCTTCTTTAGTACCATAGAAGTGTATTATCTTCAATAGACTGGGCCCTTCAAGTAAGAGGATTTTTTATTATTTTCCTTTACTTGCAGGTAGAAACTACTTAGTTAAATTAGGTGGTGCCTCTAGATCTCTCATTTTTCTTGTTAGTTTTCTGTACCCATGCTTAACTTTGGTCAGTATAGTTGGAGCTTAATTACAGATTTTGACTGCAGTGTTACATTCATAGTGTAAAAGCTGCTGATGTGTTTGGTCTGTTACTGTAATAAATTTTCACTGGGTTAATATAGCTATCATTACACTTGCAAATTCACTTATGGCCTTTATATTATGTCTTCCTTTTAAAAAATAAAAAGTGCTCCTCTGAGTACCATGAGATTCCCTTTAATGGAGTAATCCACTTAAGAACCGGGTATCTTTCCAAATTCTCAAATCATTCTCTTCTTCAAAAGATCAACAAGTTCCTTCAAGTAGAGACTTTTTACATTATTATTTATTAAATGAAGCATGAAGCAGTAAGCAAACATACACAAAGAATAAACAAATGCATGTTTATATATATAAACTCTTAATTTATAATACTGGGTTTTTCTCCTAGATATATTTTTCATCTGTTAATTCATCTAATGCTCAAGAGAATTATAAATCCAAAAGGAGAAATATCTTTACATCTTCATTCAATTTATACTTTGAATATGGAAAGCTCAGGCCTCACTGTGCCAATAAGAGGAACAATTAATTTCAATATGCAAAATTTATACAGAAATATTGCTAATTGCTTATCTTCTAATCTTATCAAAATAGTAAGAATGACATCACATGTCCTGCTGGGACATGATTTGAGATGGTACGTTATGTCCTTGTGACATGCTACTACTTCTTGAGTGTTACGAAATAGGTAAAGGAAAAAAATGAAAGGTTATTTCCATAACTTTTTTATTTCACTTAATCTTTAAAACTGATTCAGAACAAAGGCAAAATGTGAAATATTTTGGTGTAGCATGAAGTGAAACTACTGACATTGGCAAATTCTAATATGTCAACAGGGAGTACAGATTGTCTTGTTTCATCCTAAACTGACCAACCTGAAATGTCTGAGCCACATGTTTAGAACATCAGCAGCACTCCCACAAATGCACCATTAGCAGGGACCTTAGTTCAGCAGAGAGGCCACAGCTGGTAAATGTGAAAATTTCTTATCTTTGAACTTTTCTTCAGATGTCTAAGCAATGTCATGAAAGATGTTGAAGAAAGCACAAAATGCTGCTCCAACAATGCTACACAATATTATGTTGATGTTAATTATTTGAAGGTAGAATTTTTATGGAAAGACCAAATGAATTCCAATTAATTGTTTGGCATGTATATTTGGCATGTATGAAAAACTGAGGAAATATATTTTAACAAAGGAAAAAGGAAACAGAACATGTATTCATTAAGGGGATATCAAGCAGGAATTGTTGACTCCTTGTATAAGGGCCATGGACAGTTCACAGCCTGGCAACTGCCAAATCTAGTCCTGATGTCCTCTCTGGTCCTTGGCATGGGCCCTGCAGAGCTTGGCCTTTTGCCTACTACGTACATATTTACACTAAATGCTCTAAAACTGTGCTCTCCCACAATTACTATACAAGAAGGGCTACCAGCTCCCGCAGTAGCTGCTGAAATCCTCTGTTTGCATTTAAAAAACAAAAACAATATTGATTAGAATTTTGTTGTTGTTTAGAGCTAATTGGGCATTGTTATGTCATCTTCAGCCATGGGGGACATTCAAATAACAGAAGTGAAATTTTACATCAGCTGGGAGCTTTAGGATGACAGTGTGATTAAATAGGAGATTATACAGGAAACCAATCTTCTCTTTCCCCTTAACGTGACTTTGGCAAGCTTGATCACAGCACCCAGCTCAAGATTAACAGGTTTCCAAGATGCCAAGCCAATCAACAGCTGGAGAAAGCAGAATTTTTTAAAATAATCCTTACGTTTACAGAAGCCTTGATTCTGGCATTCATGAACCTGGTAAACAGTTGTACCACGTACTTTATTAGGGAAAGCCAAAAAAATGAAACCAAAAATACCCCCCCATAACAAAAAAAACCTGCACATTTGGTCTCACATTTCATTATTTTAGCCTAAATGTTTCCTTTCCTGTTGTTTTGCTAAGAAAATGTAGCATGAGTAGGTATTTTTAGAGACATGGCAGTCTCTTCATGGTGAATCGTCAGAAAAGCTTTGGCAAAATGCAAACTGTTTCCAAAAGGGCGGCTGCAGAGCTCAACCTAGTTAGCACACAGACAGACCCCTCAGAGTCAGAGCTAAACTTTCCCCAAATCTGTGGGATGCTCTGGTGTGTTAATGGTTTACCATTTTTCGCAAAAAACATCCAAGACCCTATTGTACTAGGCACTGTACAGTCACAAAGTGAATGACAGACTGCTTAAAAGATCTTGTAGTATAAAAAAAAAAAAAAAAAAAAAAAAAAAAAAGAATAAGAAAGGGATCAAGGTAGCAATGCAATAGAAAATAAAGCATTTTTAAATATTCAATACCAGCATTATGACTCAGCCCTTGCATAACCATGGTGGGTTGCTGTTTAAGTGAGTTTTCTATATGTATTATGGCAGAGATTAGTTCTGTGAAAGCCTCTGAAGGAGGATAATCTGGTAGCTCTGTATATTCTGACAGAGAGATTCTCACACTTATGAAACAAGAGAAAGTGCTTTTGAGGAAGAGGGCAATGATAGGAATAGAAGGAGGTCTCTAAGCTTATCAAAATACACTTTATCAACAATATAATCATGTAATTGAGAACTTTAAAAACAAAATAAATCCCCCAAACTAAAGAAAAAAATTTTTTTCGAGGCAATTAATTGGATCTAGAGAATGGGATTAAATTATTGATGACTTCGAGCTGTAAAGAAGAATCAGAGAAATGACAGAGCTAAGATGTTGCCGGTGGAACAACTCAGAGATGTGTGTCAAAGAAAGAAAAATGATTGCAAGCTCCATGAACCTGGATCAATCACTTTTGTCTCAGACTGTCGGCACACACATGGGTATTAACACAATTTGGTTGACTCATGGTAAATTTTTAAAACTCTGGTAACTTGATTATGTGTCTAAGCCCTTAGGCAAAGGTAAACCAAGATTATTAGTAACAATAAGCTGAACTGTGGTGGTGCTTACTGAGAAATTAGTGGGTAAAAACTGGAAGGCCTACAGGAAAAATGAAAACATGATTTTTGACTGTATGAATCAACAGCTGATATCACAATGGAAGGGTTTTAAATTGCAGAAAGACATCTCAGAGAAAAAGACTTTTAATATAAAATGCTGTGTGTCGATACAAGAGCACAGAGAGAAAGACAAAGACTGGGTCAGCCACAAAATTACAAGCATTCAATTAAAAAGAGGAAAAATGGAAAACACATCTGGGATGATAACAAGGAAACAGAAAGACAACTAGAAAAGGAAAGATTTTGAAGGAAAGCATGGCAACCATCATCTCAATTTGTCTCAGCTCAGTTAAAAGTGCCAATTTAGATTCTCTGTTCCAGATCTTCAGTATATTTTTATCTGGAATTTTGGTTCAAGTCATTAAGATTTTCTGCATACTTAAAAATAACTTCCCTGAAAATTTAGCATGAAATTCTGTTAGCAATGGAGAATTTTGAAGGAAAAAAAAAAAAAAATCTTTGCATTTTCTCAAATTATCTCTGCATGTACAATCCCTACTTGGTTTTCAAATGTAACATTTTTAATCTATTCCAGATAACAAATGTAAGGTTTGGGGGGTTGTTGGTTTGTTTGCTTGCTTTTTAACTTGTTAAAAAATACTGAGGAGTTAATTATATACAATGAAGTCTTCCCTATTTTAATATTTCAAATGTAACAACTGCTTTAATACATATTTTTGCTTGCTACCCTTCATTTCTATACTGTAAATATAGTATTCATCTGTTTAAATAATCACCTTTTTCCATGTATTCATGAGTTAGCTTGGCAAGCATGTACTCTGAAGAAACTGCTGTCATACAGTAGTCGTCTACAATATTTTTCAACCTCTGCTAAGTTTATTTTCCAGCCCATCATCTACTATTGAAATCTTGATTTTCTAGTCATGATCTTTTATTAACAGCAATCAATTACCGTCATGACATAAAACACTGCAATTTGCTCACTGCTTATATTAGGAGGTTTTCTTATCAACACCTTTGTTAAATTACACACAGTGAAGACTAAGGAATTAATTAATTGAATTTCCTAACCCAAGCTCACTGAAAACTCAAACTTGTTAAACAGCAGTTTGTGACTCAGCCCAGGTATCTCTGGCAGGTGTGATCATCCTTTAAGCATCTGCAGCCTTGCTCTCTCTGATACGGCCAGAAACACTGTGAGCAGCTTTCACACTGCATGCCACCATTTACTTCAGGATAAAAACGCTACATAAAATACACATACCCTCATCAGTGGGCTAAATGTAAGCTCAGTTTCCAAGGGTGTCAGAAGCCACATGAGTCCTTGTGGTTTCAGGTGTTAGTCCTTTGTTCCAGCCTTCATCCTCATGTACACTGCTTTAAAAATATCAGAACTCTTTCTTTATACCCATTACCTACCCTTCCAGTCTAGCATCAACCAAAGCAAACTCCTTGCAGTTTTCCCAAGAAGATAAGGCTCCATACATCAGTGAGATATTACAATTATTCTCATCTGAGTTGAACAATACAACAGTCCGTAATACTTCCACATTGACGCAAAAGTCTCTGGAAAGGCCTTTTTTCCCCCCTCTTGTCTATCACATATCAAAACAATGATCTTAGAAAATTGTCTCTCTCCAGCATATGTTTTCACAGTTTCTGTTCTGAAATGAAAATATACCAGTTAATGTATAGATTGCATGCTATCAACAGTTCACATCCATTGGCTCTTTTAGATTTGACTCTAAAAGAAATCTAACCTAGCACATCCACACAGAGCAGGTGAGGGTATCAAGTTTGCGGTGTGTGATATTCATCCAAGGGCGAGAAGCTAAAGCAAGCCCTGCGTGCCTGATTCTCCCATCCCAATCTGCGTGGCTGGCACTGCCAGTATGGCTCCACCAACAGCCCTTTGAAAGAGGGAGAGCAAATGGCGTTTGTGATTCTGACTATAGGAATCCTTCCTATTGCATTTTTAGAGCACCTCTTTACTAAGGTATCCCCACCTCTTTACTAAGAAACAAGACTAAAGTCCCTATGTCGCTGCCTCTGTTTACCATCTGCAAGCGAATACAAGAATGTGAAGAGCGTATATAACATTTGTTCACAAAAAATTAATTAGTAAAAGGCTGTAGGAAATCATCTGATAGATAGTATATAATCTCTAATAATTAATAAAACTATGTACATTTTCTTACCACTAAAACAGATCTTGTACTATGGAATTATATTAGCACTACTGAGATATGATCACTTAAATAAAGAAGAGAAAGTTAAGAGAGAAGTATATGTATTAAGCAATCTGGAAACAGAAATGTGCCTGCTACTGAAGATAGTGACAATGATTAGATGCTAACCTGAAGGAAAATAAAATATAAAGTAATTGAAATAGAAAAATTAAAGGAAATCCTGAAAGTAGCACATGGTCTTATGATTTTTCATTATTCAGTGTTGGAATATTTTTTGTGTTCTGGAACTTTCAAAGCTTGGCAGAGTACGGAAGCCACTTCCCAGATAGTAAGTGAACTCAGATATTTAAAATTATTGCCATCTAGAAAATAGAAAAATCTAGATATAAAAGAAACATCAGAAACAGACTTCTTTCTGATTCAGAATAGACTTTGTCTGGGTCAGGAGAGCACATTACAACATACCACTCTCTGAGCTGTTTCCTCCTCTAGAGGAAGCACCAAATTTTGGACCACTGCTTGTTCTTTTATCTATTGCTGCAGTACTCAATATCAACACAAATTACGTGTTTGATTTGCTGATAAATCCAAAATCTTAAAAAATAATGCCTCTCTTGCGTCACACCTATGACGACTTACTACATCTTGTTCTCAGGACCATAAGGCAGAAAGGGGGGTCAGGAGGTCTCTAGGACAACATCCTTTTCAAACTGTGAGACCAGACCAGCTTGTTCAGGACTTCATCCAGTTTGGCCTTGAAAACCTGCAAGGACAGAGACTGCACAACCTCTCTAGGAAAACCCATCCCATTGACAGACTACCTTCACAGTGAAGGTGTTTTTTCGTATATCCAGTCTGAACCTCTCTTCTTTCAGTTTCATGTGTTTGTCTCTTGCCCTTCCACCATGCACCTCTGAAGACCCTGGCTCCATGCTTTCAATAACCTTATTGTAGAGCCTCTGGGAGGCTTTGGTTCCCACCCCCAAAGCCATTTCGTCTCCAGGCTGAACAAGACCCAGTCCCTCAGCCTGTCCCCACAGGCCAAGTGATCCAGCCCCAAGCATCCTGGGGACCTTTCACTAAACCATCTCTGATTTATCCATGTCTTTCTTCTGTTGGGACACCAAAACTGGTCACAGTAAAGCAGCTATGTTCTAACGAGTGCTGTGCAGAGATTGGTAATCACCTTCCTGGATATAGTGCCTGTGCTCCTGTTCATGCAGGACTCAGAAGTTCAGAATTTCAAAACATTCTGCAACTTTGGAAATATAATAGAATTCTTGTCTAAAAAGAGCTAAAATACACCTTGGGCAAACCTGTATTTATTGTGCTATAAAACAGTCAACTCATTCAAAAATTTTAAGAGAAGCAATGCCTCACACTGCAGGAAAGCAAATTTATTAATATGCTACCGGGATGAATCAACTTTGTAAAATCCCTCAGATAAAGAGATTGCTTCCAACATATCCCAAGCAAGTTTCTGGTCACAAGAGAGCCTCCAGCACCTGCAGTGATGAAAGACACCAGAATGGAAACTCCAGTTCTGCAAGCCTTGAGGTCTCAAACATGTTGTGCTAACTCTCACCAAAGAAAGAAAAACAAACAAAAAACAAACCCATGTCGTCCCTGACAACTTATTTTCTTCAGGAACTGCACTGGCTAAAGCCTGCTTTTTCCTCTCTGCTCCATTGTTTGGAAATGGAATTGATTCTCTCCTTAAAATCATGCAGTTATGCTCAATTAAAAGTTGTATTTCCTCCAGTTTACAAGGCAATCAATTTCTGCTTAACGAACTATCACCCAAACTTATCAACTGTACCATTTCTGCTATCACCACTGGACTGCTGCTGAGGGGACAGCAGTATTACAAAGATGTCACTGAGATTGCTGCTCTGCTATACTAATTAGTAATGCAATTATTGTTTGTATGAGAATCCTAAAAAGACTGAACAAGGAGCCAGCAGAAAGCAGGTAGGTGGTTGATGGGCATCATTCATACCCCACAGAAGAAAAGCACCTATGACAAAGCAGCAAAGGACAAGGCTTCAAGAGGAGAAATGTATGAGAAAGATTTCAAGAAAATGAGAGATGGATGTCAGGCCAACAGGCATTTTACTAGTTCTTGCCATTCCCCAGTCCAGCAGCAAAGATCACAAAATGTGAATCATTACAAAGGCAGAAAGGTATCTTTTCTAGGATTAAAAATGTCATATAAAAATATTGTCAAACAAAAAAAATATACCTTGATGTTATTTGTGTTTATATGCCTGGCACTACAAGAAAAGTTATTAAGCTAATATCTGCCTTATTTAAAAAACAATATACATTTCAAAAATATCTAACCACTTCCATCTCTGTGTTGTATGCAGTCTTCCATTACAGCCAATAAATATCCAGTGGTTTTAGGCTTTCAAACTAAAGTATATGAGCAGAAAGCTAATTCTACAACTACTTTTCTACTTACACTTATTTACCAGTCTCTTTGTGTTCACCTTCCTCTAAATGAAGTCAGTCCCCAAAGTATTCAATGACAGATAAGAATTACAAAATGCCAGAGAAACCCAAGCTGCATCATCTTTTCCAGGTCCACGTCTATTGCCCACTCAGTAGTCATGTAGATTGCATATGTGCTGCTATACCACAATTCAAATACGTTTGTATTTAAACCCTCTCAAAGATTCTTAGTTCATCTCCACTTGGGAAAGAAAGGAGTTTAGTATCTTAATTATTACTTTTTGTTATTTTACATTTATCCTTAACCAATTTCAATTAGGCTGAAACACTTATTACAAAGTACTGTAAACTTTAATTTAAGGAAACCAAAACTTCGCTTTAGATTTGCAGTGTTCTCCTTCCATCACTCCTTCTGCAATAATTATTCGATCTATAATCAGCAGGAATTTGTACACTTAGTGTCTCCCTTTTATGTTCAAAGTTTTTGAGTTTACAAAGGGTAAGCCTAAAAGGATGGTTTATTGTTTCTTTCTTCATGCAGAAGAAAAGGAACTGTTTGTTGCTGAAATTGGCACAGTAACACAAATGTGTTCTTTTATAAACCCTTGTTTTGTTAGTTGTGTGCAGGCATGGATCTTATGATCTGAAAAGGCATCAGTATTTTTAAGCCCTGTTCATTTTCAAAATCATCACAGCCTATGATTTCAATAGCAGTTCCTTCTTGTTTCCTCTTTGATTATGCTAAAATAGATCTTATTTAAATTGAATAGCATTTCATTCACGTCATAAAATCTACCGGAGAAGTACAGAGACAACACTGTCAATTGTCACAAGGCAAGCTGATCCACAAAACATGTTGTGTAACTGGCAGGACTAATCTCTCCCACCACACTTACAGACACAGATGTCCAGGTTTATTTAAAATAGCCCTAAGCAAAACAGAACAACTTGTGGTGTTTGGGGTTTTTTTGAAATGTATTCATTTCATTGGGAGGCATTTGATTACAGAAAGATCTCAAATTTTATTCCTGTGATAACAAGGCAACAGAGAGAAAATGGTATCAGTTGCATTGTATTTTCTCCCCCAACAGACAGAGGACAGTCCCATCCAAACCATTTTTCAGCTGTTGCTCTTGCCCTCAAATTCCACCAAACCTTTGGATCCAAACTGATCAGAACATTATTTTGTACTTACAAGCTACAGTCAAACCGAATTATTCATTCTTCAGCAATGGGAACTGAATCGTGGGCAACTGCTGCACAAGATGAAGACTAATTGTTTTGACTTTTAAAACACTGGAACTTCTACTTTGGTGCCAGTAAGATTTCTGTATAGTCTGTATTCTCTGATAGAACCACAGAAAAAAATAGGTTGGGGAGGGAATATCTGGAGGGCAGGACTTCTAGCCCAACCTCCTGCCCAATGCAGTGCCAGATTCAAAAACAGATTAGCTCGCTCACAGCCTTGTCTACTTTTGAAAATCCCCATGGATGAAAATTTTGCAACTTTATAAAATTTTACTTGTTAATCTCCTACACCAGAAAAAAAGGAAAATCAAAGAGTAATCTAACATCTTAAGATAAACTAAGAAGTTATATGACATTTAGCCTCAAAAAATTAGCCTGCTGAGCTGCTTCTACAAGCTTCTACAAATACAACTGTGTCAAGTTCAGCACAAAGCCAATTTTAGTAAAGCCCATTTCTGCACATGAAAAAACCTTAATTACTTCCAGTGAAGAAAAAAATTAAGTTTCTCATTTGCTTTCAGGCAAATGCACTTTATAAAAATACATGCAGAGACCTTTTTCCTATCACATTTAGTTGTTCCTCAAAGGAATAGCTCTGCAATACAATTATATTCTTATATTATAATACTCTAATAATAGTTATGCATGTATCAGCCTTGCTCCTATAAACCAGCCTGCTATTGTTCCCTCTGCTTAAAATTTCTGTAATGGTTTACCTGCCCTTAGACTTAAGACCTCAGCTGAGTAGGGTGCACTCTCAGTTCGGATTTCTGCACCATTGCTTTGACTGTACCAATAAACAAACAGTTTGATTTAAAGAATTTCTTTTTATTAAGAAAACTTGTCAAGATATTTGGAACACAGAAACTGCCTTAAAAAAAGGCAAAAACGTATTAAAACCAACACTTATTAACTCCATTTGACTTGCTTGTAAGATCTAATAGAACCCTAAAACTGTATTGTACATCATAAAATATAGTATGTTATTCTAGCATTTTAAATCCCAAAAAGTCCTATGCACTGCTAAATGAAAACATATAGATTCACGTTGTGTTAAATGACAACGTACAATGAAACATGCACAGGAGAATTTCTCAAAGGTTTCATTATTTCTTTTCTCAGAGAAAACCTTTTAAAAGTGACGGTTCCTATAGTCCTGTGGTTACAGCAATCATAACACCCAAGTTTTGCTAAATCTTCTCCCTGCAGAAATCTTAGACATTAATCTGGTCAGAGACAGTTAAAATAAACAAGCCTGTCATGGATATCATTACCTGTTTCTATGTAAATAAATTATTTGCTGAAAAAAGAATTAATGACTCCTGTGGAAGATGAATTAATTATCCCCAGCATTTTGTAATTCTTATTCATCAGCTAAAGTTGTTATCTGGAAAGTAACATGTCGTATAAGTAAACAAACACCACTTCATTGTGTCAGTCCAGTTGCCCAGAGCTTGTTTATAATTTAGAGGAGACATGTCTTCATGAAGACTTCAGTAAAAAGGTAGATGGATTTTTTTTTTTCTGTGATAAACTTCCTGATAGCCAATATTGAATAAAAATAAATAATAGGTTTAGTCTGATCAGCTGTTTCTGAACTTGTTCCTCAGACCTACTTACTGTAACCAACTGCAAAACAAAAATGTATTCCCAAACAGACATAAACACACAACTGTAAAATAAGAGAAGAAAAAAAAATCAAATTGTGCATGGAAGAGATTATCAAAAAAGTTTCAGATCAGATAATATGAAACACGATTTTTAGCCCTTGGTTTCCCTGTGTGGAGGGTTTCTATCCAAACATCACTGGACTATAATTAACTCCTGCCTGCGAGGAGTGCTTAATTGAGTTGTCATAACTACTGTAGTGCTGATGAAAGGTCAAGAGAGCAGTGAGCTATCTAGACTGCCAGCTACCATCCCATATACCATTGATGGAAGAAAAGTAGGTGCACTACCCAGGATAAAGCATCTAAAACAGGCAGCCTGCCGCACCAGGCAGGCAGGCATGTATGGCAGACAGTGTGAGCATGTCTTTTTGACTCTAGCTTTCTATGTGCTGCAGGAGAGTCACAATTTCAATTTTTCACAATAAAACATCTTACATGTGTACCCCTCCTGCTAACTTACATCCATCCATCCACAGACTAAACA
Source organism: Athene cunicularia (assembly GCF_003259725.1). Lineage (NCBI taxonomy): Eukaryota > Metazoa > Chordata > Aves > Strigiformes > Strigidae > Athene > Athene cunicularia. Next base: position 31,683,550 of record NW_020799095.1, on the reverse strand, counting down.
ACATAGACATCAAAATGCATGTCACAAATACTTAACTGGAAAACAGATTTTAAAATAACTCTATTGTTAGAGGCACTACATTGGGGCCCCTGCAAGATCTGGAATTTTCTTTTTTCTTGCACAGCATATTCAAGTCCCATTTCTTTAACTAGACACATTCAAGCTACCTTGTTCTAAATAACTACAACTATTCTGTGTAGGGCTCCACCCCAAGAGTTTTAAATTGATGACTTCAAACAGGCATGCCATTAGTGTCTTTTATCCACAAGACCTCTTTAGCTACATCGGTCTCCTGACATCTAATCAAATAAGAAGTCTTAAAATATGTGGTGTAACAGGGAGAATGTTGTAAATAATTCTCAAAAGCCTGGAGACAAACACACACATCCACACATGTGTGCAAAGGGATCAAATATAATTAAGTATGTTGCAGCTACATAAATCAGAGAAGCACATTAAATTAGCTTGTTAGTTCTGTGATGCCATAGCTAGATTACTGCCCCTACTGTTAAAATTTGTTATGGCTACATTAGGCTCCATCCAAATTCCTCACCGAAAAATAGCCATATTTTCTGTATCAAGACCTGTAGAGTGGATGGCAATATATAAAAGAAAAACTCAAGTATTCCTGATCATGAAATTATTTTTTTAAAAGTTCATGCTGGTTCACTTCAAACTGTGTAGCACAAGAGGTTGATCAGTGATCTGCCAGGAAGTAGGCAGTATTATCATATTTATTTCCTTCAGACAAAAAAAAGCTGAAACCGAGACCAAGCAATTTTAAAATTTCAACAGGACTTGGTGCTGTCGATACAATTACAAGACAGCTATTCTCAGAACCAGAGTGAGATTTCCTTCCCTCCTTCCCACTGCTGTCTCACAAATGGAAAAGTAGCCAAGAGGTACAAAGCTACCTCAAGCAGTTTGGTGGAGGGCATGTGGAGCCTCCACTCCCTTTGCTTTCTTCCACCAGCACTTACTACGAGCTGGAAGATGAAGGTTAGGAAGCAAAGGAGAGAGCTACAATAAAAACTCACAAAGAAAACAGCATTGGTGAGGCCACACCTGGAGTGCTGTGTCCAGTTCCAGGCTCCTTATCAGAAGAGAGACATGGATATACTGGAGAGAGTTCAGTGAAAGGCCACAGGGATGATGAAAGGACTGGAGCATATTTCACTGAGGAAAGGCTGAGAGAGCTGGGGCTGTTCAGACTGGAAAAGGCTCAGGGTGGAATCTTTTAACGTATATATCTGAAGGGAGCATACAAAGAGGATGGAGTCAGGCTCATCTCAGGGCTGCCCAGTGACAGGACCAGAGGCAATGGGCACTGAAATACAGGAGGTTCTCTCTGTACATCAGGAAACACTTTCTCATCGTGAGGGTGACTGAGCACCGGCACAGGTTGCTCATGAAAGCTGTGGGGTCTCTATCCTTGCAGATAGTCAGTTACAGTCCAGGGTAACTGGCTCTTGGTGGCCCTGCCTCAGTGGGAGGGTTGGACCAGATGACCTCCAGAGATGTCTTCCAACCTCAAATATTCTGTGATTCTGTGAAAAGTGTTCACAAGGCTGATCACCCATGCCATCTGTTCATGCCATTTGTAAATACTTTGGGTTTCTTATACTGTCTTCACATTTGTGAGGTGAACTGCACTGGTCCTGCCAACCCAGGCCAATTTCCACACTCCACATCTCTTCCATGCTAGTTCATAAACAGAAGTAAACTTCCCCCTTGCTATTTCATCACCTGGATCTGATCAGCATGGCTGGTTTCTAAATGCCAGAAACGGTTTGACCCTTGCTCACTTCACAGGGCTCCCTCCCATACATGCCCTCAGGCACAAACCTGCTTCTCAGACATGGTGCGCTAACAGTGATCCTCTTCCACAGTAAGAAGTATGCTCATTCCCTTCCTCCATTGCCTTCAGGCACCACTTGGCTCTAAACCAGTAGGAAAGGATCCAGGTTAATTGCAGCTGTTGCTTTGCCTCATATTTTCTGTCAGAAATATCTATTTTTGTAAGTTAACTCCTGAGCAGGGAACCCTGTCTTTACTCTCCGAGAGTACCACATACCCCAGGACACTATGCTGTGCTCTATGTGATGAGGGACAGCTGATCTAATGTTCATAGACTCACGCATGTAACAGGACTTACAGATCAGTGCCTCCACCTATAGCCTCCACAGAGCTCCCCACCTTTTTTTTTTTGCCTGTTTATGTGTTGGATCGTGGGAAGAGAGGTAGGGGGAAGGCCAGACACAGTATTAATCCCTTCAATATTACGGACAACAATCAAAAAGGCTCCATCCTTTGTCAGTGAAAATCAAATTAAACAACTGAGACAAGGAAAAGAAAGCTATATAAAGGTGAAACAGTAATACAATTATTTTTAAAATCTACTTCATATACACAACAGGAGGTTAAACAATGTTTTTTCTTTGAGGAAATAAATATGGTCACTACAATTGTACAAATCACTAACGAAATCACACTGGGTGTCTTGGGAGTATCGCCGGAATGACCAGTACCCCCTCTCTGCATGGGTGTATGAAGGTTTTCCTCTCTAGTGTTTCCCTATTGTAAACTGAAAACTGTTTCAGGAGCCATTCTGCTACACGATTGAAGCCAGCGACTCTCCCAGGCTTCCCTTGGGGGAATCCCAAAACTCATATGCAGTGCTTAAAACACAGCTGAGACGTCTCAGAGGCAGTCATGGGGAATGATGCCATACAAAATGGCCCTCATTTTTCCAATTTAGGAAAAAAAAACTGTATTACTTCTGCACTTTGGCTGCTGCAGAGGATCCACAGGCACAGGCTTGCTAAGGGTGACTGTGTTACAAACCTACATCCAGGTCTGGATGTGGAGCACATTTGTCTTTTACACAGAGACTTTCTCGCTGAACACCCAGTTTTAAGGCATGAATAACTCCAGTCCTAGCACATACATACAACATTTGCAGTTGAAAATCAGTCAAATACTAGCATTTTTTAATATGTAAAACAGGTATTTTTAAAGCAGCTTATGAGCTTTAGAAAGTAAAAGAACTACTGTTACCAGAAACAAACCAAGTATCACCTAAAATTTAGATGCAAATATCGAATGTGAAGTGATCTGTCCAAGGGCAGTGTGGTGGGTTGACCCTGGCTTGATGCCAGGTGCCCACTAAAGCCACCCTAACACTCCCCTCCTCTTTAGCTTGACAGGGGAGAGAAAACGTAACAAAAGGCTTGTGAGTTAAGATAAGTACAGGGAGATCACTCACCAATTACTGTCACAGGCAAAACAGTATCGACTTGTGGAAATAAGTCTGATTTATTACAAATCAAACCAGGGTAGGGTAATGAAAATTAAAATCAGATCTTAAAAACACCTTCTTCCCACCCCACCCTTCTTCCTGGGCTCAACTTTATTCCCAATTTTCCCTACCTCCTGCACCTCAGTGGTACAGAGGGACAGGGAATGGGGGTTGTAGTCAGTTCACCACAGGTTGTTTCTGTTGCTAATCCCTCCTCAAGGGGAGGATTTATCACACTCTTCCCCTACTCCAGTGTGGGGTCCCTCCATGGGAGACAGTCCTCTATAAACTCCTCCAACACGAGTCCTTCCCACAGGCTGCAGTCCTTCATGAACTGCCCCAGCGTGGGTCCCTTTCATGGGTACAGTCCTTCATGAACAGACTGCTCCAGTGTGGGTCCCCCACGGGGTCACAAGTGCTGCCAGCAAACCTGCTCCAGTGTGGGCTCCTGTCACTCTATGGGTCCACTGGTTCTGCCAGGAGTTTGCACTAGCCTGAGCTTCCCACAGGGTCACAGTCTCCTTCAGGAACATCCACCTGCTCCAGCGTAGGGTCCTGCACAGGCTGGAGGTGGATCTCTGCTCCACTGTGGACATCCCACGTGCTGCAGGGCCCAGCCTGCCTCACCATGGGCTGCACCACGGGCTGCAGGGGAATCTCTCCTCTGGCACCTGGAGCACCTCCTCCTCCTTCTTCTTCTTGGTGTCTGCAGAGTTGGTTCTCTCACATATTCTCACTCCTCTCTCTGGCTGCGATTGCTCTCCCCCATTGTTTTTTTTTTCCCCTTTCCTTATAAATATGTTATCCCAGATGCAGTATCACCATCACTGATGGGCTCAGCCTTGGCCAGCGCTGGGTCCATCCTGGAACCATCTGACATTGGCTCCATTGGACACAGGGGAAGCTTCTAGCAGCTTCTCACAGCAGCCACCCCTGTAGCCCCTCCCACTACCAAAATCTTGCCGTGCAAGCCCAATACAGATAAACTCCTGGCTCTGAAGTAAATCTCAGAGGCTCAATTTAGTTTTCTTACCTTTCAGGTTTGTACTTTAAACACTCACCATGTGCCATACATCTTGCTCATCTGAAAATAGCATTACATATTGTTGTCTTATGTTGAACTGAGGTGAGCATGGAAAAGTCATTACAAAATCTTAGGATTAAATTTTTACAGCGGTTCTGACATAGGTAATTTGCAGATATGTGCTTGCAGTAAGAAACTTGCAATTCAAATTTGAGGTTCCAAAAGAAGCAACCCTGAGTTATGATTTTTAGACATGCTCCTATGTTAATTCAGAGTATGATAAAAAATACTGTTGCTTCACTCTTTCCAATCCTAAACACTACCCTTATCTTTTCTCCCATTACTCAGTTTCCGAAATAAGGTAAGTAGCAATGACTCAGAGTAAACACAGAAAACACATCAAAGTGTTCTCCCTGCTGATTTCTAGGACTTACAGTAGCATATTTCTAAAATAGGTGGGATTTTCCTTTCACACAGCAAAATTAGCCCTATCAGCAGTACGCCTGCTGCACACAGAATCAGGGTTTGTCAGATTCACAGGTAGCACTTAAAAAGTAACTCTTCTACAACCTGATTGTCATTTGACTGCTTCAAGATCTTCCACTCCTTTAGAAATTTAGCAGACAGATTTTCATACTTTTTAGAAGATAATGTTACCCTGCAGGAGCCATAACTAGCATCTGTCAACATCATACTTAATATTCCATAAGAAGTACTCCATCTTGCAAGAGGACACAGGCAAACTCAAGGGAAGTGAAGGTTCAATTTAAATAGACAACTTAAAAACTTTTGCCTGGAGAACACAAGTGACAAATGCTGGATTTCCAAGGCAACCAAAACAGTTGCTCTGGATAGACATCACAACCAATTCAGTGGATTTATAAAAGAGGTTTTCCATTCTTTGTAAGGATATTTTCAAAGAGACAAGTCTTGAAGAGCAAAAGAGCTGAGTTTTGAGTTTCTTAAGAAAGTTAAAATCAGCTACTTGATCACAAAAGTTTGAAAGTTGCATGCAACAGTGAATGAAATTCAATGATTTTCCTTAAATAACCAACCATCAAAGCTCCTCCCTGCCTCTGAATTACTCTGCTATAAAATAGCTTTCCATTGATTACGTTGTTCTCAGAAGAAATTCTAATTAATCCTACACTACTATCACAGTGTCTGATCATCTACTACTAAAGAGCCCAAAGTTTCTACCAGGAAAGACTGCTGGGAGGGAGGAGAGATAAAAGACCAATGTGTCCCATGCCCGATTAGAGACAAGTTGATGCTGTCAGCCCTGGACCACATACATACACCCGAGTTACCCTGGAAATTCTGTGGTGGGACATGGCTGGATATGCCCAGTGGCCACAGCCCAGGCAAAGCCCACCTGAGGGAGCAAGAGCAGAGGCTCTGCAGCTATGAGAAAACGAGAAACTCTGCTGGGGTAAGAGTAGCCTGGGGGCACAGCAGAGACAGCCAAGCCTCCCAAACCTGCAAGCACTATGCTAGATACCCATCACCCCTTATGCAGCAACTCAAAAAATTGTTGGGAGTAAATTTTACATGCTTTTGCTTTGGGAGATTAATGCAGAGTACACTAGCACATAGCTGTGAAAATGAGCTCCCACTTTCTGCTTTATTGTTGAACCATTCCAATTCTATTATCAGGGGTTTATTTTGCAGCAAACAGGAAAATCCCTATACAAACAAATTATACCCACAAATGAGACTGCTTGGCCTGTAGTATTTTATAGTTTCCTGTATTTATGAAACTAAATTGCTTACTATAGTCAAACACCTCTACATTTCCAGGTATATGGTATAAAAAAATGCCTCAAAAGATCACAAAAGCTACTATATGTTTATTCCACCAGTTCTTAAGAGGTTAATAAGCATGTGCCTCAAGTGCTAAAATGCAATGTTAAAGATACTCAATATCCCAAGTCAGTACATTTAAGCAAAAAATCGTTCAAAAAGGACCACAGCTACATGATTTTATAAATTATTTAAAAACCGTAGCAATTGACACCTTTTTTCTTTTTTTTTTTTTTTTTTTTTTTTTTTTTTTTTTTAAATATGAAGTGGTCATAAAGCCCAGCATTGTCTATTGATAACTGATCCTTAAGCAATATCATCTTTGTTTAGCTAGGGTTTGCAGGAGATGGTATACAAATTTATTATCAGTGCTGTCAGATATCTAGACTTACTATGCACTCAGAGTAAGCTGATAACCCAAGCTTGTTTATGCACAGGAACAAAAAGAAAGCAAAAGAAGACACCACATGCAAAAGCTGGTTGTACCAGTCTGTGTAGCTTTGCTATGAAATTTAACTGAGCTAAGAGTTTTGCTTCAGACACTCACATTTCTGCAAATGCCTGTACATGCTCGTGTGGACATAAAGGTCTGCGTATGAAATACGCAACACAATGACCACAGAAAGTTCTACTTCTCTATTACACTGTTTAAGGGTTGGGTTTTTAAGGAGGGTTTTATTGAAGTACTCCAAGAGATGTTTCATTTTATCAGTAACCTCCTTTCTAGTATAAATACGAAATTATATATATGCATAGCTAGAATGCCTCAAACTAATTTAGTATCGTTTGAAATTAATAGTGAACTTAAAACTAAACCCTGAGATTCTTCACTGTCACTCTTTTCACTCACTTTGTCCTTCAGTGACTCACAAGTAATTGTTTGTGTGGGAAGATAAAACAAATGCCTTTTCCAAAGCACAAAGCATATGGCTTCATGGACTAGAGATCTATACAGACAGAAGTTTTACATTGATTCTTAGCTTTTACTGAACAATAAAACTGTTCTTCAAGCTTTATGTAGGCCATCTATTCTATTTTACTTATCAGTGAGTAAAGCAAACATCTTGGTAAGTCTGGCTGCCAAAATAACACCAAAAAAGTACATCTATATTTTCCCCTGAATTATCTTGCTTTAAAGAAAAACTAAGAAGAAAAACCCCAAATTATATTTTGGTTTGGACTTAACAAAACATTTTGTTTGAACATATTATTATAGTTCAGTTTCAGGGACCTCTAGAGATACCAGAGGGGGGAAAAAAAAAACAACCAACATCAAGAAAAGGAAAAAACCCAAACCCACACAATTCATAATGGACTTCTCACTTTTTCTCTTGATGCTATTCCACTTTGCTTAACTATATAGTAGAAAAGGGACTGGAATGAGACATCCTACCTGCCTGGGAAAGGTGTATTAAGCATGAAACTATATTCTAAGACAAAGAATACTTCAGTACTTTTTAAGAGTTGAAACACCATCAGGAAAAGAGATTGAGAAATACACTGGAGTCCAAAATCCTAACACCATTCTTCAGTCATCCAGGTTATTTTCAAGGTACTTTAAAATTTCAGACCCAAAGCTTCACTCTCTGTATAAAGCAGTAAGTAACTAGACAGGGTACAATGGAATGTAGTGACTGGGCAAAAATCTATTAAGAAAGATTTTCAGCCCTTTACAAATATCTACAAAGATGTAATGGATTAAAAAAACAACCAGTCCATTAAAAGTTTTAAAGTTGGAAGCTTTCTTTAGGTTGTCAATTTTTACAAGCAATCAATCCATAGCATAATTACTGCAATGCTAGGTTGTTTACTGCTTTGGAGAAAATAAGTTCTTTTCAGTTGCCATGGTTGGTTTGTGAAAGTTTGCACCAGTTGCAAACACGAATGAGTTCAATGTGCAGGCAGCTGCGTTTAAATTATTTTCCTCAACAATTTCTACGAATCCTGCATCTCAAAAACAGAGCTGGTTGGATTTAAAGAAAGAAAAAAAAAAAAAAAGGAAAAAATCCAAAATAACTAAATTAATTCCTTGAAATATGTTGTAGAACTCAGACTGCCATAAAAGGCGCTTTCATACTTCAAAGACCAACTTCAATAATCAAAACAAAACATTTGCTATTGCCAGTTATATGCAAAGAATGTGTCACTTTTTAACATATGAAATTTATTTTGGTGTGCTATAGTAAAGTTCATACACATTTTTCGGTCTTATTATATTTCCCCAAAGCTCCTCAGGTCTTGACTCGGTCACGAGTGGTGTGTGGGTGGAAGAAACCATCCCTTTTCCTTGCAACGTAGCACTTGAGCCTCAGGCTGCAAAACTGCAAACTTTTATGTCAGATCCCAAAGCCATTCAACAGGGTTGAGATATTAGTGGTTTTCTTCTTGTCTTCTCTGACATCATCAACTTATTTCAAATGTCGTTTTACACAAACACCGAAGTGTCTGATCTTAACATGGGTGTGTTTGGGATTTTTTTTTTTTTTAAGATAGATCTTTGGATGGGCATTACATTGCACTACAATGACATATTTTGAACTGTACAAAAGAAATGGTTTGGCAGTTCTGTAATCTCCTTGTACTCTATCGACATTACAAAGTACGAGACAAGTTCTGAATTATTTGTAAGTACGGTTTTGCTTAACCCAAAGTCTGAACTGAGTACTTGAGTATTTTCAGTATCACCACAATGTGATAAACATGTCAAGGAAAGTAAATCCAATTTTATCTAGCAAATAGTATCTCACTGCTTCAAGAACTTGCAGAAAACCCGTAATTTTTCAAAAGCAATCAAGTTGGTGAGTGCTAACGCTCAACTACAGCAAGAACAGCACTGACAGAAATTCAAAGCTGCCCAATAAACTCTGAGAGACGGGAGATATTAGAAGTAAATAATATTGGGGAAAAAAAAAAATCCTTAGTTTAAATCTTACCACTTCGTAATCCTCACTGCCAAAAAGGTACATAGCTACACCTCCACAGCCTGACACTAGACGACCAGTGCGCCCCAAACGCCTAAAGTAAGATCTTCAACTGCATCCTCAACTTCTGTGCTTCACCCAGGCAGGATCCACCGCGGCGACCCGCTTCCCACGCTCCAGCCGCTCCGTAACGATCGCTCTTGGGCACGGAAACAAAACCTCCTGCTTGCAAGCGGCCGAGGAACCGACGCTCTGAAAAAGGGCTCCCAAGACGAAACTCCCCGGGCGGAGAGAAGCGGCGGCGGCAGCCGATAAAGCTGTCTCTTA
>NW_020799095.1:31649325-31674127 GCF_003259725.1 Athene cunicularia | reverse complement strand
CCGGGGCCCGACGGGGCGAATTCGTCAGCGGGAGCAAATGGCGCGGTCGGGGGAAGCGAGCCAAAGCGACTAGTTTAACTTGGAGGAGCTCAGAAAGAGGCAGTTCACCGTCTGGGTTACCCGGGCCCGTCTAGGTTTATCCCTCGCTCCTCTGAGAGTTGTGCAGGAACTCATGGAGCTATCTCACTATCTCTATTAAAAAAAAAAAATCAGTCCAGGATAGCTTTGTGCTGCTATGCTTCCCTCACTTCGTTGCTCCCTTCTGCCGATTAATCCCAGACCGCTCTGCTAGCCGAACGCGGTGCAACTTTTATAAGTGCCACGATGGCACTTCGGTAACAGAAAACTTAGACCCGCTACCTCCACAGCACGGCTTGTGGCAGAAGAGCCTGAGGCCCTGCCTCGCTCCTGGCCAGCTTCCAGTCCAGGTAGAGCAGGCAAGAAAGAATAAAAGCAGCTAATAATTCACCAACAGTATTCCCAATCTAATATTAAGATGGGACTTTAAAAACAAATCTCATTAAAAGATGGTTTAAGAATACAGCATAAAGTAAGCCAGGCACACAGAAATACTGCCCTCTGGGAAAGGCTGTCCTTCACAACTGGGGAGGAGGCCACCAGCTGGCATCCAGTAACACAATTCCGATCAAAACAGCTCTAAAATAGCACTAGGAAACCCATCCCCTCTCTGTTCAGTCCTCTAAACTCCTTATAGTTCGTATTTCTGCTATCACTATATCCCACAATCAGAACTATATGTAAGCTCTAGGAAAAATTATGGCATATGTAATGTCTGAAGGAGGAAATGTGCGGTTGAATGCTTGCCCATTTATATCTATAATCATGTTAATATAATACACACAACATATCATGACAAGATACCATGAACACATATAGCACTGAGAAAAGTCTGTGCTACTCAAATTCCTTCTCTTCCACAGAAGAGAAAAAGATCCTAACAAAACCAGCAACAAAATAGTTCAAATACACTGTAGACATCTTCCCTATTTCTCCCCCCCTACCTCACCCCTCACTTGTCCTGACTACCTGTTTCTTTGCATGAGTTAGTACGATATTCTTCTGTCAAACTGCCTTCTCTGTAGAAACAGACCTTTGGTTCTCTGTTGACTGTATGTGATGTGACTCCCGAGTCTGGATTTTTTAAGTTCATGTGTGTATTCACAAGCAGAGTTAAAACCAAGCTATACACTCTTGGAAAGAGCAAACCAGAAATCAGAAGACATTAATTTTACTTTCAACCATATGTTTACAAAATAGCAGTAGTTTAATCTGTCAGCCAAACTGGTCACTTCACATTATATCAACTGCAAATTACACTTCAAACAAGTAATACCATAATACTGTGTTCCCAGAAGGTAAGCAAAACATGCACCACTCCTGCATGGAGGTAAATAACAGACCCGAGACACTGCTAGTGGAATGTAATAATCACTTGTCCAGGTTATTTGCCAATATTGATGCTGAATAAGTGTGGTTACATACACTTACTAGTTTTAATGTAATTGCCTAACCTTTACTGCACAGCTTTTTTAGTGTGAAACCACATCTGTCCATATTAGGCAAAGCTAGTGTCACCACCCATAACTTCACTTGTCTGATACAGCTCTTATAAGCAACTGCAATTTGGGTGCTGTAACTTGATTGCTTCTTTCTCAGATATGGCTCTCACAATTAAATTTGAAAAAAAAAAAAAAAATCTGCAAGAATGTCACAACCGCTCCTACCATCAAAAATAAGGAAAACATTCTGTTTTCTATGTATTAAAAACTATGGTGATTTTTTTTAATAGTTTCATAAGCTGATGTACTTTGGGCATGAATATGAAATCAGGGAGGACTGCAGTTCACAAATACTCAATAGAGACTTAGGGCATTATTCAGACTGTCACCAAAAGTGACTTAGATGTCACAAGTAATTCTCACTACAGACAGTACAGGCAGCCAGAGTCTGGCAGCTTGGACAGTAAATAAGCTGAATTGCTCATTGCTCTCTTGAACTAAAACATCATGACAGGTACCCAAGTGTATCTCAGGGCTCCACAAAGCAAATCTTTATATAGCTTTTATGATTCCAGAGTTAAAGTCTACAAAAATGCTACTCCTGCTGAGGGTGTCTGAATTTAGCACAGCACTTCTGGATGACACGTGGTCCACTCCCAGCTAAGTGACAGCAGTGGGTTTTCTCTCCACTTCTTTGCCCCAGTGGCTCGGTGCAGCATGGGACTGGCCAACACAGGGCAGACAGTGTCACACTGCTGCTGACCCTTGCAGCAAGGCAGTACAGGCAAGAATTTCATGATTCACATAGGATTGAACACAGAAGTGGAAATGGGAGAGAGAGAGAGAGAGAGAGAGAGGGAGGGAGAAGTAGGTTGGAAAAAGGAATCTGGCAGCGAGGGGACTGGAGAGGTAGGTAGAATGGGAAGGGCAGAAATCCAGAGAGCAGAACAAGGAAGGAAACAGTGTGACTGCATGACCTACAGGGAGGAGGTGCTAAAAGCCAGCCAGAAGACACAGTTTAAGATTAGTCAAGAAAAATGTTCATGGTAGGCAGGGAACACAATAGGATTTGAAAAGACCTGCACAGGGACACCTGGCTACCTGACTAGCCTGACCGTAGGATGTAACCAGGGAAGAGAGGGATGGTGAGGAGAGGGGCAGAGCCGTAGGATGTAACCAGGGAAGAGAGGGATGGTGAGGAGAGGGGCAGAGATGCTGAGATGGGATGCCTGGGCAGAACTGGCTGATGAAGCAAACAGGGGCTACTGAGAAACCTGTAGGGTAGAAACTTCAGCAAGAGATAGCAATGAACTGGGATAAAGGATAGCAACAGAACTGGGATAAAGGCAGAAATTGCCAATACTACAGCAATGGCGCTCTAAAAAAAGAAGATGGAAAGAAAGTGTGGAATTGCTCCTCTCTTCCACTGGTACTTTCCAGCAGGATGTGTGCTTGAAGATTTATGACAAAGCGCTACACAGGTACACAAACCCAACTTGATGAAGACTAGGCCTTAAGAACCAGCCTTCGTTCTAAAGAATACCAAACTACCTGAAGGCTTGACTGTGACAGTCAAGACTACAGTCTGAAATGATGAATAAATCACAAGAATGAAAGAAATCACTTCTTTAGCTTTCTACTGTACAAAAGTACTTTTAGAGTAGCCCTTGCTCATCTGTAGAATCCATGACAGCAATAGCAATATTAAACATCTGTTAACAGAGGCAAACAGGTAAAAATGCAGGTGTGTCAATATGTGTGGACTTTGCTCTGATTGTTTCTGTAAATTTTGTTCCTTTCATAAAAATCTGTTAACATGTATAATACCTGGTGGGAGGGACTAAAGAAGAGCGAGCCAGATTCTTCTCAGTGGCTCCCAGTCAAAAGGCAAGAAGCAATGAACATAGATCGAAATATTCCATGGAAATTCCATTTAAACCTTTTTTTTTGTTTTTTGTTAGTGGTGGTGGCATTTGTTTTGTTTTGTTGGTATTTTTACTTTACTGTGAGGGTGACTAAGCACTGGCACAGATTGCCCAGGGAGGTTGTGGAGTCTCCATCCTTGGAGATACTCAAAAGCTGTCTGGACATGGTCCTGGGTGGTCTTGCTCTGAGCAGGTGGCTGGACTAGCTCCAGAGGTGCCTTCTTACCTCAACCACTCTGTGAAACCATCACAAATCCATATAAAAGTTACCTGGTTCACACTGATATTTTAGTGATTCCATCTCTCCATTTTAATTACCTAGTTCACACTGATATTTTAGTGATTCCATCTCTCCATTTTAATTTTCTAAGATTACGCATAATGACTTTTCAAACTGTCTAGGAGGATTGCATTTAACTCTAGTATCTAATCTCTGACCAAGCATAGCTATGAATTGTCTGCACTATAAATAACTTTGTATTACTACTTCAAGGTAGTGCCTTTAGGAAAACAAACAGAAAAAACTGCTGACATGGTTGTCAAGGTTAATAGAATAAACAGATCTTCCTCAATAAACAAGAATCTCTCAACTGGCATCCAACAGTAACAACAAATTTTTCTTCAGGAACTCTGATGGAAAGTAATTGACTCTCTTTTACCTAATTCACATTCAAATTCACATCCCAGTGAAGAATGTTAACAGCTTGTTTCTCTCTCTTGCACAGCTAGGAACTGTCTCTTGTAAATGCAAGTGTTTCGTTCTTAAGGGAACTTTGGCAATGTAATTTGGTATTTTTTCAGTTTTTTCCTATGAATCTTAGCCCTCCCATTGATTTTCTCCTGTGGTGGTCAGGGTAACTGTTGAGAATAACACTTCCAGCACCATAAACTGTGGCTTGCTTACACCTCCAGGAGTGTTTATTGCCTTGAAAGAGCTACAGGACAGATCTGAAGCCCATGATTCTTAAGTGTGGGCCTTTTCCAACTCTTCTCACTGCCGCTGTTACTCTCTGAAGGCAGTATGGTAGTAACCGCTTTCTCAGCAGCTAAGAACAACCGGGAAATAAGTCTCTGTGTTCTCAGAAACATCCAAGTATTTTATGAAAATGATACGACTGTCTCAGCAAGGGATACTGAAAACAGGTTAACCCAGAAGAGTTAACAGCTTGATCATAGCACCATGCGGCTCATATACTTTCACAACAGGTAAGTAATTCAGTTTGATTTTCCCAGACTCCTGCTAAACACCCCTATCTGTAGGTTGAGGGGAGGGAAGGAGGGGGATTGAGGGACCAGGACATGATTTGGATTTCCTCTTTCATGAAGAATGACATCTTCCTTTCCTTTTAAAGCACCCTGAAAAAATAGCCTGTTTTGGGTCAAGTTAAAAGGGGGGAGTTTATTTGTTTATTTTCATTTTCATATCAGCAGAAATGTTGGGTAGCATCCCAGAACATGGTGCAGATTTCAAATCATCAAGATGCTTTGCACTTATCTCCAGCAGACATTGTATTTCTTTTCTGGTTTTACATCTAGCCATGAAATCAAAGTCCATCTCCTTACATAAAATTCCATACAGCATGTAAGACATTTGTAATTCTCCTTTACAGATGGTGTACATCTTAAAGAGGGTTGATAAGTAACATTTTATTCTATGAGATTTAATTTAGCTATATAATAAACCAATATTAACTCATTCAAGATGCAGTAATGAAACACTTCCTTAAGATTAATGCCACATTTTAAATTTCAAAAACAAGCTTAAAATGAATAATAAAATAAAAGCTGAAAGCATGCCCATGAAACTATTGGAATGCTATGTAAATTTTATTTTTAAACACTAAAGCTGCTTATCATTTGCAGATTGTTATTGGTTATTATGGTTACCATTCTCTAACACAATCCAATCTGCCTGCAGTTTTCTATTTCAGGATACAGCAGTGATAACATTAACAGCAGACTAAACTTCTCAACTTGCAAACATACATAGATTAGGGGCACATGCTATCTCCTCCTGCACTGAAAAGATAACATGAATATGCTCTTACAGCGTTGCAGAAGTAACAGGCTGCCATTCTTCTTGCAGTCAGATGTTGAGACATTTAACTCAACTCACAACAAGTGTCAGGAATATAGCAAAAGTTTGAAACTGTTTGTATTATGAATACATAATACAAATACCTGTCGTGCTATGGATCCTCTGTATCACTTGGATATTGGAGAGGTGGTGTAAAAGGAAGATCTGCCCACTGGTGGTTGTTCCCATGCATGGGCAAGATTTATTATTTTTATTTTTTAAATGTAATGCAGAATCATGGGGAACACTGTCTTCTTGTAGCCTTACATCAGTGAAGCACAGAGAATGGAGATACAGACAGAAAGAACAAGTCAAGTGCTCAGTACACTGTTGGTGGCCTAGGATACTCACACAAGTCGTCTGCAATCAAATGTGCAGCCAAACACTTCTGAAACAGCTGGCAATTTTTTCAGAGGTTTAGGTGGTTGGAAAAAAATTGTCTTTAACAACCACATTTAAAAAAAAATATACCCTGAAGACTAAAACGGAGATAATGTTCATTTTACTATATTTCTTAATGGCAAGAAGGGAAATGCATATTCTTTTGAGCACAAGAATGTCAATAATAGAACCAATTTTCACAGATAACACTAAGATCTTGAAGTAAAATATGTAAAACTTACAGAACTCTGGAAAAACAGACTGTGATGGTTATAGTTCCTTAAAAATACAGCTTTCCACTGAAAAGTTACTAATTTAACTCTATAATGTCAGCACTACATGCTGCTACACTGAATGCTACATTACATAAACACTGGGATTTAATTTCAGTGAAAGCCTTTTAACTCTCACACTCAGCACATCTGCTTCTGGGTGAACTGAAATGTTTCAAGTGTCACGAGCAGCTGGATGATCACCAGATGTTGATCTCCCAGGGCCGGTGACTGAGGCTTGTAGCTGCATACAGGAGCTACCATGAATTGCCAGGGATATTAACCACCTCTTGCCACATACGTGTCCTGAAAATCGTGCTCAAGCTACAGGTTGTCCTCTGGTTACTATTACTGTGCAATTATCCTACTCGGGATATTATCAACTGATACTTTGCAGAGGAAAGATCCAAGCCCTTGGTCCTTTACAACTATTTTGGTCTTTAAGATGAGATAATAATTCACGTACCAACTCCAACCCTATCTCAAAATCGCATCTATAAAAGTGCTTGTAAAACTTGAACAAATTCTGTTCTCATTTCAGAAAAAAAGGTCCACCTGATCAGCAGAGCCACATCAGCAGACCACAGGAGGTATTTTGGCATATTTTGGCTTTGTTTATGCATTTTTGGCACAAGCCACTATTCCACAATTCCATCAGTTTAAGTTACTGATTCTCACCAAATGTTGTGGTTTCTCTGGCCTCCCTCATCACTTCTTCAAATCTTAGTTCCCATTTCTTCTCATTTTTACTACGTTTGAAACCTCTGGTATTCCTGATGTTCACATTTTGGCAAGCCTAAAAACTTTATGTCTAATTTCTGGCAAAGACTGGCTTGTACAATTTCACAAGCTCCAGTGAAATGGGTTCTGGTGAGATGTGAAAGCTGGAAAACTTGTCTCTGCAAAAAGGACTATGTATCACTTGAGACCCACTTCAGAGCTCAGAATAGGACTTAAGTGGAATTTAGGCATCACATGTGCTGTTGTACTGGCCTCTCTCACCTATGAGGATGGATGTCACCCTGGCACTGCAGAAACGTACTTCAGTTTAATGAGCAGGGAGCCAGATGTGTAACCCTGGTTAATAACTCTCAGTGCACTGCAGTGAGAACACAGTCAGAAGAACCAGTATGCTAGCTAAGTGGAATCGATAGTTTGCCATGTAATGGACGAAATACATAAAGTTGTTCCTTACAGAGAATTAATGCAACATGTTACAACGACATTTTCAGAACTGTCCTGATGAGACACAGCATGAAGGTAAGATACTTTTAGTCAGTCTTCCTTGTCCACCCAATTAAGAGAATCTTGTCAGAGAATAAGAACATGAATACTTAGGGCAGCCTTCCCTCTCCTACACTGAAATGATACATTTTTTTTCCCCAGTTATATTCTCCTAGATTGGTGCAATAATGCGATTTTTCAATTACATTTTTCTGTTTGGTACATTTTTTCCCCTCCCTCTTGCTACGATTTACAATCAGGGGTCATAAAAAGAATGCTCTGGACAGGCTGGTTCCTCAGGGCTGACCATACTGAAAGCTCAGGAATCAAACCAAAAAGCATACCTCAAACTGCATTTCTATATCTTGCCTTCTCTGTCGAGACTGCAGGGCTCTGATATCCCAAGAAAGGCACTCCTGCATTTTCCACATTCCAGTTAGAGTTTTAAAGGTGAACCTGTTTGTTTGATTCAGCAGTCATCTCTCACTACCTTTTTCAGGTTCAAATCTGTGATACTAAGGTGAGTTGGGTGAGGATTTCTAAAGTCACTAACTCCTCCTAAGTACAAAAAATTTACTAGACAACTGATTTACCACGATAAAAAAAGTCAATAGTGTAAGAATTCTGATCAAATCCATTGTTGTTGATCTTAATAATGTAGAGACCTATAAAAAGACAGTGTTTTGAATTTCAAGGTACAAGAATTTCTCCTCCCCTAAATTCATAAAACAGAACCTAAGTTGTATATTATGTTGTGTATGACATGAACAGAATATGGATTTACACTAAACTACCATCAATGCAGAAAGTTGCTTTTTAAAATTTAGGAAGGAAATTATTCTCTCAAGCAGTTTAGTTCAGACATCTTAAGCTCCTCCTAAAATGAAAGACTCCTGCCATTACAATGCTAGTTGCTTTGTTTAAGTCTATACAAATTCTAATGAAGCTGGGAGATCCATGTGAAGGAACAGTAATAGAAGCTGATTTTCTTGACAAAATATTCAGCCAGAAAATATCATGATGTTCTGGGAACTCACTGATTTAGTTTGAACTGGCAGAAAGTTATCAAAATGCTTAGTTTAAAAACGACTTTTCCAGCATTCCACCGTAGCATAAGCTATTGAAACTATTACATAATTAAGCATTAACCTGATTCTTACACACCAAAGTGACCCTGTTTTCAAGATGAACTGGAAATATTGCTGAAAAGCAGTATTTAAAAAGTTCAAACATTACTTTTTTCCGATGCCTCATATATTCATTTAGTAGTTTCTAGAAAGAAAATACTGAAGATATTACTCTTTCAAATAATACTATGATTTGAAAATACTTGTTTCATTGTTACATTATTAAAAGGCAAGAAAGATATGCATATTTTATTATCACATGATGATACCATATATGTGAGTGTGACATAAAAAGAAACACTCAGACACTTTCAAATAAAAAACAGTCACTGCATAGTGCTTAAACAAATAAGCAAAAACATAGAATCATAGAATAATTTGGCTTGGAAGGGACCTTTAAAGGTCATCTAGTCCAACCCCCTAATCGTAAGGCTCTTAATAACAGGGAAAAAAAATAAAGTCCAGCATGTCTGGGTCACACAGATTTTCAGGGAAACTACCCTGATGAACTGAGCTGCTGAACTGTGTACTTACAAGACTGTGCTGAACTGCACAGAAATGATAATACATACTTGATTGAGAGCTTCGTCAAACTGAGAAGACACTAAGTTACTTTACAACTATTGCAATTGTGAGCCAGTCTTTCTACTGAGATGCTTTGATCAGCATGAACCTACTCAAAGTGAAATTTAGCTTTTATACTTAGAATTGCTAGGAGAGCATTAAAATGTTGTGGTTTTGGTTTGGGTTTTTTTGTTTGTTTGTTTTTTCTGATACTAATATTCTACCAATACGATTAACTATCAAGCTAATAATTTTTAAGGGATGAATATTCTAAATTGTCAATTTGTCAGCATCCTTTCAGCAGCCTCAAAACATTCAGAAAAAAACCAGAACTTTATATCCACTAAAATACTGCAAAATGCAATGTATCATTAATGACAAGGTGAAGAAAAACAAGTTGTTTTGTGAACAGCAGAAGTAATGAAGCCTGGTTTCCCACACACACCTCCACAATACCTTCAGCTCTCTCTTGTTTTCCCTACACACCACATGCTCTGTACCCTTGGTTCCCCTCCCCAAACTTCCTTTCCCTTTCCCTGAGTTGCTGGTTGAACAAGAGGTAGCATTTGTTTCAGCTACTCTGGAGTTAAACTTGTGCTCATCGGCTGGATGGATGCTACCTTTTGGGTGCCAGAGGAGCCCAGAGAGTGCCTTCACTCTCACATTCTGGCAAGTCGAGCAAATGGCTTTAACAGCTCCACCCAGCCTCCAAGAAGGTCTGTTATAAACTCTCAGTACTTCTGAGACCTCTGCAAGACTGATTTAAATTGGCCATTGGATTGAAGTTACTGAGAAGCACAACTAACAGATGGAAAGTGGGATTGCATAAATCTCGTCTTAGGAAATCAACCTAAAAACTCAGAGCTGTTATACAAAGAGTGTCCATACGCTTTAATATTCAGCAGCTTGTTTAAATGTAAGATGATGGCATGAGCAGCAATGTAAACATTTAGTCTTTCAGACAGTATGGAGAATTTTCAAACTGTCGTTTTCACAGAACATTGGTTGCTGTCATTTAGCAGTGGCAAGTATGATATAAACCACAGGCTTTCATGCAACGTACATGCAGCACCAGTGGTGCATAAAAATTTGTAAAGAAATACTGTACTTACAACAAAGGACTTTAGAGAACAGTAATTAAAAAACTGCAAAAATTCATAAGTGCATAGGCAATTAGAAAACCTATTTTCAAAATTATGTCCTCTATATCTTGGCTTATAGGAAAAAAAAAAAAAAAAAAAAAAAAAAAGCAGCACAGTGGTTTAGTAGCCTACCAAATGAATATCTGAATGCAATGGAAGTTTCAAATTTCAAGGCACTTTACCTCCCCTCCTTTTACACCCTTGTTATGCTGCATTTCCACACTATCCATCCTAGGAAGCAAATAGCAAAATTAGCCCTTCCAAGTTTATGAATTCCTAAGCTCATTCACTGCAATTTGAAAATTGAATAAAAATAGCAGCAGCAATTATATATTACACTGATGCTAAAAATATACCATGGAAATCATGGATAAATTGGCAAAAGGCAGGATGTCATCCCTCTGCACAGTGGGTGAGGTAAGGACAAACTGACAGCTTCAGGAGACCATAAGGAACCTGCCTGATGTGCTTACACTTTCTGGCAGCTACCAAACTTTCCATATTCAAGAATTTCTATGTCACAAGGACTGTGTTGGTGGTGAAAACATGTCAATGGTTATGCAATAAGTATTATTTTATTTAATCGTACTGTAACATTTTAATTGAGTTGAATACTTCAGGGGTTGGGTTCTTACAAGGGACATCCTGATTTTTGGCACTTCAGAAAATGTTTAACTGAATTTCTCTTCCATTATGCAGTTTGTATCCACTTTTGGTGCAACACCTGTCATTAGGAGATTATCATCAAAAGTTAATTTACTTCACCATAAATGCCAAGAAATATGAATGTTCTCAACTCGCATCTCTTTTTTAATCTTCTCAATCTTCCCACTACTTTCCTCTCAGCCATTTAAACAATTTATTTTTCAATTAGATAATGTTTGAAGACTAGTATCGCTCAAGACAAGCTAATCTGCAAGCAGTTTCCTGCGAAACACTTCTGAAAAAGAAGTGACTAAAGCCAAAATTCACATTAGCAAAGCTAAATGGTCTTCTTCCCCCCATGATACATCTAGAAACTAGAACAGAAACTGAGGAAACATGAAAATAACGGTCATCAACCATCACTTTAAAAGAAGGGTTGACCAAACCTTCAGAAATCCATGTAATATACATAGCTGAATCCCTTCAGCCAAATTTTATTCCTTTCTACCTGTGTTCCACTTCCCCTATCCTAATTTGTGCTGTCTCTCAGCTCACAAGGGCTGTACATGCACAGCACTGTTCTGTGTGATCCCCTTACCCTGTCAAACAGTCACATTTTCCTCTGTCCACCAGGACTTCTATCCCTATGCCAAGTAGAGTTTGGACTTCTTCCTGTGTGATATGAGAAAACAACTTTGTTTTCCTCTATAGCCCACATAAATCAAACTTACCTTCCCTTTGATGACAGTATTTGATAACCAGTAGGCAGAATGATGAAAATGTAGCATGGAAACATGGACGTTATTTGTGCTCAGTTCTAACATCAAGTAGCTTCTCTTCAGGAAAACAGTATTTTCCAACTGATTTTTTTTTTTTTTTTCATTTTACACCCTATTCCCATCAAAAAAGTTATTCTCCAATTTTTCCCCATTTAGAATTTTATTGAGATTGTCAGAGAACTCCAAAACACATTAATTCGTCAGATCTCTTAAGAACTGCCTGGAGAAGATATATATTAAGACTTAAGGACTTAAGCTTTTAACTATATTAACTACCTAAGAAAAGGCTAAAGGCAGCTATAGCTACAGTTGGACTCAATCATCTCAATGGTCTTTTCCAACATAAGTGATTCTGCAATTTTACTAGTAGCTGATTTCAGCTGTTCTGAACATCCATGCTGAAAACAAGTTCAGTGGAGTTGCATATGGTAGTTGTATACCTTCCTACTTCATCGCACACTTCCATTATTTCCCCCACAAACATACAAACATGTTCTAATTTGAGTAAAGAAAAGTTGTCCGTAAGAGGAGTATAGAATAGATGTTAGCTATAACTACTCAGCTTCCTATGTGGAGATCCCTAAATAATACAAGAATAGAACTGATTCAGATCTATTTACCTTCTAGAAGAAAGCTGTGGAGCAGCCATTACACAAGACACTGTTCCTGGGTTTTCTCAGAGTAACTCTGGAAAGCTATTGTCATGTCTATGTTACACTTCTTTCACTGCAGCCATATTCTATTTCTCATAAAGGTTATAGAAAGCAGCAAGTTTAAGCCTAACATTTGGCTTAAATTTATGCCTATATTACTTTTATTTTAATCTCCATCCTTTGTTTTCCATAGTGTAAAAAAGAAAACAAAGAACAGTCAATATTTGTCATCTATATTTTATTTCACAAGCACCACAGTAGTAGGATCTGCGCTACGGTAAGTCCCTGGCCCCAGGATACACGTAGCTGGTCCAATCCTGCCAAACCAAGACATGAGCATGTTACAACCTAACCCAAATGAAAATAATACAGTGTAACATTTGTATCTGTAAAGAGAATGTACTTCAAACTACTGCCAGCAGAGAGTCCCATTGCTCTCGTATTGAGGAGAAAACAATTCGGCACAACCCCCAAAACACACAACAAACAGCAAGCTACTTCGTTTTAACTATTTTAATAGGGTTATAAGACAGAAGCACTCTCAGCAACAGCCACCTGCAAGTGCTTTCTGTTCCCCTCAACTCTATTTTTTTTTTTCAGTTTTTCAATGTAACAGCAAGTTAGTATGTTTTCAAAATTAAAAAAAAAAAAAAAAAAAAAAAAAAAAAAAAAAAAATGGACTTCCACAAAGACTGGCACATTTTTCAACAACGTTTGAGCTTGGCTAGACGAGAGCAAAATGAAACAGTTTAACTGTAATTAAGTTAACTTGCAAGCCAGCCTGTACATTGCACTGTAAAATTAAAGGTCTCCCGAGCATCTGGCCTGCACTCCTTCAACATATGCTTACCCCAGGAGTAATGTGCTTAGTTTGAGGAGACATCAGGCGTCTGTCAAGCATGTCAGCCTTGTACCAAGTGGGCCAGCCCTTCCAGCAGCAGCAACACTTCTTACAGGAGCAAAATCTCCGACACAAAGCAGTGCACCAGTGAAAACTTCAGCAAATCAGCCTGCATTAACCATTATTTGAATTTCTTGTCCGTCTAAGGCCCGGTTCGAAGTGTCCAGCTTTTGTCTATATGGAGCGATACTGTTCACTGGAGATTTCTCTCAGCTGTTGATCTGATTCAGTCCCTATGTTAGGTTACAGCTCAGCAGAGAACCCGTCACCATCAATTACCAAGGAGGAGTGGGAGGGCTCCACGCTCCTGATGACGTCAGCCTCTTTAGGAATGAAGCCTGCACACTTGCTGGAGTAGCATAACATTTTATTAATCTCATATGCATGCCTTGCAGCGTGCATGGCCTCTGTTAAAAATACAACAACTGGCTACGCAGTCAGAAACAAATCATGGAGAAGTATCTGAAAATGAACACTGCATAATCACACTTCTTGATGTTTAGGGATGTGATTTTTTTTTTTTCTTTTTTTTTTTTTTTCTCCTCCTGAAAAGGGATATTAGGCACTGATATTTCAAATTGGAAATCTCCCCTGCAAAAGGAAAATTATGCTCGACCATAATAAAGGTTGAAGATATATTATGGCAGAAGATACATTCAAATGAACCCTAATCATGGTTCCTTATAAAAATTACCATCCCAAAAAAAACCCTCATTAGACGCGTCAGCGTGGCAGTACTTCCATGCGTTAGCCAGCCCACTGAAATCATCAGGGAAACTCACATGAATAATATTATTGGCTCTAATGAGTTTAAGAGTTTGCAAGATTAGGGTCAACTGGCTTAAAATAAGAGTATAGGTTAAATATAAATAAGAAGAATGAAGGATACACATCTGCATTGGTCAGAGGCTTCCGGAGGTGTAGTAAAGAGGAGGAAGGAGGAGGCAGTAACAGGCAGGGAATAGTATGAACAGAGAAAGAGCTGCAGAGAAGCATCTTTCTGCTCCTGCTACCACTGAGATAACAAACGTTGAGGCAGTGACTTCTGAGATTAGCAAGAAGCACAAGCTTTTTTTTTTTTGGCTCCAGCTGCTCATTGAGCTAGGCAATCTTCTCTGCTTACACCTCGAGACTGATCTTTAATAGGCATGCTCAACAAGCAAAGCCCCATAAAGTCAAAACTCAGGTCCATGAGAGCTGGAAACATTGTCTCTTTCCAAAGGCCAAACTCTTAACACTAACTTTGTAAGGAGATTCTGTAAAGTCGATGGTAGTTGGAGAGGGAAGGGCAGACCTCACCTACACATCTCACAATTAGAATCAAAACTTCTTTTTTTTTTTTTTTAATAAAAATTTGAGACTGGCTTCCATTTATGTTAACTGGTTTCTATACATATTTTCATATAGTCACTTCTAAGGTGTACCAAGGTCAATATAAAGTTATCTTCTTCTCCCTATCATTTAAAATGGGACTTCTTATTTGTGTTAGCTGCATACCACATTGTTAACAATTCTAACTCATTTAAACTAGAAGTAGCTTTTGGTTGAGACATGATCAGGTGGTTGGTTTGTTTTGTTTTTGTTTTCTGCAAGGGGAGTCTGGGAATGCAGGATTGTTAAAATTTTACCACTTTCAGAAACCAGTATTCATGTTAGGTTCAGTTCAGATGCCAAAATAGAATTAAATAAGTAGAAACCTTGCATAAGTTTTTTATAATAGCCAAATATTTGTTTCGCATTAAATAGAGATTTCTATTTACCTGAAATAGATTCAGCAAAGAAAAACACAGAACATTGTCAACTTCTTGTATAATTAGACTTCCTTAAGGCACTTCTGGGATGCATTATTAAACTGGAAATGTTGAAACAACTACTGTGCAGAGGAAGCAAACAGTAAACTTCAGCGAATACAGTTTTAGAAGGCTGTGAGAAGTACAGCAATTTCTGATGCAATACTGTATTAATAAAGTTGGGAGTTTTTACAGTACAATTACTGAGCTAGCTTTTTGGCAAAATTATCATACTTAAAAACTTTAACACATGCTGTGGGACACAAACACCTTGGGGCAAATCAGAAATACTCCGAAGAATACACAATCACAGTCCCAGCTGTAATATCGCAATTAGGACAGGGCAGCTCTGATTCCAGCGGCTTATTTTCTGCCCTTCAGCAGATTTTACAGAATACTATAACTAAGCTTGCAAGACCAGGCTGTCATCATGGCAAATTTTGGCATCACAATAATGAAACAAAATAATTTTGTACTAGAAAACATAGTAATAAGATGATTTAAACTGCAATTCCCTGGTACTGATCACAAAGTTTCAAAGGCTCCCTAAATTTTCTAGACATAGAATAGAAAACTTTTTTTTTAAAGAAAAAAACAAAAAAACAAAAACAAACAAAAAAAAAAAAAAAAAAAAAAAAAAAAAAAAAAAAAAACAAAAAAAAAACCACAACACACTTCTGAGCAGCAGGCAGTCATGGAACTAGTATAATAGTAAATGCTAAATGATTTCTGCCCTTTTTTGCCCAACAGGGTGAATCTCCACCTAAGAAGTACAAGGTCTGTTAAAAGCTGTGTGCTGCATGTATCCTGAAAAATGAAGGTGCCTTAGAACAAAAGTGAGTGACCTTCAGCCACTTGCAGAAAAATATATGGTCTTTGCTAAGTGAACAGGAACAGAATTCATCCAGTAATTACTATTTTCATTCATTCTTTAATCTTATATAGTGATAATGAAGAAATAGCTTTAACATTAAATCTTAGTACTCTGTATTCATACAGTGTTTTCATCAGAAGTCTCCATTAATTTTAAACACAACCTTATGAAATTTTATTATATTTGGACTACAAATGCCATTAATCACATGAGAAAACAGAAGCACTAATTGACTAAATACTCAGTAACATACTAATAGAAGCTTGTTTGTGAATGTTTAAGGTTTTTTTGGTTTTGTCTTTTTGTTTAACAAAGCAAGGTATCCGGACTCTGCCTCTTTCCATCCCAAGTTGAAAATGGATGTCTGTCTAAAAAAGTTCTTCTTGACAAACCAGATAAAAAATGAGTTGTTAGAGATCACAATAGTCAATAACTCAGAAATAATAAAAGCTTAGACATATGAGTAATTTTTCTCATCACCAAGTTATTGCACATCAGCTGATCCATATGTGGACATGTGGGCATGCTTAGCATATGGCATACAAATTAAGGCAAATTATTGTAATACAGCCTCAGTATGGATTATGTTATTTGGCCTTTGCTGATGAATGAATGCATGAACAGGTAATGCATGGCAACTTGCAAATCCACGTGTCTAAACCTAACATATATATACATACAGGAGAATTCTTCTGTTTCTCCTTTCCTTTCCCTTTTAAAAGGAGAAAATGCATTTGTTTTTCTTCAGTTATCTGAGACATCACATTTGCTTTTATTCAGCTATCAGGTACGTCAGTCTCACACAATTTCTCAAAAGACAATTTCATGTTTCTGAGATTCCTCAGCCAGTTCTTTAGGTGTCCAAGTATTCCATACAAAGACCTCAGGCTGAGTTAAGTATGGTCCAAATTGTTACCTTTCCCTGTTTAAAGGTATTTAGCCCTTTGTCATTTGTAGAAGTTACATATGTTATCAGCTCTTCTCACTTGGTAAGAGTCAACTTTAGAAGTTTCCTTTCCCCTTTTCAAAGATCCATAGTCTTCCTAAAAGACTTCAAGGTATTAAAGTCCCTCATTTATTTAACAGAAGAGAGAGAACACTGTACATGCCTACACAAAGTTGATATACATGAATTTTGACATCTACGAATTTTTTTATGAGAAGGCAGATGATAAATTAGTCAAAGCTCACAGAGTCAACAATTCAGTAGCAAACAGACCCAAGCTCAGATTTCTTAATTTGCTGCAACAGCCTTTCCACAGAAAACACGCAAAACCACCCAAGTCCTGTTGGCAGGAGACCACTCAGTTCCTCAACTGATGTCAAAGTTCATTAAGGTTTCTCAGGTTCATCATTCCCTCTCAGATCTTTACCAAAGGGTCAGCCCCCTTGGTGTTTTGCACATTAACTGAATAGGGCCACTCATGCAGCAGACTCCCAGCTGTGATGGTGAGTGACTGGTCATACTTCTAGCAAAAGACAATAACCCAGCTGTTCACCCAGCACAGTGGGGAGCTGACCTGTAGGATGGGCAACCGCTTTCCGAGTACCCTCAGCCCAGTTTGAGTAAAGGACACCAACAGTGTCTCCCACCTCCGAGAAAAAGTTTCTTCACTACCAGACATAAATTCAATCTCTTGTTTTTCTTTCTGTGGCCCTTAAAAAGTCAACTATTTTCTGTAGGTGGGAGAGGACTGAAGATTAAACATTTGTCACAAAATAAAGGAGAAAATTCTGTAACACCTAAATACTGCAAAACAGGTTTGAAAGTTTCAAACAAGTGATTACTCAAACCAGTAGGGTTACTGTAACACACAGGGAAGATTTTTTTTTTTTTTTTTTTTAAATAAGGGCAAGCTGACTTGGTTAGATATCTAGTGGGAGAAAAAGGTTCACAGCTATTTTTTACAGTTAAAATGCACAATAAGAGTGCCTGACTTACTAAGAACTTCACCTTCATATTCCTCATTTCTAAGCAATCCAACCTGAGGAATTTGTCTTGCAAACTGTTGCTCCTGAGAGCAGCAGTTGCATCTGAGGGCAAACTGTTGCATCTTCGTGGAGGCTGATCTTCCTGACTTCAAGTACACACTGCTTTGCCAAAAATCAGTTTCATGGAAAATGTGGAATTCCACCAGTCTAAATACACTCCCACTTTTACATGACACTGCCTTACTGTAAGATCCTTAAAGCAGGATCAATGTGCAGCAACACTTCAAAGTTAGATGTTGGTTAGGAAAGCAGGATTCACAAAGCACGTAGAGATTGTTTTTAATTTCTTCAGAGAAGGAACTTCATCACTAGATGAAAATTTAAGTTCCCTCATGGTACTGAAAGATGTGTTGGGCACTTTATAGGAATCTGAGTGCAGCATATAAAACATAAATGTCACAAAGCAGCTAAACTAACAAGTTAAATAAGTCAACAGCACTGCTGAGAGAAGAGCTTTTGGTCCTATCAACTCTTGCCCCCCTCCTGGTACCTTCAGCAGTGCCTTTCCTTCCTCTGCTGGTCTCAGCACTTGTCAGACCCTTCCAGGATGAGAATGACATACCTAGCCCAGTAGGAAACTATTTGTATGGTTTGTTTTTTTTTTTTTTTTTTTTTTTTTAAGATGAAATAGCTGAGAAGAACAAAAGCAGGGGAAAGGAAGCCTCTACCACCCAAACCTCACTGTAAAGTATTACGAGATAACCCACCACGGTCTTAACTCCCTTTGTGAATTTAATTTCACTTTTGTAATGCATAGCAATAGCTATGCAATGTAATGCTTTATCAGTTTAAAAGCAGAAAAGACATCTACTTCAAAACAAGTATCTCACACTCAAAACATCAATAATTAACCACCCACACACAAACAGTTAACTGAAGTAAACAGAAAAAATGACAGCTTTAAGGTACATATAGTTGTGCTTAACATTTAAATGAAGTCTTTTTTTAATTAATGTTAATTCATGTCACATTTTTCCCCTTCAAAATGAAAATTAACTCCAGCCACAGTGAATAAGGCACACCCCTCCAGCCATACATTTTGATTTTATACTTACAGTAGCTACAGACGATGCTAGCTTACTGCAATCTCCTTCAATGTTAATTCTCCTGAAAATGTTCTTATTGGTGTGATCTGAAGCACACAAGGTTCTCTTTGGTTGGCTTTAGATTAGGCCCTTACATAACTGTAACATCTGGGGCCCATTTCTACTGTGCAAGGTCCAACAGACATTTTCTGTATGTATAAATTCATTTCTATTTAACAGACATCTGTATTTTTGAAAAACAGAACTAATATGCAATTCTGTTCAATTGAACATACAAGATAAGACGTATTCTCCCTAGAAAGGAATGAAATAAATAATGCAATTTTGTATGACATACACCCTTAAAGCATTCCAGTGTGGGTTTTTTTAACTTCTGTGCTTTGCAGATTCATGTGCATCTCTGCACAGGGGATAAAAACCACAGCAGACCATTACTGCCACAGCTGGAAATACTGGAAGGGAGAAGGTCAAGGGTCAGTATTCTTCTACATTATTTTTATACAAAGTATACAAAGTATTACATATACTACTCTGTGGTCTTACTCAGGAGACTGCAAAGCAATTTAATACTGCAGTAGAATAAGATAAAAAATACCACTGGGTGGTCCACATGAAACAACTGTCAATATGTGAGTGAATGTGTATGTGTTTATGTGCAACTCCACAACGAAGTTCAGAAGGGACTGCTATGAATTAGTGAAAACTCCCCATGCAATATCCCATTAGACTATATGTAATGAAGACACGATAACTTATAATCTTTCTTCTTAAGCATAATTTTTCCCCAGTGAAGAGCAATTTCAATTTCTTATTAAATCATTTTTTTCTACCAAAAATAAAAACATCATGCAAGGATATCCTGTTGTAGCTGCATAAACATCAAATTATTAACAGGATTATCACTACATCCTTGTGAAGAAAAAGTCTTGCTGAAATGAATAGATGAGCCAGAACTACTATCCAGTAACGTGCACTGGTTTACAGGGAATCAGAGAATGGTTTTCAGATTACAGCCTCTAAGATTATATCAAAAATAGGTCAGTACAACAGTTCATTAAAAGCAATAAAAATAAGTTATTTTTAAATTATTTTCCCAACTTCTATCAATCTAGTAAGAATGGATTATTCACATTCATCTATTGTATTTCACATTCTCTTTCGGAGAACCATTCATCACAGAATACTACAGCCTACAAATATCTGAGATTATCTTTCTCTACTGGTGGAAGTTATAGTTTATTAGACTAGCAATGCAGAATTTCCAGTGATCCTTTGCAAACAACAGTAGACTCTTCACCTATCAATCTAAAAGACACTGGATTTTGCAGTTCACAGTTCACCACTACTTATCTGTATTAGGAAAGCAATTACTTGCCAATTAAAATATGTAAATATGCTCAAGAAAACAACATAATACAGCAGAAAATTACTAATTTACTCTTTTTCGTATATCAAACACTGTAATGATTTTTTTTCTAATTATAAGCAGGGAATAAATAACAAAAAACATAGTCATACCAAGGTTAAACTGCAATATATTACACACAGAGCCTACTTTGAAAGAAGATTAGCAAGACTGCAAAATAAAGCAGTTAAGCATTTGGTCAACTTTAACTGAATTCCCTTGTCCTCACCTACACAATCACATTCTGATTTCCAGAGATCGACATTTTTCAGCACACAGATAGATGAATGCTTACAGCGCTGCTACCATATATACATTTTTCTCCTTTTTGTTCTCCTGAGTGTTTGGGCCACAGGCCTCCTGTATTGCTCTGAAGCCTGTATTAACTTGTCCTTTGAATTTTCTGAGCAGCCCATCACTAGCATTTTCTACAGCTTCAAAAATAATTTATCTTCAGAATAAGAAACACAGTAAAATGAAGGAGGCTTTTTCCCCCCATTTCACAGATGAGAGCTAAGGCAGGCATAATATGGGCAGAAGGGGCCACTAGTTCTGAAGGCCATGGAAGCACATGATATTTTGGTGCCTGTGGCACCAAAATTTGGTGTAGTAAGAGAAAGACTCCTGCTCTCACTACAGCACCTCACCTCCAAGTAGCTGACATCGCAAGAGATCCACTTGCAAAGCCACATGTCTTTGCAAGACATATAATACTTGTCATGTGCTCACAAAATTACCAAAAAAAGGAAAGCTTTTTTTTTTTAAAGTGGAAGGAAGGTGCCAATTAATGGTTACAACAGAATTCACATGCAGATAAACCCTCCTGTATCAGGTATCCCTCTTGTAGCATTTTGATCTCAAAGGTCAGTCCTCAAGAAAGAACCTGAGCCATCCCATCAATCCCAGCATAAGTTCAGAAACTATAGTTGAGTAAATAATATACGCAATAAATGACAGAATTGCAGTAAAAAGCAAGTGGACACATTCTTGGAATACAAATCCATTAAGAGCCAGTGAACACACATTAAATAAACCTTATATATAGTACCACTGTCACAGTTCTTCTGTCACATTTTGTGGAAAATAAACTGTTTTGTAGAATGGTATCACTTCACGCTTGCTTTGAGCTTATATTTCTTCTTATTTCTGCTACTGGCTACTACTGGAAACAGCTAGATAAATCTTTGGCCTAACTTGGTGCAGCATGTTTTATGTCAAGTGCTAAATTAACAGATCAGGGAAAGAAAGCGAGAGGAAAAGGAGATACACACCAAGTTCTTCAACTTCCAAAGCTAGCATAAAGGCTGATATATGAAATATAACTCCAGGAAGCATCGCGGTACCAAGCTGCCCTTAAAGCTTCATAGCTGAGATGCCTCTGCAAAATCTTCCAGGGAAGGAGTTTGGTGTTAAATATACTTAAAGTTTCATTTTCTTTGCTTTTATGGGTTTTTTTTGTTTGTTTGTTTGTGTTTGCTGTTTGGTTGTTTGTTTGTTTTTTTTTTTTTAATTCTGATTCTGTTTTTGCGATCAAGGACTTAACTTTCCCTTTGGTAAAATAAAAAGCAACCTCTTGCTATGTTAAAGCACAAGTTGTCCATAAACATCACACCCAAATGTGGGGTGCAAGAAGTCCCTTTAGATGACTGTATAGTGGAGGAAAAAATATACATTAAAAGAACTGCTCTACATTTTCATTAAATTACACAGATCAGTACAGATGTTAGTACTGTCAAGTACCAGGTTATGAGAAGGAGTTTTCCCTAGAGCATTAAACAGTGCTTTTGACCACGAACTAGGCAGCAGAGGGACAGCCCATAACAGCAGGAACTGCCCAGAAGGTTACATTATATCTGCAAACAGAGATTTCAGCTGATAGTGTTATTTTATTTTCCTCCCTAATATAATTCAGCCCATTTCTTTCTCATGATTACCTCCTTAATATTCTCCAAGAGCCAAGGACATGATATATCCTGCTTTTAAACCTGATTTCGCCCATAACTAGAAGTTGCAGTAGGCACTGTGTTTCCTATTTAACTTTGCTGTATAGCCAGTATGAGTATTTTGCTTGAAAAGTTTCACTTTCAACACACAATATATTTGTGAAGGTACTATTTTTTCAAAAGCAGGAGAACATGGAGAACAATTTAACCAAAAGAGTCTTAATATGTTTTAACAGAGAGTGCAATATCACTGATTGCATTTCAGACCAGCTGTACAGTAAAAACAGAAAATTAGTCTGCAAAACAGCTACTGCTCTGTGAATTATCAAGCACAACATGATTTACAAATGATTGCTAAAATGTAATCTTCATCATGCAAATGCCCATCTTTCATAGAAGGGCAAAACCAGAAAGGCTTTTTCAATAAACATGGAGGTAGCTCCAAGGGTCAAAGGAAGATCACAACTTTTCCCCCTGTCTTATTTGGCTCCTGGTCTACTTCTAGCAGTTACTAGAGCAATCACTGCAGGGCCCCAGAAGACAAATCGGTGACTACTAGCATGGAACAATACTCTTGGCTCTTCGTACCGGAGTCTAATGCATCAAACATGCTTGGACCATTCTGAACTGAAGCCATCTGGCTTGGAGTTGCCCAAGTCCATTGTATTAAACTAACTCTCTTCCCCTTCAAAAGCGGATGGCTGAATCCAAACCACCCTGCAGCAATACTACCTGGCCTGTGCTGTCTCACAAGCAATGCCTAAGAGCTGCCTGAAAGACTGCAAGTTAGTCCTGGCCAAACACACACCAGGGACCACTCTGAAAACTCTACAGAGTAGTGGTCCTGTGCCAGGAAACCTCTGATGCTCCTCAGCTCCCATGTAAAGAAACAGCCTCAGTGCTAGACAGCACTCCTACAGGCAAAGCCAGGTCCCATTTATGGACATGAATGTACTTTAAATTGTACTTGTTTCACCATTGTTTCTAAGCCAATTCAAGTATTTCCATTTTATATCCTCACCTGGTCATCTGGAGTTTTCTTTCAATCTGGCACCATACAGCATCAAGCCAGACAGACACTGTGCTGCTAAACCTCTGTACTGTCTTTCCAGAGACTCCCCTATGTCCCTGCCTGGTGGGACAGGCAGCCAGTTGTCCCCCCAGCAGGCAGGGCCTGGCCACTGGACTGCCCATGCAGCATGGAACATCTTACATGGCTCTTAGAGGCTTTGAGACTTTCTATCAGCTTTAAGCACCACTAATATTGGCTTTTTTCTGTTCTGAATCTTCTTCCATTTCCTCTTTAATTCAGTTAATTATTTCCATAAAGCTTTCATAAAGCGTGTACAAGGAAGCTTAAAAAACCAAACTGTGTTGGATGCAACACTGTCATTTAAATGCCTGGTTAGTTTAATGCAGTTGATGTTTAAGGCCTACGTTATGTAAACATCCGCCACACTTCCAGGCCTTTTACATGTGGATTTAGTATTGCTGATGGCATCCATTAAGAAAAATACATATTTATCTTCCTGAAACTGGGGTTACTTCTATAAATCTCTTTAAGACACATTTTCACTGATACTGACCCATGCCAACCACTTTCCCTTCTCATGACGTTTCCACACCAAATTCTATTACCTTTTAGACACAGCAAATATTCAGATCAGTATAACATAATACAACTTAAAATACATGTTCACTTTGGATCACCTGGAGAGAATTTTGAAAGTTATGGTTCCTTTAAGACTGTGCTTCCTCCTGTACAGCAACTGCAGAAAGAACAGGTTTGGGTAGGGTTTTTTCTTTTGTTTTGTTTTTTTATTCTTGGCTGATAAAAGATTTCAGTGTCACAGCAAATCAAACATACTAAATCTGTGTGCTTCAGCTCCAGAGACTGGTCAGAAGCAGAAAGCAATCAGAGATGGGAATTAAGAGAATGATTTTGTGTCCCAGATCTGGAGAATGCCACAGGATTGCTGGGCAATATTTAGACAAGAGGTTGCTGGAAAGAAGCTTCGAGAAAAAAAAATAAAATAAATAAAAAGAACACCACAAAAACAAACCAAAAACAGAACACAAAACTCCCATTTGCTATTTGTGGTACATAGCAAATATTTTGGGATTAGCTCAGGATGAGAGGTGAATATACCCTGTAGAAAAGAGAGAATGTGAATTATAAAAGCAATTAGGCTGCTTGTGTAACAGAAATAAAAGAAGGAAAAGGTATTAAGGAATAAAAGACAATGGAGCAAAACACAGGGATTTTCTAAAAGCATTATTTTGCTACAGAAACTATTCTGAATCTGATGCATGGCTTTGGCATGCTCAGTGCTCTCCTGCCCACCCAAAATCCTCTGCCTGCCCCACAGTTGAGGCTGACAGAGCGAGGAGGGACATCCCTTTTCCATCTCCTGAAGGGTAAATAAACATGGAATTTATGTCTAATAGTTTAAGGAACTCTTTCTTAAAGTATTAGAAATGGAAAACATCTTGTAGACTGAATTTTAAATTCTTACTTTTTTTTTTTTTTTTTTTTTTTTTT
>NW_020799095.1:31646267-31649275 GCF_003259725.1 Athene cunicularia | reverse complement strand
AAAAAAAAAAAAAAAAAAAAAAAAAAAAAGTGCTGAGAGGAAAGGTGCCAGTCTATAGATCTAACTGTATTGTTATGATCATTTAGATCTTTTTCATTGCTAGCACAGAGTAGTCAGAGATGCAGCCCTCTTTACCAGGCTATGTGGCTTTCCCTATACCAAGCAATTGTTACTGGCAACACAGAAAAACAACAGTTTGCACAGTTTTTTGTTTTCTGAGGTACAGATACCAAACCAGTATTCAGTTATATCTGATTACCTGATTATTTGAATCCCCAATTTCCCTTTGGGACATCTTAAAACATTAAGATCTCAACCATATCACCTTAGAGGAATATCTATAAATCATATGAATTTTTAACAATTCAGTTATGCAAATTACTTCTGATTTATATGACAACTGCCTTTTTTTCAATCATTGCTTTTAGTCAAGTTGACTTAAAAGCTCACCTTCAACTCTGGATTAATTTTTTTCTCTGTCTTCCCTCTGCTTCCATCTTCCATCACTCACTCATACATCATCATTCTCTTCTCCCTCTATATCACTTGCTGTCATCACCATATTTTGAATTTTTTTTCCTAATAAATATGATTTTCCCTCCTTTAAACAATTTTTCTTCAACTTTTTTTTGTTCATTTCTTATATTTGCACTCCTCAATAAACAAGTAAACAAAACTCTGCAAGGAAATCCCTGATCTAAATCCTACTTTCTCAAAACACCCAGAAAATCAGAAGTTAACCAAACAGCAACAGTCCTTTTAAATACCTGAAATCTCACCTGAGATCTGTCAGGGAATATAGTTTCCTTAAAAAAAAAAAAAAATCTTAACCCTTTTTTCCTTATGAAGTCCAGTAGAGCTAAAGAAAGATCACTTACTTACAAAATTATTTTTATAGTAAATCTGTTAGATCAGCCCTAACAAAAATGAATTAATTTCCAGTGGAGAACATTCAGGTACTCGGAAAAGTCAGGTCATTTGGAAGCTGCTACATCTCTAGTATTTTTGGTTTAAAGCTGCTTTACAGGACATTTCATGACAGATCCCCTTTGATGGAGGGTTCAAAGCCCACCTCTCTCCTTGGTCACGAATTTCTGATCTCCTGACACGCTTGCACATTGGTTTGGGTGAGAAAAAATGCATGAGAGAATGGGAAGACCCAGGTATCAGTTTGTCACTGACAAGCCCAAGGCAGTCATGAAAAAAGTCACGTCATGGCTGCAAACCCAACAGGTTTAATTATTTCTTTAAACCGGGACAGTGAGGTATACTTGCTGTTAAGTAATGTAATTTCAGTTTTTCCCCTTCTTTGCATGGTCAGCTTGCTTAAAGGAAACAGAATGCAACAATTCCATTCAGAAACAAAAAAAACCCACCTGCTGGGATTATTGATCCATCAAGGCAAATTCCCATCGAGAACAGAAAAATTAACTCTCCATTATATTTGTTATTTTTACAACTTACTCCTTAAGTTATTATGAGAAAAAATCAAGCTCAGTTGCATTTCAAGTCATCATTTAGACCCAGAACTTACTCCCTTGCACAGCCCATCCAACTTGCCAGTGAAGGCTGTGCACGGGGAGCACAAAGGGAGAGTTTGATTGCTGCTCCTTAGACCTCTCATTCAGCAAACCGCCTCCGACAAGCAGAAGCGACACAAGGCACGGGTTTGTCCTGACACTGCTCTGCGTATGAGAGGAGTCTCCTGCCCACCCATCCCAGCATGCCTCACAGTGATTGTTTCTTCCTAAGGAGATTTAGGCAGTTTGCGTCAACCAGATTTAAACAAGAGACATAAATGCCATCTCCTCTTAACAAAAACAAACAGCTGCCAGCACCTTCCTTGATGAGCTAAGGGTGCATGGGCGGCTGGCAAAAATTATAAAAGTTAGTCATTTCTAGTGTATTCTCCACTTTTAAACATAACTACCTGATCTTATCATTTAATCATAGGACTGATTTTAAAGGTCCTCATTTTTCTGTGGTAAAAAGGATTTCTTAAAAATACTACAAAGTTAGATACAAATAAAATGGAAATTCTTATGAAGAATAACAATATTAGATGCCCAGAATAAACACAGAGTTATATACAGAGTACAAAAAGCATAAACAGAGTAAGCACAGACAATCATTAAATGTTTCTCCAACTCCAGTTGTCTAAATGAGGAAACAGACAGAACTCAAATAACTAATTTTTGTGTAAGGCTTGCTCCTTGGCCCACAGAGTATATCTATATCAGAACTATGGCTGAAATTAGCACTCTCATCTAGCTTCAAGTCTTGTCAAATCTATTTGCAGTAAATACAATTAACAATAATACTAAAAAACCCTTTGACATCATTTCAAACTGCAATATCAACACAAAACATGCTTTCTGTTGCAAGCAATAGTTTCTGCTTTTTAAACCTGGACCCGTTCAACACATACTTGCAAACCGGACAATTTCATAAAAGAATTATGACTTTAAAAACTGGGCCAATCATTCCCACAATGAACTTCAAGAATTTAGCATCAGATTAGCCGTTTTCCAGAAACTCAGTAGAAGGCAAACGTGGAAACATTCCTGCCCCACCAACAATCTGCCACTCAGTGGCTCGGCAGTAGGGCTGGATGCGTTCCTCCTCCTCACTCTCTTCCACACTCTTCGCTACCAGCACATGTACAATTTTTTTTCAGGTAGAAATGAAGTGGCCAAAATACAGCTCACATATTGTCTTACTTTCTCACAAAATAATTTAAAACTGAGTACTTCTTATATGCCCTAGATTCTCCTTTCAATAAGCTGTTTGGTAGCTCCCACCACACACCATCAAATCAGTTCCAGTCATCCTTTTAGAAACAGTTCCAAGAGTTCCCTTCACGATGTTAGAAGCTTATTACACTTACAGCACCTCACCTCCAAGTAGCTGACATCGCAAGAGATCCACTGAAGCCTGCAGTGGGTAAATAGGTTCCCTTAACTAATTTCCTTTCCTTTTCTTCCCTTGTAGCTGTCTCTTATACACAT
>NW_020799095.1:31597153-31646217 GCF_003259725.1 Athene cunicularia | reverse complement strand
TTTTTTTTTTTTTTTTTTTTTTTTTTAGGTCCCTGCAGAAGCAGGGATGGCTGTAGGACCAGACACACTGACTCACAGGCTCAGCACCCATCC
Organism: Athene cunicularia; assembly: GCF_003259725.1. NCBI lineage: Eukaryota > Metazoa > Chordata > Aves > Strigiformes > Strigidae > Athene > Athene cunicularia. The sequence continues at coordinate 31,646,124 of NW_020799095.1, read as the reverse complement.
TTCACTTCATAGCTTTCTTAGAAGCCTTCTTGCTTTTCTGGAAATTCTCTATAAACAGCATCCAATTATGGTCTAAGGATGTTTTCAGAAACCTTCAGAACTCTAGATCCTGCTCAGAGAGTAATATTGCAGGATTTCTTAGACAAAATTAAAATGAGATGTATTTTCTTGAAAGCAGGGTCCCACACATATACTAAATTTCTGAGGACAAAACAGATGCTGTGATTTTGTAGAACAATTTTGTTAAGACATCACATGGTTATCTTTTTGTTTGTTTGTTTGTTTTTAAGTAAATGGGTATATGCCCAATTCCTACCCAGGAAAAAATAATGTCACAAACATACAACAGAGATTTAAAAATAAAATGACAATTGCTGGGACAGTTCTTGTCCTCGCTTATGGTCAGGCAATCCTAATTAACACCAGGCATAATTTGGCCCACTGTGCAAGCCCCATCTAATCCCTGCACTGTAGTCTGCCATGCCAGAAGGTTATTCCTTGAAACACTCCCCAGTAAGCCGGATAATTCTAGAAATGACATTTCAATGCCACTGAATCAGTTTGCCTAGTGCTACAATGAAATTTCTAAGCCTTTTCCACTTGACTGTACTTTGCAACATAGAAATTGTGAAAATAATATCTTTTTTGAGAAAGAAATCAAATATGACAATGACTATTTTGGCCTGTAGACTGGGACACTCATTTGGAAACGATCGAGTCTTTGCAAGGTTAGCATTGTCCTCATTTACAGTGTATCTACAAGATACATCACAAATTATAAAATGCAAATAGAACATTTAGAAAGAGAGTATCAGAGAGCCAGAGTACCATCTAATGCGCAAGATAAAAATAACAAACCCATTTGTTTAGTGTCTTAGGACTGCATTAAAAATGAGACACTGGAGCAGTGAGAGCAGAGCAGCTGTTTTTACAATATTTAGCTCCTGGCTCCCAGAAAAAGGGCCTGTGAGGGCAGGGGAACACAGGGAGAAGTGATGGACTGAGCATTACAGTGATTGCTGAAGCAGAGCCAGGGAAAATTTAGATTAGGTCATGTCATTGTCCCGAGGCTGATGACTCAAGGCCATTTTGCACCTCCTAGCCTGAGCTGCACTTATGGCTCATTATCTGTAACCCAGGATATAAAACTGAGGGTTTAACACAGGAAACTAATCCTTATGATAGAAATAAAACCAGATCCTGCAAACAATAGGTCTTCTCTACTAAATGGAAACCAGTTTTATAAATATTTCCAAGTTCAGCTCCTTGCTGTGCTGACACTAATCTATGTGGAATAAAGGGCAATCTGCAATGGTGCTATCTGTGGGGAGAAGTACTCCAACTTCAGGCTCTGATTTCCCATTTACGCCACATAAGAACTAAACAGGAGCAGCTTCTGCACCAGGTCCAGGCTTTTGCGCTCTTTGGCAGCCTAGCTTTATTGGCTTCATGTTCATGTCCAGCCACCTACACAGGCAACGAAGAGCTCACCTGGCTGTGCTTGCTATTTCTTCTCAACTCTGAAAATGGGCAGCTCACAACAGAGCTGAAGGAAGACACTGCTCTGCCTGATGTCAAAGCCAGGAACACCATATTATGCAGATAAACACAACTATACTTGTCTTGGATACCATTTAAAGACCATGGATTTTGTTACAGCTTATTTTCCAGTTTCACTTAATTTCTTCACCTGTTGTCTCTTGCCTTGTGTAAAATACTCAAATTTAGAATCCTTGGTAAAACTCATTTTTAACTCTGCCAGCAATGAGACTACTATGGAGTTTTTATACATTTTTTTATTAGCAAAGCAGTAGCATACAAACCTTATAAAAACAGAGTATAGAAGCATAAGGAAATTTGTATCTGCTCCATAGCACTCTGCACTCTTTCACACTTCCTCAAAGACTGTTTTAGTAAGCAAAATCAAAGATTATCAAGTCAACTAAAAATTTAAGTATGTGGTTTTCTTCAAGTCAGACGGATATCTGAAAAAATACTTAGCCATATGCACAACAAAGCAGATTCTGATGCATATTTATTTATTTCACTTTCACCAATTTTTTTAAAGTTGACTCAGTAAATAAATTGCATCCGATTGTAACAGAATTTTCTAAGTTCTGCTGTAATAACACTAATACACTTCTATAAACCAAGAACCACAAAAGAACAATGAACCTGAAGTGTAACACTGATAATAGAAACATCAAAAGACTTTTCCATGCTCCTCACTACATGATATATCAGACCATTTGTCTGTAAAAGACCAGGGGACATGGTGGGGTTTCCTGTACCATCAACTGGCAACCAATAATGTTATAAGACAATGTTATATACAAATATAACAAATAATGTTCATAAGACAAGACATTGCAGCCAGCTATAAATACCTCTGAAGCTCACCAAAATCCTTAGAAAGGGGTCAAGTAAGTGAAGGTTGTGTGCAATAGAATAAGAAAATACTTCAGAGCAGAGAAAGAAGTGGGCTTCAAGAAGGCAATTTTGGTGGAGCAGGCAAGGCTACTTTTCAGAGGAACTCAGAACAATGTCTCTTCCTCAGGATTTTAATACAGCTACTTTAATATTTTTCTCTTATATGTATGATTCAGACTGTTCAGGTTTACTAAAGAAAAATTAAACAACATGTTCTTACTATAATCTCACTTGAAACTGGGACAATTCAAAATATGGAAGGATAAAAACACCAAGTGCTGCCAGCAGCATAAACCCACTTCATGGCAGAATTTTGTAGAAGGTAAAAGAAAACAGCAGATTAAGGAGCTGATTCTGCACCTCCCACACACAGGCCAGAGAGGGGCCCAGGAGGGTCCCTGCACACAGCTGCAGCCAGCCCAGGCAGCCTCGATGCCACCTGGGAAGAACTGTTTAGGTTTCTCAAGCATATAGAAACTGCAATTAAAACATCTCTCTCGAAAATTTAGGACCTGAAAAATAAGACCTTAAGACTTTCCAAACCAGTTTTCAGCTCAGTGCTCTGCAACTAACTGCCACATCAACATGGACAATTCATGTCAGCATGTCTTTTAGCTCTGAAATAGATTCAATGACTGTCTTTTCTCATGTCAACCTACATGCAAAAGAGAAAATCAGAACCTCAGAATAAAATAGGCATTAAATGACATCCCAAACTATAGTTTTTATAAGGGCTGAAGTCTTCCTGGCAAAATATAAAAGATGCTATGGTATGTTTTAATCTTAGCATAACCCTAATATGTATTATAGAGCATTTTTAGATTTAATTATTTCAACCTTGAAAAAAGTCATTAATGGACAATGCTAGAGAACCTACTTGTACACTCTCCCATCACGATAGGTGGTGCCAATTAGATTTGGGCACAAGGGGAGTATCACAGCACAAGTAGTACACAAGGGGAGTATCACAGCACCGCACTTGGCTGAATTTCAAGCTGCACCCCTTGACTACCTTCTGGAGTTACTGGCACTTCAGGCCATTTTGATTGTATTCCACATCCAGCTGTGCCAGGTGGGTAAGGCCCATGCCAAGGTACCACATGCTCATAAAGGATGGGAAGCACCAGATCCAGAAAAGGATCTGGCAAGGCTAGAGGCCTTTCAGCATTTCAACACTGCATTTCAACACTGAACGCTCCTTTGTGGAAGACTCTGTAATTTCTTATGGGAAAGAAGCATCTTACTTTTGAGGCAAACAAGAGCTCAGCTCCTAATGTTGAGATCCCAGAATATCTCTGCTAAATTCCCCTTCCAGACTTATCTGCAGCTTCAAAGCTTACACAAACAGGAATGAGCTACTGTAACCAAAGACATGAAAGACTGAGACCCAAATACATAAAACTTTAACAGAATAAAAATAATGTAGCTGTATGGAAAGTAGGGAAAATCAGCAGATTTCAAGCACCTGGTCCACCAGACTGAAAAGAGGAAAAGCAATGCTGAAGATCATGTTCTATCACTCTTAGTTAGAGATGCTCGAATAATTCATTTTTGGGAGCTGGGGCCAAATCAGTGTCTTGTAACATTACGCAGTGTCTTGTACAATACCAGGAATACACCAAAATTATTTTTTTCAGGTTACTTTTACTTAAATGCAAGCAAAAAATTAATCATTTGGGGTTAAAAAATTCAGTATTTTTAAAATCTGTGTCTAACTCAGGACATAGTTTTAAGAAATGTCTGAATTAACATTGTATGTTACAAGTACAACCCCTCTTTAGAAACTTATACTTAGTTGGGCCTGAGTAATTGTGTTCTTGAATTCATTGATTCATTGATGATTTCACTTTGCATCTCAGTAGCAATTAAACATATCTCCCATCTGTCAGACTGATGAGACTTCAGTTTCAGCTTCCATACTATATACTCATTACCAAAGTTAATACTAATTGGCGATCAAACAGAAAAACACCTGAGGCAAAGAAACAAGAGAAACCCAGCCTTTTTAGTCCTACCAGGCAAGAACTGAGACATGGTAATAGGGCAGTATGTTTACAATTTATGTTTACTCTGTACATAATAAAAGACTTCATCAACTAGACTGAATAGACATTTTTTTCATCAGCACTTCTGTTTTTCAAATACATGGGGTTTATTATATGCAAAATTCCATTAAGCATGGAAAATGACTTATTCAGTGATTTGCATAAACATCTTCCATGGTGTTCACAAAACTTGACAGCTATGATTTGCTTTACCCATGCATAAATAACAACAAAATTGGCCCAAAGACTTTTACTTCACATTTTAAATGCGAAACCTAACAGGGCAAAGAAAAAGGTTATCACTTCCAGAATTACACTTAGCCCAGACCTAATAAGAAAACACTAGAAAAGGAAACAGGACAAAAAATTATAATAAATAAAAAATTATTAAATTCTCAAATCTCAGGAGACTTGTATCCTATTGATGTCAATCATGAATGGGACATAACACAGTTACATGGGCTATATCAATAGATATTTCTTTTAAATGGTAAAGAATATTTTTAAGTGTTTGAGAACTGAGCATTTCAAATATCCAATATTTGTATAAGTGAAGAATATACAAATATTTCAAATATTGAAATTTTAAAAATAAATTAGAAAATAAAATTTAATTCATTAAATAATTAATACTTTTAGACCTTTACAGTAATTAATGTATTTTTAAATCTTTGGTTAATCTAGTCTACGGTCACACTTAAAGATATTTTAGAAGTCTACAAGAAGTAGCCCCAGCTGGAATTTACTAAAGGTTTATTATTTGCTTCTTTCTATAACCATTTCTAGCTATCCAAAATGTGTGTAAAAGTCATTTTTGCTTTAGTCTAGGTGACTACATTGTGCCAATGGAAAGGCAGATTCATTATCCGAGGGCATGATTTTCTTCATATTTATAATAACATTTAGAAGGTGGGAGGGTATGAAAGAAAATGACTTGTGTGACCTTTGCCTTCTTGCACTATCAGGTCTAGACCATTTAAATACTTCACTCAAAGTATCCCCTTTAATCAGTACAGGCTTTATTTAGACAATAAGCTGCTTGAGCCAGACAAGTTTATTATTTGCCTTCAGCATGAAATGCACATTGCTTACAGCTGAAAATCAAAACTACTTTTGGGGTAAGTTCCACAAAACAGTACTGCAATATGAATATAAGAGTCAAAATTGAACCCTAAAGTGAAATTAATTCCATACTAAGTCTTAAATTTTTAGAAGAAAATAAGATAAATTTTTAAAATTTCAAATAATAATCTTAACAGAAATCTAACCAGAAAAATAAATTCCTTCTTATCTCATGGAAATAACTAAAAATTCTGCAAATCTACCAGATTTAAAGGTTAAGCACTCCCAGTCTGATTTTTTCCTTCAGTTTTATTTACAGCTTTTACAAAATGACTTAGCTATTTTAAATTTTTTTTTAAACTTGTGTAAGTATAAATCAAGACAGCTTTTGGATAGCAGTCCCTTGAGTTTCTAAATATTTACTTAGCTAGTTGCTTAGTAGGAAGGTAGCAGAAATGATGTTATCATCCTTATGCTAAAAAAATGTTTAACAGTGTTTCAGATTAAGCACAATATGGCCTTGAGATTAGTTTGCTGTCTTGCACCGGAAGGCATATATAGTATAGCACAGGAAAATAACCTTGAGGCATTAGTGTAATCCATCGAGGTTAAAGTAGAAAAGCTAAAATTATTTAATACATTTTAAACCCATAGTGTAGTGAATGATTCATTGCTAGGAAGCAACCCTGACTGAAAATACATCTCTTTTTAATATACTGAGTTTTAGGTCTAAAAAATGAGGGAAATGGGTCTCACTGAAGGTATTTCTCACACCCCTCCTCTCATTCACGAGAGTTCCCGATTTGCATTCAAGAACATACGAAGCTGAAGTGCTTCTGAGGCTGGAGGTTATGTCTGACCAGGAAAAGGCAAGCTGAAAAGAGGGATGATCTTTACTAACGTCTTGTCAGAAGTGCCCACATCAGGGGAACCATGGAAATAACTAAAAACTCTTTGAAATTATCAGATTTAAAGTTCTGATCCCCCACTTCAACCATGGATTGGCCACCCACAAAGGAAGACTTTCCCCACCAGATACCCCAGACCCCAGGGACAGGTTGTCTGCCTGGGGAGATCCCCTGGGGGAAACTGAGGGATGCAGTAAGCAGTCCTAAACCCCACTCTATATGCTAATTCCCATGTTATAATAACCAGTATTTGCCCTGTTCTGTGAAAACAAAAGCATTCAACTGTACTAATTTACAGCTGTAAACAGATGAAGAAAACTTATTCATGCAAATTAAAAATCCCAGAAATAAAAGGCAGAATTTGGCAGTAACAGTGCTGAAAAGTTGCACCCATTTCCTAGGGAACTGACCAGTTCTCTAGTAATACTGGACCAGTAAGTTCAGTACCGTTAACAAACACAACATGCCAGAACACAGCTTGCAAGGGATGAAAGTGTCATGAATAACTTGAAAAATGGGAACCCAGACCTTACAGGAGGCTCTGGATGAAGTCTCAGTTGTTACACTCTGTGCAACAGATCCACGTAGTCACATTTCAGAGGATTAACAATATATTAAAGGAGGAATAATATAAATAACCCTAAGCACAGAATTGCAGAGGCATCATGAATTACTGTAAACAACTTGAAGACTGACCACAAAATACTACACCTGCCTATTCTACAGTAAATCTTTACTGAATGCATTCTTTAAGTAAATTGTGACACAAAACCTGTGTCTCTAGTAGCTAAATAGTGTGCCTGAAAAGGAATGTACCAGCAGAAATTGATAATGGCCTTTGTTGTGGTTTGAGCTGAGATGGCAACTGAGCACCATGCAGCTGCTTACTCCCTCCTTCCCCCCAGTGCTGAGAAGGGAAAAATAAAGCAAAGGCTCTGCTCACTGCCCCATTCCATCCCAGCACTGGGAAGAAGGAAAGAAAAAGACTCAGGAAATTGAGATAAGGACAGGGAGGGATGATCTCATCTACTACAGCACAGGCAAAAGACAGGCTCATTAGGGGAAGAAAAAAAAATCCCATAAATTTAATACAGACACTAACAACAGCAACACTTAACAGACATGGTAGGGTCCTGGTCTTCTTCAGGCACAGTCACCTGTCCTGGCGTGGGGCCCCCCACAGGCCACAAATATGTCTCTGCTCCACCACAGACCTCCATGGGTGGTGGGGAGGGTTGGTCCTGCTGTCTCACCACAAGATACAGGGGAGCCTCTGCTCTGGAGTATCTCCCCTCCTTCTCCTCCTTCATTCCACTGACCTTGGTGTTCGCACAGATGTTCTTCTCACCACCTCTCCTCATCACTCCCCCAACTGCTCCCAGGTTCTCCTTCTTAAATACATTATACTGTCTTGGCCTTGGTGCAGAAGTGGGTCTGACTTGGAGTTGGGGGAACTTTGAGAAGCTTCTCACAGGGACCACTGCTGTAGCCTCCTCCCCTGCTGCCAAAAAAACCCTGCCACTCACTCAAACCAGGGCAGCCTTAAAAGACACCATAAATAATGTATAATAATTCTTTTTAATTACTAGGTATGCTGAAGTATTTTGTAATTCAACTTTATTTTTTATGCTTTGAGTCTATAGTCCTTTCTCCTTTCTAGGTGGTTTTCTGTTAGAAAGGAAGACAGATTGGTTTTGACTGCAGAAGTACGTTATTTACCTTGCTACTATAACCCAGTCAGCTGCCGTTTAACAGCAAGGTTAAGGAGGAAAAGCTCAGAACCTTGTTATACCTTTTTTATAACCACAAACTAATTTATAATGGGAATCAGTCACTGTCTCAAGGAGTGTGAGATGAAACCAAGGTCCTGTTGTCTTCCTAAGTCTTCAAAGTTAAGCCCTGACTCTAAACATGTGGTGTTCTCTTTAGCTTCTTTTCTAGCTATGCTAGATGATGCAGAGGAGAGCTGGAACACCTCTGATGGCTTTGCAAGGCCCCAGCTCATAAATGGGCCAAGTCCTCACATGACAAATGGCCCACCACAGAAGCTCACAGCTCAAACCTGTTAAAGATAAAAATGCAAAGATTTCAGCATTCCTGAATGTCCTCTGCCCTCTGGATGAACTTTCTTCATTTTCATGGTCATTCTCCTTTTTCACATTTTCAACGGTCTATTGGCTTTTTGCTAAACTCTTCTTCTGTCTCATGTACAGAACTGTCTGTCCACCCTCTTAAATGAAAGCCAAGTTTGTTCCCGTCCAGCATAAATGTTTAGTAATTATGTTCACATACATTATGTTTGGTGTCGTTCAATTACTGATTAGTAAAGAGTCCTTTGCATCAGTGAAGTATAAAACTCTCCCTTTTCTCTGCTATGACTACTTGGCATCTTTAGGGAGGAATTTTTTCTCTTTGGACTTTACGTTCTCTGTCATTTTGTACATTATAGCCACACAAGATGTGAACATCTAGCTAGGCTAATTTTTGTGTAGCTTTATACAAGTGTATGGCTATCAGAAATAAGAGAAATCAATCAATTTGGAAGCACAGTGGTTTTGAATGGCTTTTTTTTAACGTCCTCCTTTTAGTCAGGCACATTCATACAGGAAAAATCCTATTAGAATGCATGCATTAAGTAGTTAATTATGGGCATGTGCCAAGTCTGGGTTTTAAATGCTTTGATTTCAGTGAGAAAACACTAAAGCAGGTTTTGCTGTCTGGACATGAGAAATTATGTATGGATTTTTACAAATTACACAGTTTGGCAAGTTTTGAAAATTTCATCCTAAGCTGTAGTTTTAACTTTATTTAACATCATTATTTGATATGAAAGTATATGAAATTTAGCATCAAGTCTATTGTTAATGATGGATGGACACCAACACGTAATGTACTTCAGAGAGACCTTACCCTTTCTTTCCAAATATGCTTCAACATTATTACCATCATGAATATTTATCTTCTCCTATGTGCATTTTACCTGAAATAATGGTACTGGCCTTGAATCTTTACTAGTTCATTTTTCTATGCAGATTTAGAAGTGTAATACTATTCAATGTAGCAACAATACAATGGTTAATATAGCTATCCAACAACCATAAAATCACACTGCTAAAATCCATTGGTAAGAAATTAGCACACTACAATGTATCAGGAATAAACAGCTACTGGCACTTGATGTAGAGCCTGAGTTCAAAGACCACCACACAACATTATAATTAACTAATCCAGAAGGTCTGAATTATTGCTAAAGAGCTTTTTCATTCCTTTTCCCTAAAAATGCAGTATTTACAACAGAGAGTTTACGCTGTCACTAGGAGAACACCAGTTCCCAGAGCCAACACGTTCATTACTCATGATGTAACTCGCAGCATGAGGAGTTCATTGAAAACTATACTACAAGAATACAGTAGTTTCCATTAGTGTGGGAACATACCACATTTTTCATAGGATTCAAAGTATTTCCCTTAGCAACAATAAATCTATGGAAAAAGATACAAGACAGTAGTTAAAAGCACTGGCTGTAAGTGAAACGTCCTTAGTTCACTACCATGAGCTAGTCTTAGGACTGTTCAAGTCATAAATATGCAGAAATTACCCTAGTAGTTTAGACCAACTGGGTTTTGGATTTCAACTTAAGTGATTTTTTTTAATTATTATTTTTAAAGGAGGCAATATGCACATTTTTGAGGTCAATTTTAGTTACAAACACAATTTCAAAGGAGGTACTTTAAAAACAAACCAGATACTTTACCCCTTGGAAGGAGTCACATACAAAACCTATCTTAAAAAAAATCTGTTTCCAACTTACCAAAACGTTAAAGGAAATTTACAGGAAAATCTGCAATTCAAAAGCCATTTCCTTATGAGTGCTTGAATCACCCACAAAAATAGTTCAAATTAAAACCCTGCATGCTTACTTCGATCTGATCACTTAGCACGTTGTTTTCACACTAGCAGTTCAGATTTAGAGAGGTACCAGTGCCTCATTTACCCACTGATACGTGAATATCCTTCTCTGTGACCACTGAACTGGTCACACATGTAACACAGTGCATAGATAACCCTATCAGTAAGGTGGAATAAGGCCATGTTACCAGGGCAACACTGTCGGACATACCATTTGGGACCTACTGGGAAAAAAAAAAAAAAAGAAGTTATTAGGGGAGGGCTGTTTGTTTGAGTGAGAGTGAGGGTGGAAAAGGAGAAGAACCTGGTAGGAGAGAAGGGAAAATGTCCGCAAACTGATGCGGCGACTCATGGTATTTTGGGGGTGCTTATCAAGCAGCCCCAGATCTGTAGGTCAGGTCCTGCCACAGATAGCTTAGAAATCACAGTTCTGGGTTAAACAGACATGCTGCTAGGCTATCAAGGGGGACTAGCTTTGCTTCAGGCAGAGAAGTATCTCCCCTCCTCATTCCAACCTCACTCCAGACATTCACACCAGCTAAACACTCCACTTGGGTTTCCTTCCAAACCCTGCAGACCAGCACTGCCCGGCCACACCACTCGGGTCACAAGCACAGGGACTGCAGCCCCAGGGGTTGCTACTGGATCACTGAGTGTGCTGGTCTAAACTAAACTTTCCATTGATTTTGGAAGGCTGGGACATGGATTTTATTAATTTAAAAAGGTTGCCAGTCCAACAGTGTTCAGAGGTGATTGACTGATCACGTGCACTCATCTGATGGAGAAAAACAGACCCAATAACATGTGCACTGCAGTGCAGCCCACATTCCCTGTCATTCCTAACACATGAAAGACTGAAGTGTCTGCTCTGGTGACAGTGGAAAAAGATGTTGTGTGACTGATGTTATTTTACTCATCAGAAAGGTAGTATAATCATACTTAGCGTTGCTTTCACACTGTTATACAGCACACAGAGGTTACATCAGGGCAGATGTACTGACTTCAAACAAACATTCAGAGATAATTCTTAGCCTTATATGACAATATTAAACACGTGACAGAGTTGACAACATTTGAAATGATACTTGAGAGTACAGTTTGTTCAGAAGAAAGTTGGAAAGTCACTTAGATTTTGCTCTATCTCTGTGTCATTTTGCCAGGAACTAAAGAGCACAGCCCTGTTCTGCCCTGTCCCCTCTCCTGCCACTTTGTTGGCTGTAGCACTGGGAACACTTTGAAATTTCTGGCAATCCAACACTTTTCAACTTACTGTTCATGTCAAAGCTCATAAGAGAACTTATTAATTACCTTCATGATCTTTTTTAAGTGACCTTGCAAAAGCCCAATTGTCAGTGTTGAAATAGCTGCCATATAGCTTATTTAATTTCTGTTTACAATGGGAAAAATCTCCTAACACAAGTCTCTGTGATATTAAGAAACGTTTTCCAATTAGAAAAAAACCCCGAGAATTTGCCAAAACTCCTAAAACGAAAACTTCCTATGTGAAACTAATTGTAGACATTAATACTACATTAATGATATATTACTATTACATTGATACTTTTTAATGGTTGAAAATACATCTGAAATTAGATGTTTTGTTTATTTTTCACAGAAGAATTCATTTTTTCAGTTGTTGAATTGCAAAGCTGCTTTAACTGGCAAAGGGAGATTATGTTTCTTCTTCCTCTAAAAATCTGCTCCTAAAAATAAGTTTATAGTTATATTTTGCCTCATTAGCTTTACTCTCTATCAATTGTTAATGACTCCAAAGAATATCACAGTGTATTAATGCCTTCCAAGTACGGTATTCCATGCACTTACTCATACCTACTACTTCTGCACTCCTGTTTTGTCAGTGTTCAGAAAGAGACTAAGTCATTAAATAACATCTTGGTTTCCTTACAATAGACAGTAAGGTAAAAGTTAGAAGAAAGTGCACTCTTCCCTAGGCAATCAACCAAATGGAACAAAAAAATTAGTTGTCTGGTCTGTGAGAAACAAGTCATGGTATATGACCAACTACTGAGTCTTCAAATCAAGGTTTTTGAGAGAAGCAGCCACAAGTTCTTGAATCTGGGGGTTGTGCCATGGTGTTTCTGCTGCATTTTCTTCTGTCTGAATCAAAGCAGAGGGTATTAACTGCTGCTCTAATTTCTGACAACTAATAAGTCCATAATTATGCCAAAGCATTCCAGTAACATCTAACTTTCACCAAGAGGCACAAACAGCTCTAGGACTAGATTGAGATGATCGTTTATAAAGAGGAAGCAGTTTGTCAGAAGATGCCATGTCTGACCCATGCCTTCTAATGACAAATAAACAAACAGGTGGATGTCAATAGCTGAGATAACATTACTTTGTTTTCCCTGTTCCCTTTGTGCTTTTAGGGAGGAACTTTAACTTCAAGGACAACTGAATGTCCCTTAAGCCCGAACGGCCCTTGTTAGCCAAAGAAACAGTAAGCCAGAATTTTTGGTACTTACAGTTTAACAACAGGAAACCACATTCAGAAGCACAGCAGTGTAAAAATCTGTGATAATACCTTGCATATTAGTGCACTCAAAGGACCCAACACAGCTACCGTCTTTTTCATTTTTTAGAACAGCATCCTCTCTTTTAGTCTTAGAGAGATTATGTTCTTCATATGCATCTCTCTCAAATTGTTTACTAGCCTTATTTCAAAAAGTAACATTTAATATTATTTTAAAATATTGTTCTTATTCACCATAAGAGTATCTAGTGTGCCAGACAGTGTTTTATGTATTTCACGGCATTCTCTTTCGATTATTGTCGCCTATGATGCATATGTATTCTTTATTCAACACAGGGTAGATATAGAGGGTAATCTGACAGTAAAACCTCAAAATTAGTGGAAGACTCAAGGGAAATCATATCAAAAAGTGCAATTCACTCTGCTACAGGGCAGATTTTAAACTGGAAGCAAGTCTTCTAGTGAAATAAAAAGCCCACAAGACAGTAAAACCTGAAAGTATTGTACACAGAATCACAGAATCATTCAGGTTGGAAAAGACCCTTGGGATCATCGAGTCCAACCATCAGCCCTACTCTACAAAGTTCCACCCTACACCATATCCCCAACATCTCATCTAAACGACCCTTAAACACATCCAGGGGTGGTGACTCCACCACCTCCCTGGGCAGCCTATTCCACTGTCTGACCACTTTTTCTGTGAAAAATGTTTTCCTAATGTCCGGTCCAAACCTCCCCTGTTGCAGTTTAAAGCCATTCCCTCTTGTTCTGTCCTTTCAGGTAGCTGTAGAGAGTGATGATTTTTCCCCTCAGCCTTCTCTTTCTCAAACTAAACAGTCCCAGCTCCTTCAATCTCTCCTCACAGGATTTATTCTCCAGGCCCTTCACCAGCTTTGTTGCCCTCCTCTGCACTCGCTCCAGCACCTCGATATCTCTCTTGCATTGAGGTGCCCAAACTGGACACAATACTCCAGGTGTGGCCTCACCAGTGCAGAGTACAGGGGGATATCACCTCCCTAATTTCGCTGGTCACACTATTTCTAATAGAAACCAGGAGATGCCATTGGCTTTCTTGGCCACCTGGGCACACTGCCGGCTCATGTTCAGCTGCTTTCAAATTAGAACCCCCAGATCCTTCTCTTCCAGACAGCTCTCCAGCCACATCTCCCCAAGCCTGTAGCAATGCACACGGTTGTTGTGGCCCAAGTGCAGAACTTGGCCTTGTTGAAACTCATCCTGTTAATGTTAGTCCACCAATCCAATCTATCCCAGTCTCTGTAGAGCCTCTCTATCCTCATACAGATCGACACTCCCGCTTAACTTGGTGTCATCTGTGAACTATGTCCTTATCAAGATCATCAATAAAGATGTTGAACAGAAATGGTCCCAACACCTGAGGAACACCACGTGTGATGGCAGCCAGCTGGATTTAGCTCCACTGACCACCACTCTCTGGGACCGTCCAGCCAGCCAGTGCTTGACCCATCAGACAGTTTGCTCATCCAGGCCATGGGCAGCCAGTTCTACGAGAATCCTATGGGGAACTGTGTTGAATGCTTTTGGAAAATCCTCATAGATAATATCCACAGCTTTTCCCTCATCCAATAGTTGCATCATAGATGAGCCCTGCAATAAAATAATTCACACCTGAAAAATATTATATTGGTTTAGAATGCTGAAACCTGAGGTGTTGCTTGCAAAGTACCTCCTATTCTAAAACTTTTGAAGATAACACAATATTATTATAGTAACTATCAAAGTGCCTGTCAAAGTTTATCAAATTAAATTTGTTTAATATATTCTCACAGAGTGGTTATGAACATTTTGCATTCAAGAACCAGATTCTATAAGGTGGCAGAAGTCTCACAGAGTGGGATTTGCCTTGAAGAGTAGCCAAGGACATGCTGAAATGAGGAAACATCAATTGGCCTGTAAATAAGGCAAGAACTCAATATGCTGTATCAGATAGAACTGAATCTATTATAGTAGCCAGATACTTATTTACCGAAGCCAACATGAAGCAAAGGAAATTAAGAGAAGCAAAGACAGCAGGAAGTCAGACATATAGTCAATCCCTTGGGCCTCTGAAGAGAGGGTATCACCAACGGGCTCTAGGCACAGGTCTGGATTTTTGAATTCTTGAAACCTAAAATCTTTTACAGCTGTATTTACTTCTTTGCTTTTTTTTATATATTTGTTTTTTGTTTGTTTTTTTTTTTTAAGGGAAAATTACTTTAAACTTCTAATGTCTTTTGAATCTCTTCTCTCATTTCCAAGATGTTTTCACTTGTGACTGAAAGCATTTAGGAATCATGTAGAATGATGTGGAATGCCAGCGTGTATCTTGGGAATGTAAGATACGCTTCCACATACACAACTTTTTTTGCATGTTATTTGTACATAGATTTCTTTCTGTGTGACAAATTTGTATATCACTATCCAGATTTATCTAGTCTAGTAATCAACTGTTATATTCTATCTTAACAAGTGATGGTGTTGTTTACATCCTATGGAAGACATCTTACCAACACCTCAAGAGGCAACAAATAAACACTTCCTAGTAACTAGGTAAGTATATTCCTGATGATCATTTAGAGAAACTATGGTAACTGTGCAGGGTTTTTTTATCATGGCAATTCTTATCATGGTTCTTTCTACCACAATAAATAATAAAAATACATGCTTGGTTTATTTTTCTGCACAGTATTACATTCAGATTGGCTCTAAATATTCAAAAAACATTTCCACAGGGGAAATCCTGCTCTTACATTTCCTTGAAGAACAATCTACCTAATGAAAATGGAACTTAGGAAGACTTTCAATGTAATCAGTAGCCCTTATGAATTCGGTTAGTGGTTAGATACAAAAATCCTCTTATGAATTGGTATAAATATCAAGAAATAAACAAAGTATGAGCATAGTTAGATGAAATTCTGATCAAATGTATCAAAACTTCATGATTAAAATACAGGCACATTTCTTGAATATTTCTCATGTTCCTTATTGAATCCATAATTTTTGTTCAGCATCACATTACTTGAAGGACAGCATAACTTGAAGGTATAAAAAAATTGCAGGATATTACAATATCTATACACAAGCAGAATTCCAGTTAAAATTTAGCACCCATTACAAGAACAAGTATTTTTTTTAAAGGGAACAAGATGAATCCAAACAGAAGATTATACAGCCTTAACATACAATTCTATTGTGTTCAACAAAACAACATTTCTATATCATCTATAACAATCAAACATGAAAGGGTTAAAACTTCCCCATTTTCCTTAGTTTTACAGTCTTCCTAGTGTTGCAGCATGTTGCTAGCCCTAAATGTCCACTAGGTGCTCTCTTCTCTCCCTTTCTATTTCCCTGGGCTACCACATCGTTAGGAATAATTCTCCATTAATGCCCTGATCGTTTGATTGAAGAACTTACAAACGCTTATGCAGTTACATGTTTAAATTTGTCACGAATCACTAGAAAAATAAACCAATTACACTTTATAGACTCTGAGCCTATTTATGCCTCTAGAAATGCAAGATATATCTGGCAATTTGTCATAAATTGTGATCTTGGTCAGCTTTAATTTTTACAATTCAAATACAGGAAAATTACATTGCAAATATATATTGCAAGCTTCTCCAATTTTAGCAGTAGCAAAAAACTTAGAAAATAAAAGGGGAAATGACAATAGAAATAACTGACCCACTGAAATAAACAGTTGGCATTCCTGTATCCAGATTTTAATGTCAAAGGCCAGTATAAATACCGTTGACAAAAACAGCGATAATTTCCTTCTACCCACAGATACTTTTATACAGAGCTTCTGTAATTTCACCTTCTATTTAATCTCAGACAACATTACCTTCAAAGTCAGGTTTGTACTTTTCCCTACATTCTCCTCTATCCCTGACTAAACTGAAGATCTCTAAAAACTTCTCTTCATCAAAGACAGTTCAAGGCAGCTCAAATCAATGACTGGGTCAACTGTCTTTTTATTAACTTCTGCTGGTGGAAAAACCTCTACCTTTCACATCTTAAAAAGGGGAGAATACATTCCTCTTACTTTCCCCTTTATATCTGTGTGCTTATAAAGGTCTGCAGAGAAAGTAACAATTAGACATCTGTGGTAAATGCTTACATTTGCTATTACACAGTATTAAGAAAAAGTACTCTAGGAAAGTTATCTCATTACTGTATGAAGTCAGTCAACAACTTCCTACCTTTAACATAAATTGTTCTCCAGCCTCTTTAAAACTGCCGCCTGCTAGTCACAAACTCAGCACAATGATGATGAAAAATCATGAATTTATTTTTCAGACGTGATTGCTTAGTTTTAAAGATCAAGCAGTCAGCCTGAGCCAAGCAGTGCTATTGATAGGAATGTATCACGCACATTCAGCCCAGACTCCCAGTGCCAGCAGACTGAGTGCAATCACGGTCTTCCACACACAGGCTACTACTGCCCAGACAAACTGTCATAAGTGCAACTCAGTTTGCTGGTACAGTCCAGCTGCTGTGAGGATGTAGGCAGAATTCTAGTTCCTGCAATTCAAGGGAAAACTTTCAGAAATTTCAAGGGAAGCAAGTCCTCTAGCTTACAGCAGACTACTTCTGCGTGCCCTGATGACCTTTCTGCTAATCGGATTATGTATGTAGTTCCAGCCAAAATCAGTGGGAATTACACTGATAAATAAGTACAAGAAAAACCAGAGGGGGTAATACATAATTAAGCTTTTTGCCTTTTGTTTCCTACTGGTTTGAATCCCCTGAACTTTCTGCAGCACACCACTTGAGTCTTGTGCAAGCAAAGGGAGTCAGTCAGGCAGCCACAGGAGTTTTCTCAGAGGTTTGCCTCTGAAGGATGAAGATAACCCAGGCCTGCTCCTATTAATAGAAAAAAAACATGGTCTGCCAGCAGAGTGATCCAAAGTCCTCATCGGAGCCTCACCGAGGAAGCTTGATCTATCACCCAAGAATGCTAAGAGCCATGTCCAGTAGAAACTAAGTACTTGAGAGAAAGAGAACCAGAGAGAAAGCAAATGACAATGTCATTTCAGTCCACGATTAGTTGACAGAACAAGTGGCCAGGTTGAGAAAGAACCAAAACAGAACCCTATTGAAAAGAAACACCACTTCATAAGCAATGTAACAAACAAGAGATTTATTTTTTTTTTTACAATAATGGTATATTTTAGCCAAAAAATATCTACAACTCTTTCAGCTATGTCAATCTTTAAATGTCAAGAGTCATAATTTATCCAAGGACAAAGTCCTCCATGCAAGCCAGAGCTGAGTAATCAATTGCCTCTTGTGCCATAGACTACTCCAAGTATCGCATGGATATATCTTTAAGCCCGCAGAGATACTGCTGCATTCAGGAGTTCTCTACTTAGACCTCCCATTAGATCCTTGCCTACCCTCTTTCTTAAAACATCTTAAAGCAGCCCTATGAAATGTGCAACACCTTTATTATAGTTCCACAGAGAGGTGACATTCTCATTTTTAATATTTCTTGACTTCATCTACTTTTGCAGTCTCTTCACAAGGTCAATACTAATACAAACCAGAGTAACAGGATGCCTGTAAATAGCAAGTGCTTCTCTCCGAGCTTTCCTCTCATCCATGCACCTTGAGAACCTCAAGCAAAAATAACTCATCCGAGGGAACCTTTTGTCCTCTCTATTAGAAACATAGCAAATTTAATTTGTATTATCATCATCTTTCATGTTTCAGGGTAAACCCACACTCAGATAATTTTCCAACTATTTTCAAGCTTTTTCCACTGTCTATTTTTCAAACTACTTGTTTAATTTCCTATTTTTAAGTTGTCCCCAAATGCAGACACAGATTTAGAACTCAGTGTAGCCATGCCCTCTTCTTGGTGTTTCTGCATTTGTTTAATCCTTCCTCCTTTCTAATAGTATCACATCTTTTAAAATTCAAAGTTCTAGCTTGTCTATCTCCCTTTTCTCCCTTAAAATTTTATCTTCTCCTCTCCTTTTTTCTTTCGTCCATTTAATCCTCCATTTCTTCAAGTAGTCCATATTTCACAAGTTGTCAAATCAATGTAACTGAACTATTCTTTACATTTTCCACACATATCCCATCCTCACCTAAAACAGCTGGAACAAACATATTTCACTGTATAAATCCCATATTTCTTCTTTCATCCTTCACTTTCTGTACCTTTATAACACTATGTGTACCACCATGTAACTTCTTAAGTAATAAAATGAGACAGAAATATCAGTCCCTTTTATTAGCTTATGCAGTTCACCAGGAATTGTAATTTAGTTAACTACATAAAAGTCAGTCTGTCTATGTAAATTCCACTCCTTTGCATTTGAGTGAAACAAGGTGTGTGACAAAGAATGGTAGTAAGAGGACAGAGATAATGAATACTGTGCAATTAAGATTTATCTCTTAAATACCAACAATGACAACGCAATTTAAACATTAGTAAAAGCAGAAACAGCGTTTATGCACTAAGCATCCTAAATTATGGTAATAGCAATGCAGCAAATTTTATATCCATCCAAACCTGTCTTTCAAGGAAGAAGATGAACTCTACCAAAATGGCACATAGATTTTGGTGGGTTTTGCAGTGGGTACCACAATCGACAACTACTGACAGCAGAGCATGTCAGGAGGCTCTACAGCTTTCAGCTAAAGAGCTAGAATTTATTCTTGGGTATCTGCAGCTCTATGACCTTTCTGCTCAGTAGGTTGCCTTGGCACAGAGTCAAGGTTTGCAGCCCTCCAGCAGGGCTTGCATGGCTCCAAAGGTCAGAGGACACTGGGAGAAGAGAAAAGAGCTGTATCTGGAACTCTGTAAGAGCATGCTACCCTTGAAAATTACATCAGGTACAAAATTAAATGTCCTTCACGGAATACTTAAAGATGTTTACTCCTGTAATATACCAGTATAACAGATTGGCCAAATAGTTTAAAGGAAATATAGGGAAGAATTCTTTCATTAACAGGCATAGAGCAATATTTTTAAGACTCTGTGGTACTTCAAATTTAAAAGTTCCTTTAAGCTCAAATCTCACCATCATTGGCCACTTAGGTCAAAAACATAATTTAACCACCACCCCCCCATGTCTCAGAGCCACATTTATTGTAATCTACTGACTTTTTCCATAGGTGTTGGTCCTACCTACATTTGTCACGGTGTTTAAGGACAGGATTGCTTGTACCTACATAAAGTAATAAACAATAAAATTGATTATGTAGGAGAATAAAACTTAAATTCCTGTCAATAGGAGTCAATTTAACAAAATTATTCCATTAGGGATAATTAAATGGACGTATTTTGTAAATCAAATAATTTAAGAAAACCCAAGGCCTTAGATGAGAAACAGATTTTACAGTCATCTTGGCTAGGTCAGCCTTAGTTCTTCCCAGTAGCTTTCAGGAATATCCACATGTGGCAGCATCAACAGCCTTTAGTGATAAGTGAACATATTCTCTATGTAATCTACAACTAAAGTCACTGCAGTGCCTCTATGGCCATTTAATGCACTTTAAAAGCAACACACCCTGTGTAGCAGTGACCAAAGCTTTCCTCAAAACCACATTCACAAAACCAAGGCTGTAATTCACATGCCTGGAAACCACAGAGCAGTATCAAAGTTGTACAGATCTATCAAATGGTAGGTGAAGAGCTTTAGGGGAAAAAACAACACACTAAGAAGTTGCTGATTCCTCAGCTCTTGAAAGACTTAAGAAATTAATTTCTCAGCCTTGCAGTTTCTGAGGTGAGGGTCCTTGCAACAGTCAGTTGTCTCTGATATACACTGCTGCAAAATTAGATGAATCACACAGGTAGCAGTCTTTTGTGCAAGGACACACCAAAGTAGTGTGGTTTCTGTCCTTAAGAACTTGTATGCTAAAGACACAGAAACAAATGCCAACTTAATTACAGAATGACATAAATTTAGCAAACAAGCTGATTCAGCAAAGTGGTTGACCACAATCTTAAATTTTAAGCAGGTGAGAAATAAACTGAAATTTCAGCAGATGTTGAAGTGCTTTGCTAAATTATAGTCAAAATTTTTTTCTTGCCACTCACCCTTGTGATTCAGCCTTGGACCCTCATACTTTCACCGCGTATGAACAAATGTCAAGATCAAATCAACAGAGAGGTAGAATTTCTGGAGTCCAACTCCATATTTTCAGAGAGTTGAAAATAATCTCCACTTGTTGGGATTTAAACCAAGTGATATTTTGAGCATGTATCTGATTCTGTAAGGTGCCCTTTTACTTCACTGCAGGGTATCTCAGGTTTTCAAAATATAAGAGTACTAAAAAAAAAAATATCACTATTATTTTCTGAAAAATTCTCATTACTTGTTTTAAACATCATCAGTGCAATAACTATTCTATTTTTTTTTTAATTTAAAATACTGGTTACAAAATTATCTTTATACTTACTAAAGAAATTATACCTTCCATCACTTAGTGAATAATTTTTATACTGTATTGCCATAGATGGATGAAGGATTAAGCACAACCCCTCTCACAAGAAAACCAAAGAGAAAGAGGTGAAGGCAAGAGTTACATAAAACTATCTTCATATTTTTATAGAATTATTAATTTCTTCCTTTTACTCTATGTCTCAAATAGATACCCAGTCACAAACATAAATTACTAATAGAATATATTTGATTCAAAATTAAGTCAGAAATCCTGACAAATAACTTTTTCAGATTTATTTATTTATTTAAGAAAGGGGAAAATGTTACATAAAGTACAAGTAATACCAAAAGCTATAGTCATTTGGATGCTGCATCTAGTTCAGCATATAGGTGCAATCATGTAAATTGCCATTTTTGCACCAGAAATTTCAAATCTGTTCATAGTTTATGCATTTCACATGTGCAACTATGTGTTTAGTGAAACAATGAAAAGTCATTAATGTCTGCAACATAGGGCTATGTCATGATGGATAAACTGTATCAAACATTCAGTTAAAATGACTGCAAAAGTTCACTATTTTCATGACAACATACATCTTTTTCCTTTTGTATGAAAATTGGTAGTGAAAGCATGGAGGGGGAGAGAGGTCTCATTTATTTTATTCTTGGGGATTATTCCACAGTGTAAAACTATGGGTAAGAGTAAGTACATCAGTGTTCTCCAACATAGTCAGCAGAAATAAGTATTTTAAATACCTAAACCTGGCGACAATCATAGCTGCAAACATACAAGGCTTTTACCTCTAGGAAGACACTGTGTGAGCAGTTAATACCTCCCTACCTAAATTGGGGGATACAAACATCTATCAACTATGGTGATGTATATGCAGACATAGACTGCTTCATGAACACACATGAAATTTCTAAGTAATCTGAAATTTAATGCATTTTCATAGCTATTAATTACTGAGCAGTCACAAAGAAGAGAAGGTATCTATCCTCATGTCTGGCAGTGATGTCCTTTATTCCCAAACAACCCCAGCACTGTAGACAAGGAAACGCAGTCATGGGCAACACAGTTGGGGCAAGATGTGCTGACTCAGAGGTCACTGAAGAAGCCCTAAAGCCATCTACTCAGCAGGTGCCAGCATGCCCAGGTATCTGCGTGGAACTGGAGTTTAACAATATTGTTTTTGTTTGTTTGAGCAGGCGGTACCTTGGCTCTGTTGTATAATCATACGTGATGTGGGTTAAGAAAAAGGCACTGTTACTCACTCTGGAAATGTATTTTGTGGCTTCCTTTATTCCCCAACAGGGAATCCTAGTTTCTGACACAGAAATAACTTATCAGGACAAAATAACAATGTATTTTCTTAGTAAAAATTAAGCAAGTCAACAGAAAAGAAACTAAACATGGACTCCTTCAACCCACCATGTATTACAACTTATTAGACCATACTGAAGCAACTTCTGGGACTTTTTTTAACAATGTTTAAAGATGTGGATCATACTACTCATAATAATAACTACAGTAGCAAATCATTATAATATACAAAAATAGAAGTTAAAATATAATTAAAATCACTAATCTCCTCTAAATCTTACTCTTCTTAAGGTACTCCTGTACCCTGAAAGGTACACCAATTTTGCAAGTGATTTAAAAGTATGTAGAACAAACCTTTTACTAACACAGACAAAAAATATACATATCAAAAGTAAGTATGCTGAAAGTCTATAATTTTAAAATTTCCAAATATAGTTCCTTCAAAATACCAGTATTCCAATTAATGTATTTTTTTCTTAATTCTTAGTAATAATTTAAATAATTATGATATTTAATCACTTACCATTGTTTTATCTACCTTACACCTCAGTCTATTCAAGTGTGTACTTCTACATATATAGAGAAGCATACTCATATACATATATATGTGAAAAAATGAATGCATATAGAAACTTTGTTCATCCTTTTGTACTTACCCAGGACACATTTTTAGCTTTGGGTGTTTTTAGCATGGCAACATGCAAGGCTGATATGACCAACAGCAGCCCCACCAGCATGGAAAGTCAGATGGAGGGGTAGTCCAGGTGCCTCTGTTACCCCAGGGTGTGCAGTCCCTGAGCCTGGCTGACACAGGCACACTGAGCATGTGGTCAGGTAACAATAAAAAAAGTCATTTTTCTTCCCGATATACAATCCAGTCAAACAGAGACAAATCTTTGTGAAATATCTGTCTTCAGCAGCAGCTGGCTGTATTTCTGTATAGCCATGAAATCCAAAGTTGGTTCTTCTCTTGGAAAAGTTAAAAGCAAAAGTCAAAAGGACCCACTCTCACAGATACCTTACAGACACTTCCCCCTTCCACTGGTAAAACTCAGAGCCCAGATACCCACGAAGGTTCTATCCAAGCACTGAGCTTGTAGGAGAATGAAGCCCAACACTGGAAGCCACTTGCCTTCAGAAGATGTCGAAGAGACGCCCGGTTGCTGGCTGCACCGTTTAACTGCTGCTATGCCTGAATATTTCACAACCCCAGGATCTTCCAAGTAATAAAGAGAATTAGGATCTCAATGTCAATAAATAATGCACGCCAACAGGTCACACGGGTGCCTGCTCCAGCCCCGTGGAGGGTACCTGTTGTCCCGGCAGCCTGCCACGGTTTTGGGCACACCCGCCGGCAGAGTCATGCGTCCCACGAGGGGAAGCAAAAGCAGAAAATCACTGTCCCTGCTCATTTCTCTTTGTTCCTCTGCCCTTCTGTCCCTTTACTTTTACCTCCTGTCAATCTAGATTACCAGAGCAGATCCAGGCTAAATTTTGCAACTATCAGTAGTGATTAGAGTGAGTTGATTGAAATCGGATTATACAGGGGGGACCTCTGCTTCTTCACTCAGCACGCAAGCCAGTACCATTTGCAAAATACTTATGCTTCACCGCACAGTATGAGAGCATTTGGAGCAGTCCATTTTAACTGAAACAGTGCAGTAAAAACAAGCCAGACTGTGCTGTCTCTAAAACAGAAAAGGGAAAAGGGATTCTGTTTTTAATACCTGCATGAATTTAGAAGGAAATGTTTCAAACCATTTCCAGGTGGAAGAGTTCACTGGAGTCTCATGGATTCTCCAGAAAGCGTGGTATATCAAAGAGTAGCATTAGTTACCTAAAGTGCTTCATGTACCTGACTGCTACTGTTCAAATATGGATCCAGTACAAGGATAACTGCATGGCGTCTGAGCACCAAACGTGGGAGAAGCATCATCCTTCCCCAGGGTAACAACTGCAAATCCTGCTGCCGGTATCTATGCAACTCACAAACAATCTAATTCTAATGTGCTTTTTCCAAAGCATATCATTAAATGTATGAGCAAGTGACCTGCCTGAACCATATTCAAATACAAATATTCATCTATTTAAATACATACAAGAGCTATCAAATAAAAAGGTAGGACGTATTATAAAATTATAGTGCTGTCATAAAACTGTGGTATTGAATCTCGAAAAGAGGAAAACAAAAATTATAATACAAAAGGAGATTGGTGGAACAGAACAAGTAAGGGGGCAAGATGATAAAAAAAAAAAAGTACAAAATTCAGTTAAGTCCAGCTGACAGACATCATGAATGTGACACACAGATGCAGTTTGCATTACAACATACCATTTTTCTAGGACATCCTGAATAGAAACTTAATATTATTATGTGCTCATGATACAGACCTAGATTATGCTCCAAGCATAATCTGTCACTTCACACTCATTGTTTAATATATTTGTATAAATGCAATGAGTTTATGATACTACAAATTCAATTTGTGGATGGTCATAATTTGTTTGCAGGTAGTTAAAGTAATATAAGGTCTTTTCCAAGATGACAGCATAAACTTTTTATTTTGTTAAAAGAAACTCTAGAAAGTGTTTACACTGATTGGGACAGACAGAAAAGCAAAATACATGTATCTTTCAATGGAATTAATAATCCGATTTCAAAATAATTACAGCCTCTGCAGATTTGTAGTACACACTGAGGGTAATTACAAGAAGTTTGGTACACTCTGCTTTGCATATGATAGAATGAAGGCTTGTATGCACACATTTTTCTAATAGATCCCCCTATTTTTATTAAATCCACCTAGCCTCATGGAGCTGAAGCATTATCCATTACTAGCTCATCAGCATCTTTAACTAGAAGAATCTGTAGACCTTGATTTGTACCTAGAAAATCAGCAGCTGATAAACTACAGATGCTGATGAAGTAGAACCATCTATTTGAGACAGAATGAATTACTTGGTATTTTAACAGTAGGTTTTTCATTTAAGAGAAACATCATTATTCTACTGTAGATGTTCAAATATAGTCCAGTAGGCAGAAATCCTGTCAGAGTTAAGGAAACTAATTCACTTCTGGAAAAAAAAAAAAAATACAACAAATGCAACTATTAAGTGTTATCTATATTTGGGGAAAAAAAAAAAAAGTTTCTAGCTTTTTCAAAAACACTGAGATATGGAATACCTTGGACGTGACAGAACAAAATTTTAGAACATTGTGCTACTGCATGTTGGCAGCCTTACATCAGGACTTAGGTTATATAAATCACAGGTCAATACACATTTCAGGGAAGACAACTTTAGAAAACAGCAGGTGCACTTGGTTCCTTCAACGAAGCTCAAAGTTGGATATGTATTTGTACCCCTGAATTGCACTAGTACTTTTCATGTCATCCTTTAAACAAGGTGACCATTTATGAAATACCTATCTTTTGAAAGTTTCAGTGAAAACTACAAAGATCAATGTTAAAATACAAGGTCATGTACATCCTGCTTTCTATTAATTGCTTAACCCAGCCAGATAGGGAAATTTGAAGATGCATATACAGGCATATGTACACCTGTACCCATCTTGTTAAACTATGCAGCACTTCTGGGATACAGAGACTCTCCAAAATCTTACAACTGTTCTCTCATATGGCACATGGAATAACTTTACTCAATCTCAGAACAGCTCTGGCATTGATCTTCTCCAGTGAGGCACATTCTTTTTTGGATTCATCTTTACATGAATCATATATCAAAGATACTTATTATCCTCTTTGTTGTTCATGCTGAACACAGAATCACCTTACATCAAGCCATTAACCCGTCACTCATGATATACCAGGTTAACAGATGCACAAGGGCAAACAGAAGCTGTTGCATCACTGGAAAAAAGTTCATTCAAATATCTGATATGTCAAGTGCTGACAGAAACAAGTCAGTCAACCACAGAAATACTTCATACTGATAATGTTTTATCTTTAATACAGAAAAAAAAAATATTCCTTGTCCTAAGAAAGAATCTAGACGTTTTAAAAACTGACACTGAAAGGCAAAAAAAAAAAACCAACCAAACAAACAAAAACAAACAAAAAAAACCACACACACACAAAAAAAACCCCAAACAAAACCAAAATAAAACGAAAAATGCAGAAGCCACAGTTGGCAATGAACAAGAAACAGTTTTCAAGGCATAAAATGCCACAGAATAAAGCCTGTGAGTTAACATTTTCTGGAGACAATAAACTACAGCCAGTCTTGAACACTTTAGCACTGCTTACTGATTGGAGCTGCCTTCCATTCATCAGTGACACATAATCAGGAAAAGCTTTTTAGGTCACACATTTGTTCCTCCTAGAGGCATATACTTAAATGCATGGGATTCAACTTCAATACCAGTGAAGACTATGGTATTTTTATCCATTCATTTCTACTGAAACATTTATAACCTGATATGTGCTCCTCACTAAAGACAAAAGAGTTCCTATGTTATGAATAACTCTCTGCTATAGATCTCTGTACTTTCTCTCACTATCACTGGAATAGATCTCTGATTACTTGTGTGAGATGAGTACATTGTTTCATCTCATATATGGTTTTGTTAGGAAACTGCCACTGACATTCTTTTATAGTAACAAAATATCTCTTACATATTATTTATAGTACACATGCATACTTATTGATACATATATAACACAGGCAAATATCACAACAGAATTCCCACACACTTTGATATCAATTTATTACTTCCCTCTATCTGATTTTGACCATCAAATGATAAGATACATGTAAGTAATAAACTAAAAAAAAAAAAAAAGCCACCAAAAAATTAGTTCTGGGAGTAATAAACCAGATGCAAATGACAGAAATAAATGCAAAGGAGATTTGAATGCCATTCTACAACAAGTTAGTTCTTAACATGAAAAAATAACTTCAGAAGCTAATTTGCTTTCCACTGATTGGGAATCAAGCAGATATATTAAACAGTCAACACTTGTTTCATTATCATGTCACTATTCTCTGTAATTCCCTCAATTCTAATGGAGTGAAACTACAAAATTGGTGTCAGCAGAAGAAACCTGAAGCACTCTAAACAGACTTGAACCTGTGGCTTTCGTGATCTTTGCTGAATCTGCACTACAGTTAATATATAATTGATAAAGGAACCAGATGGAGAAAAGTCTGCCTACAGTTGATTCCAGGGAGCCTTGAAGACTACAAATCCCATTTTAGCCCTGGGAAGAGGAAGAAATGGCAGAAACCAGATATATAAACCAAAAGAAACATTAACTTAAATAGGCTATGTAACATAAATGAGGCTTCCACTGAGGTAATCTCGGTTTTACTTAATAAAATTACCCCCAAATAAATTAAAATGTAAGAATTTCTGGACTTCTCAGAATGCTAAAGGTAAGCACCTGCCTGTTGCATGCTTCCAGACAGAAACACTATAAACATACATCTGTGCACTTAAAGTCATACGTTTTTACTTCCCAGTTGAATTTTCACAATTTCTACAATTTTAATGTATCATATACATATCCCCAATGGAAGCAACTGAGTTAGTGAGTCCATTTAGGTGCCAACTTATAAACGTGAAGTGAGTCACAACCAGCACAGCAAGAAAGACAGCGTGTCTTTTCTGAAAGTCGAAATACAAGGTATGGATGTATGCTGCCCAAACATACGCATGGACAGGATGCTGTGTAGTAAATGCCCATCGTGACACACACTACATACCAGGCTCACGTCCAGGCCCCACAGAATGAGGACAATAGTATCCTCTGGAAGAACTCTCTGCAAAGCTACACTCAATTTTTAAATTATTTAGGCTCAAATTAAACTGTGTATGACTGAAATGCTGGGGCTTCAAGCCCAAGCCCCAAATTAAGGCTGACATATGGGTGATTCCCACAGCCCTTCACCAAGGGGGGGTGAGTTTGCCTTTAGGCTTCCCTCCAGGGTGCGGCCGGCCTGGCAGGGAGAGCCATTGGGTAAATGAGCCCCAGGTGTCCCACATTCAGTAACCAAAGGTCAGGTGTCCCACTTAGGGATAAAAGCTGGGACCACTTGCAGGCAGGGGCAGTGTCTGTCAGTGAGGTGGATGCCCTGTGCAGAGTTCCCTGTTGGGGAAGAAGCTCCTGCCTCCCTGGAACTGGGCTCCAGCCAGGTTTGGCTTTTGTAAATGTGGGCTGTGGAGAGATTCAGTATGTGGCTTCCTTGGTCTGATGTGTTTGGCTTGTTGACTCAATTGTCTCTTGACCCTTCTATGGGAAACTGCATTTCACCATTTATTCCACCCATTGTTGGTTGTGTGGTGTCATTGTTGGGGTCAGTGGGACTGGTGTTGATTATGTATAATCTGATTGACTTGTTTGTACCCCCAGCGCTCACCCATGTACTGACCCTTTTGTATCAAATACAATTTGATTATTGGTTTATCTTTATGCTGACTGTGGCCTTTATGCTAGGCCTGGTAAGTGGCAAAACAATCACTGACTCCAGTAAGTCCACTGAGGTTCTAGTAGTTAGACAGGGGAAATAAAAGTGTAGATGACTGGATAGTCATCCCTACATGGCAACTTTCCACAGTGAAACACTTAAAAGTACATAAGAGTTTCAATGAGATGTTACATAATTATTAGAAATACGTGTTTCAAACATACCATGTCTAGACATATTAAAGAAAAGAAAATACTTCACAGAGAAATTAATTATTTCATTCCATTCTGAAAGTTAGAGGATGCAAGTATAGAGTTTGTTACATTAGTACTTAACGCAAAGGTATCTTGCAGCACTGTCACTGGTGTAGAACAGATTAGCTAGATCTGACCCTATATGCTGTGCTAATAAATATAAACTTGGTCCCATACAAACAAGTTGAGCAACAGCTGGCATTTGAGTTTTCTTCTTCTTAACTCAGCTCACAGAATTTTAGAGCAGCAGCTGCTGATGGCTTGCCAGACATGTGCTCAAGTAAAATAAATTAAATTTATTCCCTCACACAAAAGTACTTAGAGATACTGAATTTTACTTAAAGCAGCTAATTTAGTGCCAACTGGATGTATTAAAAAGTCCTACTGCAAAAAAAAAAAAACAAACCAACCTAATTAAAAGACAATAAAGGTTGAAAATCTAGATGCTAAGAAGACTAGAAAGTCCAGATATTAGCACTGTTCCATGTAGGACCTGTGGGGTAATCTT
This sequence comes from Athene cunicularia, assembly GCF_003259725.1. NCBI lineage: Eukaryota > Metazoa > Chordata > Aves > Strigiformes > Strigidae > Athene > Athene cunicularia. The sequence goes on along the minus strand of NW_020799095.1, from coordinate 31,616,341 downwards.
TAATTCCAGAGGACACAATCTCATTGTTCATCTCATGTAGGCCTTCTGTTTTCTACAATGTTGAACAATAAACCTAAAATTACAGACCTATTCTGCACATTTTTATCGTTCATCATCTTTTTTCTGAAGTTGCACTTCTTGTACAGTCACTACAACATCCAATAGTTTTCCCATCTTTAATGAGCATACTTTCAGAAGATTGTTATTCTTATTTGATAGCTGGAATATCAATTCCAGATGAGTCCATTAATGAAGACCCTAGTCAGAGAGGGTTCTGGTCTGATCCTTCCAAGAACTTACAATTCTGTAATACTTTCTGTATTTGGAGCACATTTGTAAACTTCTGCTGTATTGCATACTCAGCAGTTCTGCAAATAAATCCAGACCACTTCAACTTTGAGATCACAGAGTTGTTTTAAGCCAGGTATTCCCAAGGTGGTCCACAAGACACTTACAGAACGATGTGAATCTGTGATTTAAGCAAAATATCCAGCCTTGCCAAAATCCAAACAAGCACCAAATCAATTTCCATTTTATTCATAAAACTATCCTCTCTCCCTCTCCCATATTCACTTACTGAGCTCTTAGTTCAGCAACAAAGTGATGCCTCACATCAAGAAAACTGATTTTAGATTATTTTTTTTTTTTCCTGAGTATCAGCCATCCAGTCATGGATATAGTTGTGATCTTAGGAAAAAGAGAATGTGGTTCTTGGTCTTGAAATACCACTTTGTAGTGTATACACACAATTCTAGGGTGTGAATTTCAGCTTTCAAATAAATGACTTTGTAACACTTTATATCACCTTATAATGAAGAGGTTTTCCTTTACTTTTTTATAGGTTTTATTAAAAGTCCCAGCACCATCACCACTAGAAAAGAAACCATATGAATGCATGGAATAATTTTGATTGCAACAAGCCTCACATTACTGTCCACAACTGCCCTAAATTCAGAGCTGTGGCTGAAACAGATGTATGTTGCCAGAGACATTTCAATTTGGCTCCTCAAAATAAGCAGACACTGGAATTAACGTGTCTGCTCTCTAGATATAAAACAGAAATGACAACATAACCTTGCACAGAAATGCTGTAAATTTCCTCATTAAAATTTGTGAAGCGATTAGATGAACATTATAGAAGACTGTACTGCTTAATGAAGATCATTAAAGAAAAGCCTTCATACACATAACACAGGAATCCATCACTTGGGCTGCCAAACAGTAATTGTTATTCTTAACACAGGCCAGGCCCTCAAAAAGGATGAGAGGCACATGGTCTTCTGCTTACTGATACTGGAAAGATACTGCAGCTTAGACACTGGTCCCTCCTCCTGCTGTCCCTGCCACCTCTGCATGTTGGTGGCCATCTCCTCCCTACCACCAAATGACTTATAACTGCACAGCTCAGTTCCTGTCCTGCCCTCCACCCTCCTCTGATTCCCAGCTTCACTGTCCCTCCCATGGGTCCCAGTCACTAGCACTGCCACCACCCTGCTTGGGCAGTCAAACACAGGACAGTAGCAGACCGACCCCTTGCTCCAGGCAGATCCCCACAGCCTGTTCCAAGTCAGACGTGTAACTAGTGTTTCTCAAAGGATCAGCTTATTTCCTCTAAACTAATTCTAAAAAAACCTCTTCTGGAATAGAGACCTTGGTTGTAGAAAACCACCAAGTTTTACAATTTCAGAGCCAATGTGTGTGGGATGAAAGGAGGAGTTGGGTAGCAAGGTGAGAAGTCTGCTGTCATGCTGGTACAGCCCAGCAGGCAGGGAAGAAAACTGAATGGGTTATGAAGAGACAGAATTCCCCAAAACTACTAAGCTGTGAAACCAACCAAAATTCAGATAAATCAAAGTCTGATTTTAAAATAATTCTTTAGCAGTTGTCATATTACCATCATTCATATTTTTAAAACATATTATCTGAGATACTGCAGCTGACTGCTGGGATTATGTTTCTCAGAACAAGAAGAAATTCTGTGGATATTAATAACATGCAGCATCTGTTTCCAATAGTTAGTTTCTAAGGTAGGTAGACAACAAACTTTCCATATCTGTCCTATTCAGCAGTACAAAGAACAAACATAAAAGCTTCATAAAAATGCAGAAAATTGTAAAGAAAAAAAAAAGAGGTTCAAAGAGAGAAACAGAAAATGGAAAATTATCAATGATTTTTACAAGTTTCTGCATGAAGTTTTAGAGGTTACTGAAAAGTTCACATTGGATATTTACAAGTAGAAAATTCATGACAAGCTCACAGCAAAGGAAAGCTCAAAGAGTATGTGAATGTAATACTTTAGTGGTGTTTCAGTTCATTGCATATAAGTAATAATGAAAGTACTAAAAATACTCAAAGAAACAAGTTTTAATACTTGGTGTCCTGTACTAAATTGTATTGGAAATCACAAAGAAAAATAATCAAAAGCATCAATCAATAATCAATGGTAAACCAAATGAAGCCTTTCTGTCAAAGAAGAAAATGTACTACATGTTAAGAAAGGTATCAATTATTGAGGTAATATATTTATTCTATGAATATTTTGATTAAACAAAATTCCTCAAGCCTTGGTGAGCAATAGGAATTCTGGTATCTATGGCTTTTTCAAAAACTATTCATTTTTTCTACATACTTGAAAAGTTTTGTGTAATTCTTACATAAAGAAATCAAAAGTACAGTGAGTACACTATGAAACCTACTACCCCAACCCTTTTTTATGTATCTCTCATCCAAAATATACATACATTAAATGAATGCTTTTCACTGCATTTATTTATTTAAATAGTTGGGTGATATCCTTTACTATGATTTACTGACATAATGACTTGAATATTTTCGTTTTTATTTTTCCCTTCTTTGTCTTATGACTACTCCAATAGTTCCTTCAGAGCACACACACACAAACAAAAGAAAAGCTAAGATGACTCATTTGCAATATTTTATATAACAAAACAAGTGGAATATTGTACACACATAAGCAAAGCCATGAAAGACTATTAAGGCGCTTGGGGAAACAAAAATGTATTTTAACTTTTTCATTACTTCTAACACTAACTAAATACACCATCAGATGATATTATTTTCCTGTAGCCATCTCTTGCATTGACTGAAAATTCACTGACTGAAAATACAAATAGCCTAGACTACAGCAATAACAGAGATTATGAAACCTTCAGTTACACATTCAATGTTTGAAAAGGACAGGATGCTGAATTTATTCAATGTTCAATTGTTTTGGTTTGGGTTTTCTGGTATCAAATACAGTGTAGGCAAATTCATCCTTCCTACCATTGGTAGAATTTTCTTCTCTGTTATTAGACAACATGATCAAGCATTTCAAAACCAAATTGCTAAAAATGAGTAATGACGTTTAGAGCAGTGATATTCAAAATAACTACCTGAACTGTGCAAGCCTTTCAGAGAGACCCTTTCAAACTCACACAATGTTGTATTTGAATCAATGAAATCATCAGTGAAAAGCCAGCACATATCAGAACCTGTTCTACCATGTCACATCATTCTCAGGGACAAGCAACCGACGGAAAACAAGGATTTTGAAACAAAACTGCTCTGAAACATGCTCTTAAAAGCAAAGATGACAATATTTGCCATCTTGAAGACTGTGAATCAAGAAAGATACCGGCTTGTACAGCCTTTTTTGTTTCCACCTTTCTCATATCTACTTATATTTGCTATAAACAAAATTATATGATGGATCTGTATCTCTGCTTCTCGTGTTTTAGAATCTATGTGCAGGAAAGACAGGAAGTGTGCTGTGAGCAGCCAGTCCAGGACAGATCAAGGGAAAACACCTGTCTCTGGCTTATAATATCTTTGCAGTTAAAGTCAACAAAGAGGCTCTGAGGAGAAAAGGCAGAAATGGGAGACAAAGAAAAGGCAATTAAATAAAGTTCAGCTTGTCCAGGTAATATTATTTATTACATACACAGATTATCCTCTTGGACTGCCCAACACAACCCAATATAATCAAAAGTATTGTACTGGAAAAAGGCCACAAATTACATCATCTTTCATGAACCGAATTAAATGTTCCAGCAGCAGAACAAGCGCAGGAGCATGTCTTGGGCACTGATGGATGAAAGCAATGGGAACTAGCAAGTGGCAGAATGATGTTTAGCAATTTCTTGTGTCTGTTAACTGGAGTGTCACATTGTGAGTGGTGTCAGAGTGGCCTCCTGAGCTGAGAGAAGAGCCAGTAGGTAAACACATGAAGAAAAAATGGGAGAGATTCATATAAATGTAACACAAACCTCTCTATTCCAACAAGATTCACAACATACAACACTGGGGCTGCAATGGATCTTAAATTTAAGCTAGTGAAGAGGCAGCATTACTCCAGCCTCCTCCTCCTCCTGTGCAGGGAAGGCTGTTTTCTGCCTCAGTGCCGCAGCAGTGGGCAGGCAGGAAGCATGCAGTGGCCAACGACAATGGCCTCTGGTGGGGTCTCTCCTCTGTCCATTGTCCGCTGACATGCATTTGGAGACAGGTTTACTTTGTGCAGCAGGGGCCTGCAAATTCTTCTATGCTCTTCTTGGTACCACTGAGGTCCCTGTTGCAGGGCTGGCACAGATTTCCTGCCCCAGCAAGCTGAAACTGGGCACAGATGTCCCGCCCTAACAAGCTGAAACTGAACTAGGAGAAGCAGGCTTGGTGTCTGAAAACAGTCCCATTTCTACCTTCTTCAGCTTACTGGAGTCTGCAACTAGTGAAACAGGTCCCTGTACATTAGCAAGTTCAAGTATACTTGTAGCAGTTTCCCTTTGCTAGTTTTAATAAGAAACAGTCCTTTGCAATTCCCTTAAATAGGCCTTAAGTTCATCTTATTTGTTTGCCTTGGGCAAGAGACTATACCCTTCTGAGTTGTGAATAACTGGCATGTTCTACCTTCTCATCCCAGTTCTGACAGGGAAATGTAAACAATTCTCCAGCACAGAAAGAAGGAATTTCTTTCAAATCAGTTTTTCCTGGGTCCTGATGTTCACTGTCACAGGTCAATCTTAACTACTAGACAAGCTGATCTGTTGTGTTATAACAATATCACATTGTACCTATTTGGTTGGGGAATCACACTGAGAAATCTCTGACATTCAAACTGAAAAAGTTAATCTATTGAAATCATAGTAAGAGTTCTGTATTTACTTCAATAATTAGTTGCTTTTATTAATTCTTATATCAATTCTCTATCTAATTTGCTACATCAAACCAAGGAACCAGAATGTAATCATTTGCTTAAGAAAAAAAAATAAAAATTACTTTTCCACCTTCTAGATCAGAAATCCACATATTATGTGATGACAAAGTGGCAGAGAAATTGCCTTCAGTTTGCGATTCACCCAAATTTGTATTTGGAGAGTAGTCCAGGAACTTGTCACATCACAAAAAAGCCTGCAACCTCGAAAGAAATTACTACAAATACAAGTTTTATTTTCTGGTCTACTTTGTCATTTTTTAGCATATTTTCAGTTTTGCATCATGGAAGTACAGAAATTAAACCCAACTCACAGACACACAAACATGTGACCATCGTTTAACCAGCAAATTGCTTTGGGTCTCACTGACCTTGGCAACTTAGCAAAATTCTTATTTCCAGCTGGTTGAACCGTTCTTGAACAACTTTTTTTCTACCGCAGTAGTCACAAACTGGTTTTTCTGTATCATCTATCATCCATGTTCTCTGTCTAAATGTATTTTTTCCGGAATAATATGACTTCCCTAACACAAAACGTCTACACTGTTCCTTGGGTATTTTTATAGTATGTTAGGAAAATAAGGAGTTTTTTTCCCCCCTATAATCATGCCATTTCTCAAAGAGTACAGAAAGAATTTCTGTTCAGCGCTCCTGTGACAGAGCCTCACAATAACAACTGTTACTATGAGTGAGCTTTGCACTTGAAGGCAGAGAGATTTTCTTTGAATCTAGCCAGAGCTCAGCCATGAGTGACTGCAGAGAGCTCACAGAACAAAAAATCACCTCTGTGATGTCTCCCTGTACCATAGGTAAATGCCGCTATTTCTGGGAAGAGTTTTTATATTCTCTGTTCTGTCTCCTTTTCATCTCTCTCTTTTAAGAAAGCTCTTTCAATTCATGTCTGAGGTTTATTTCAATCTACAGTACTTCAGCATTTTTCTTTAAAATTTACAAGGATCACTTAATTGAGCTTAGAAATGTAGCTATGACTGGGGTCAAGCCCTTAACCATAAGTATCAGTACTAGCACAAAAATAAAAAAAAAAATTAAAAAAAAAAGAGATTATGCTGTATCTCCTCAAATCCAAAGCAATTTCACAACTCAGAATAAAATAAGAGGAGAATATTTGGCCTAAACACCACATTTGCAAATGCACAACTGGAGGAAGGTTGCCCAATGGGAAGTCCTGTGCCTATGGCTGGCAGAAGCTTGGCAATGGTAAGGACAAGCTAGGTTGCTGAACTGGTGAGGACGAGCTAGGTTGCTGAACTTTGGACCAGAAGATATTTGCTGTACAATCTGCCAGCTTTCCTTAGAATTTTCCTATTTTTTTAATTTAATTTTTAAAAAAATCTTTGTGAGTTTTAAGAAGTCCTCTCCATGGGGATGGGAGAGTATACCACAACAGATCATAAGCCAGTTTAAAAATGTTTTGTGACAAGTTCACTGGAGACCTGTTCAAATGTTGCTGTCTTGGTTCCCACCAGGGAGTGGAACACACATGGGACTCAAAGACACACCTGACCCTGGAACACCCTTTTCTATGGCAGACTTTATTACCTTTGGACACTTTGGAGGATGGGTTGGACAAACAGAATATATCTTAAATTATGCAATGAATACATTGAGATGTTTGACTTTCAAAAGGCTTGGGTGACATGTGTTATACAGGTGCTTTCCAACATTTAACACAAGCCAAGTTAAGATTAAAACAAAATGAAAAATATTTCCTTACAACTTCCAAGGCAGTCAACATCTAAAAAACGTTTACAAAGACAAAAGTGAGGAAGTCAAATCCTTCTCCAGAAAACTTCACAGAATTTCCTGTGTTTCTACTGTATTTTCTCTCTTTCTGTATCTCTTAATCCTCAGTCTGCAACCCTCATTGAGCACCTCTCTTTGGTGAAGCCCTTTGGTGAACCAATCTGATCACTGAAGTCCTCCTCAATGTTTGTCACTGAGAATTTATTTCCTCCTGATTTACAAAAATGCATGGTCATTTTTTCCGTCAAAATACTGTTTTGTTTCCTCAGAGATGCAAATATTGCCTTCTTAGATCAAGTATCATCCCATGTATTTGTCTGGCTTAATGAAAATTTCTTTGCCTCAATCAAGGTAATGTTTATTTCCTTCTCCTGCCCTTTGGTGACTTGTTGTGCCTGTTGTCTTCTCCTAGGGTATGTATTATAATCTATACAAAACCTACACAAATATGTTAGCCCATGTATACGTTGACTATTACTAAAATATAAATAGGATTAATGGATCGTGGCACATTGCTGATTCAATAGATCAAACATGACAATACTTCAATGACTTACTAGCTGTCATTACACAACATATTTTAATTAAAATTTGTAAAAATTCAGCTGTCCATATTACTTGAATTACGGTACTGTCTTTGCAGATATATACATGCAAACAAGTATCCTTAATGAAATGTGTGCACTAGTTCGTAACAACATTAACCATTTCTCTCACAAGAACAGCTTCCACGTACACGACCCCTCTCCACCTATTTTTTTCTAGACACATGGCATAGCTATTGTGTGTCTGCTGAATTCTGCTCTTTGGCATCCTCTCTAAATTTCTCTTTATCCTTTCTATAATTCTTTCAATATGAATAGTTTATCATTCCTCACAAACACAATCTAGATTAAACTCACTTCTAGCCTTGCATTTGGACTTTTGTGGATAAATTCTTCCGGTATAATTATAAATTAACATTGGCATACCTCAGGTATGCTTTACCAAAAGCTGGAAGACTCAAGATGAAGGAATTGCACTGACAACATAATGGCTAAACAGTATTTTTATTTTCTAAAAATCTATAGCCTAGGAACAATGTTTCATCACTTGTTGTTTTAATATTATTATGCAGTAATAGAGATTCTATAAAATGGATAATAACCTATTGCCATATTTCTTTGTGATCACAAGACAGATAGGGTATCATCAATCAATGGATACAGTCTTAAAGCAACTGTATGACTAAGCCCTTTCTTCCTTAGCTTCTGGGGATCAAGAACCAGCATCTTCTATTTATTTACTGGTGCTGGTTTTGTGTAGGGCCACACTATTTTAGCACACTTTCAATATTCTGGGAGGAAAAAAAAAAAAAAAAGACTAAAAACCATGAGATTAACTGTAGTAGACCACTTTTCTTCTCTTTTGGACAACCTTTTACTATGTTTGTTTCTGATTAGGCAGAAAAATAATCAAACTAGTGTATCTTCTTAATCTTTTACATGGCCTGCAGTGGGCCAAGACTTGCACATAAATGCTGCTCTTAGAAATAGTAAATTATCCAGTTTCAGTAAAATCTGTGCCTCCCAGGTTAATTAAAAAAAAAAAAAAAAAAAAAAAAAAAAAAAAAAAAAAAGCCACAACATGAGGAGTATATTATGTAATATATTTAGCTCACGTTTACAGCTGGTTAAACGGACCCGCTTATTTCCAAGTCAGGTAAAACCAGAGAAACATTGAAAAAGTTGTATACACAACTTACTGAAAAAAACAACATAATCACAAAATAGGGGAAAAGCATTAGTAAAGAAAAAGAGAGCACTTTTAACTGGGATAGTTTCTGGAAAAAAATGAATGGAAATAGCGAAGCAATAAATGAAGCAAGATGTTTTACTGAAAATAGAGGTATCAATGCCTGGTATATTAGACCAAGTTCCATGCACAAAGCCATAAACAGAAAAGATTATAAAATATGAAGATAGTGTTATTGTTAAAAGTCTGGTTATAAACTCTGAAATAAACTTTACAGAGACGAGGGACAAGATGAAGCACCTGACTGCATTTTGCCAGATGTAGAATACGTAGGTTACTATTCCCATAAAGTTTATAATTGTCACTACCTTCAAATTATTTATTTCCAGAAGCAACACAAAACCAAAGAGCATTCCTTCTTTCACATCATGCCTCTAGTGGCACACAGTATGGTCCTAGCCACATGTGTGCACTTGAATATAGATGCACAATTGCAAGTACATGCTGCAGTGGTTTCTTCAGCTGTTAAACAAATACTATTTCAGCCAAGTGAAGCAGCAGAGTGGTTCCATCTAGAGGAAGAGTGTGTAAAATCTAGTCATTCCTGATGACTAGTTATTTTTAAATAAAGAACAGGCATAAACTATTAATACAGCATGCTCTGTATAAAGGGCCTTCTACCGGGTGTCACAGCTCCATGAATAATCTGTTTCTTACAGCAGTGTAATTGGACAGAAAAGATAATGTTGTAACTATCAGCATTATTAACATCTATATCCTGGACAGTCCTGGCAATATCTGCACCCATAAATAATGTTAAAGTAGGTGTGACTAGGACTGACATAAAAGAGCTCTACATGTGAACTTGTTCACTGAGGTATAAATTACATGTGCAATGCAAACAAAAACACCTCCTTGACTCTCAGACCTAATTTCATCTTGCTTTGACTAGCAGAACTTTTTAAGGACTCCACAAAAGCCAGAAGCTTCATTTTCTGCTACACATAAAAGGCACATCAACTCACTACTTAAATAAAATGAGTTCTTTCGGCACTTTTAGGATGAAGCAAAGAACTGACCTTCCTTTAGTAATCTTCTTTGGCCTCTTCCAACCTATTTTCATCTTGACTCTCTGTTTCTTCTTTTGTTCACTAACCAACAACTACCTTTTCCCTCAATATGCCTGCTGGAAGGGTATGTTTAATCACACCAGAACCACTGCAAGACTTTTTCCAGAAGAGTTTCTGCTCATTAAAGCACTCTTGCTATGTTCAGCACTTCACCAAATCTGTCTTTTCAATTCAAATCTAAAAGTTGGGGGTTTTTTAATTTTTTATTTTCCTCTCATTTCCGTTTTAGTAAGTTATTAATTTTGCCACTCTGGCGTAGTATAAATATAGTAAGAAAGACATCAAACACGGCAATCTTCCTCAGAGAAGTCAGGACACTCAATTAGTATTGTAAGACAGCCATTTAATTTATCATGACTTCACAGACTCATAAAATTGTTATGGAATGCCAGCTCATCAGAAAATGTATTCAAATTGCCAAGAAGAATTAAATTTTTCCTCCACCACTGAAATCAGTAAGCATTGTACCCAAAGACATTACATACCCAAGAATAACAGAAAGAAAATGTTGAAGGGGAAAAATATTGTCAGGGGAGAACACAAAAAACAAACCAACAGAAGACCAAGAAGAAAGGAGAAAAACATTTTTACCAGGTGAGGATAGCAAAGCTCAGTGTGTATGAAGTGGGAGAACAGGCAAAAGATAAAAAGAATGTGAGCCAGAAAGAAATGAAGGATGCAAATGGATTATATTTTACTTGTAACAATCTCTTAAATTGGTTTTAAGCGCTTATATTTAATACACTTTTTTTCAGGTTTCATAGAAAACATTATACTTCTGCACACCTACTTGTGCAGCAGGATTCTCCTTCCATCAAAGAATTGCAGCTTTGTGGAAAGGAGGCACTTCAGTCATCTTTCCACATGATTTGTCCACTGCTACAGGATGAATCACCGGTAAGTCTGAAGACAGAGTTTACAAGTCCTGATTCCCACTTATTAACTCCAAGAGACTAATAATAGAGCATACAGTGCCATAACTGTATGACTTACTGCAAATTTGCAACTTATTTTGATGAATATTACACAGGTTTCAGAAAGCACATAATCTTTTTAAGAACAACTTATTTAAAAAACAGCTTCAGAAATCTCTACCATTAAAATAATATGCATAAAGTCAAAATCAAGGTTGCTATTGATATAAGAGGAGAAGGTTATAAGAGAAGCAGATTGATTTCACAAGTCTGAGATTTTCTTGCCAGAACCAATGGAAAGAATGTTACTACTTTTATATACCCAAATAAGTGGAAGGTAACAAAATAATGCCCCAGTTTAGCAATTAGCGATAGTATTGTCAAGGAAATATTCAGTCTCAACAGATGAGGATAGAGGAAAATAACTAAAATGTGGTTCTCTAATTCTTTATTTCAGTGTATTTAAAATTGTGATATTTTAATGTTTTAAATCTAATGTTCAAGCAGTTACACTACATACAAAATGAAAGAGAGCAGGCCCTTATTGAATATATTGTCACAATATTTTATCCACCAGCCATATTGTTAGACAATTTTACTTCAGAATGCACAATGAGCTATAAATATTCCATTTAATTTTCCTAAATGTAAGAATGTTTTCCAAAAGACAAACCTTTTGCTAGTTAATTAAATTCAAAGGTTGTACCTAGGGAATGCAGCAAGAAGAAAAGAATTTAAAGAAAAGGGACACTTTTTAAAATTTTGTTTCTTTAAACAGATACTTGTAGTCCAAACTCTATTCTCGTAAAATGGAATGAAATCATTTAAATGCAGCCACAGGAGTTAAAAATAAGAAATTATGACCACCTAATATGTGAGAGGAAAAAAACAAAACCGGAGCAAATGCGTGCAGTTTCACTTGGAAGGACTGCAGCTACAATGGAAAGAGTTTAGCTTCAGTAATACTCAACTTAATAAATACAGGCTGTTAGACAATTGTAGTAGACTAAATGTAGATAAAGGGGATTTATTTCCCTTTAATTTGGGCAGTGCAAAGTTTTCCCTGGTTTGGCTGGTATACAACAACTGGCAGAGTCTTGGTTCAGGACACTTTCCCTTTAAATACTGGCACACCAGTTTATTCCACTTTATTCACTTACTGTTTTCTTCCCATACTACCAAAGCAAAATATTAGAAAAGTATGGTACAGAAGAAAGTAAAAGGACTTCCAACTGATATTTAAAATACAGAAAGCATCCCCCAAATCCAGAGATTCTGAGTTGCTCCCTAACAGTTTTGTCAGCCATACTCTCAGTACCAAGGACAGTCCAGTCACTTAAAGGATTGACTTTTTCTAGTCTAGCTAATTCCTTTAAGGTCTAAATATACTGTGTTTATGCTAAATTATGTAATTCAATTCTCATCATCAGAAAACCACAACTTCTTTATGATTTCTTTCCTCCTTCCCACCATGTTGTTTTTCTGCCTACAAGACATAAAGAGGAGAATCATAGAGGTAAATCCTGATAACAACAGTTCAACAGCTGCCTTAGCCTGCAATTTCTGCTTGTAAACAGCTCAAACTTCCACTAAAACTGACAAAAGCAGCAATGGAGAAGAGAAGAAGAATAGATGCAAGGCTAGGGCTGATGGCCCACGAGTATTAAGGGCCACAGAAACAGCCCTTGCAGGTGCAGTCCTGGGAAGGAAAAATACAAGACTGGGACTAATGTCAACAGATGGAAAAGAAGTTTGCAAATGTGAAGCAAGATTTCTGCATGTCAAAATCAGAGAAGCATGGTGGAGAAGAGGAAAAGAGTAGCTGTATCTGGAAAAAAACAACCCTATAAATCAGCAGTGAAGAAGAGATAGGGATGTAGTGAGCAAAAGGAACAAGAACAGCATCTGCAAAGATAAAGAATGGTCTAGTGAGAAACATGATTAAGTGATAGATGGAAAAGATTACAGTCTCAAGAGGAACAGACAAAAAAACCCTAGTCCAAACCTAACAACACCAAAAAGAGAACATTCCCTCAGGAGGTCCGAGATATCCTCCAGACACAGGCACAAAAAGCCTGCCGTCTGGATCCTGCTCACTGCTGCAGGCAGAAAGCTCTCCAATTACAGTCCCCATCATTAGAAAAGAGGCATCTTGAAACAGAACCATACCAAGGTCCTTAATTACATTAAACTAAAATACACAATGCAAGCCATACCATAAATTTCATTACTAATCTTTAAATAAAGTTTATATTGTTTTGGAATGCATTTTTTTAATATTGTATTGTGACAGTCTTTTGTTAAAGTGTATAGTCACAGTAATGAGTATTTGCTTTCCAGACATCATCTCCATGCTTTAATAAATTAGTTATTATATATATCTGAAAAAAAAATAATCTTTGAAACACTGGCTCAGACTTATTCTGAATAGTCCTTTCAGCCAGGCAAAAGTGTCATTTAATAATTCTAAACAAACAATATAAAAAGGCAAAAATTCAAAAGTCAACAAGGTGAGTTTTCAAACTACTAAATAAATAAGTACTAAATACAGTGTTGGGAAATCCAGACAACAGAAGATTTTAAGCTGTTACTAAAAATACAATGGATTCCAGCCTATGGCTTGCCTATCCAGATAATCTTAAACTGGCCCTCCCTGGCTACGTTCACCTACTCCTTGTTGTGCAGCTCTAAGAGTGGCAATAAACATGTTCTCTGCAAACACACTTGCATCCTGAGAAGCCAAGAAGCTTTCCAATACACTAAGGTGCTCAATGCACTTGGATTTACCTGTCTTCTGTGTGCTGGCAGGTGACTTCCAGCTGTGCATTAGGTCACTTCCAAGTTTACCATCTTGAAGAGTCCTTCAAAAAACTATGCAGACTCTCCTCCTGTACCTGTCATTGCTTTCATTTGCCATGGATAAAAAGTTGAGACAACCCCTATTATGTTGCTGTATAAGCAATTCTTCCAAGCAATTTTGGCAGGTATGTTGCACCACTGCCAACAAGACCACTCACAGCAGTAAGAGGAGACAGTCCATACAGTCAGTCAAAGTGGTTGACAGATAGATGCTCTGTTCAGAAACATGCAGACTCTGGGAATATCTTGGACTCTGCGTTCAAACAGCCTTCATTTCTAGACACTTCCAGGGAGAATAGCAGAGAACTGAAAACAGATTTCTGAGTGACCTCCATCAGACTGCAACTTCTGAAGGCTGGACCAACAGGTGGATAGACTGGACTAAAGTTTGAAACCTGAAATACATTGGCCAGTCTTCAGGCTCCAGTGCTTCTAGGCTATTTTGGACAACATACGATTAGTACTAATGTTTTAGATTTCAAGTTCCAGAAAGAGATGAGATTGTCCACTGGAAGAACTCTTCCATACTATCCCAAATGGATCCCATTTGACAAATAGCATGACCCCATCCCACAGACATAACTAAAGGAATAAGGTGAAGATGTTATTTGGACTTATCTCCAGCTTTCACCATGAAAGTGTCAAATATAAAGGTGATAACACGGAATTGAGTGTTAATATGCAGTCGTAACATACATATGACATACCCTACCATGAGAAGCTGCAGATTATGACACATCATACTAAACATAGTGCATTATATGCCCCCCATATTGCCCTGATTACCCACCCACAGAGAGAAACTCTCAGAAGAGGTAGAGAAAGAGTGAAAATTTAGTGGATGCAGGCAGTACACGGTACCACACTGAAGGAAGAGTCAATGGCCAGGAAAGCCTAGGGAGAACACCTAAGCCAAATTTAATCTTGTTAATATTGTACGGGCTGCACATCATTCAATAGCACCAAAACCTGGAGAGAAGGTAAAGATGGATACAAACCATCCAGGCCGTCAATTTTATCCCTGCACACAGATGCAGGACTAATCTCTCTGCAAGAAAGTTTATCATGCAGGAGACCATAGAAAGGAGCAACATAAGAATACAACTATCTTCTCCACCAGTAATGCTGTTCCTCCAAAGAAACAACTTGAGTCCATGTAACTAATTGCAGTGATCTGTCTATTCCTGACCCAAAAGACCATCAGAGAGACTGAATATGACTTACATCTACACAATTTTTAGGACCCGGAGGAGAAAGAGCTGTATTGGTTGAAAAACAACAATCAGTTAGATTTGGTCATATTTTTTTGTATACATAAAGTACATTATCTTAAAGTCCTACAAAAATAAAAAAACAGCTTCTAAGTTGGATCATTTACCAATACAATTTATAACCATCTTAAGAACTGTAAACTAATAACCCAGAATAAAAATCTAATGTTTTTTCCTAGTGAGTCAGACATTAATAAAAAGGGTCATATCTTGGCTCACTTTAATTTTAGTGCTTTCATCCCAAAAGAATCACACAGTACAACCTCAATTAGACCAATGCCGTGGGGAGCACCAAAAAAATTCAATAATAACGGGTTTGGATAATCAAGAATTTGAACAACAGAGAGAATTTTCATTGTAATTAAGTTATTTGAAAACACGGTAATCCTTCACATAATGGGGTTCAGACCAAAAAGATCAAGGGCAAACTCCATTTCACTTATCCTAACTAAGACAGAGCAACCTTCTTTTTTGTAAACAGCGAGGTATCTAGAATACCACAAGGCCCAGCAGCATTGCACAATACCCTTTACACAACAATTATCACAAAATAAGGTACAAACTTAAGTACTTTATAAGACATTCACTAAGCATCTTTCTCTCCATTACCCACAAACATCAAAAAAATGTTGGAGTTCATGGAGTTCAATGTGTTTAGTCTGAGACTAAACCTGAGTAGATGTCATGGTGGGTAAGAAACAAGAATGCTGACACTTCCAGTTTGTGAAGCATAGTTTGCAAACAGGCAAATATTTTTATTCTGTCTAGATAATATTATTCACAGTGGCTGGTGCTACTATAACAATAGCAAGGAGAAATTAAAAGGTGAGTGGTGCATCTCAAGAGGTCATTTTCATATGCCCTAAACTCCACTGCCATGAAAGAGCTAACAAATAAGAAGTGCTTTCAGTGTATTCATACTTCAATTTCTGCATAACAGTGGGAACAGCTATATAACAAGTTAGTATCTGCATAAAAACTTTGATTTTATATTAAATTGATGGTTAAAATGAACTACACATTGGGTTTTGCATAATTTATGCTAAATGCTGTGCTGTTTAAGTTCTAACCTTGTGCAAAGATCTCATCTGAATCTCTGTGCTTCTGCCTGCTTCTTAAGAACAGTATCAACTGTTGCACTAGTGAGAACAAAATACGTCTAAATTCAGATTAGCTGTGCAAAACAACTATGACACATTTCTAATTGTTTACATCTTTGCAATATGTTCTGAAGGAGATTTCTTTTTAATAAATTTATTCTCACGACCAATCCCCTACACAAACTTTGACTTAGATCACACCTATTTATGCCTTGCTTATTCTGTGATCATTTTTTTAAGTGCTGTGTAAAAGCGCTTTCTATGACACCAAGAAACAGAGCATTCCTGACAACAGAACTATTTCTCTTGATATATTTGTTCTTTTCTTGTGCAACAAGCTACAAGCTGCTTGTTGCAAATACTCAGCAATTTCAATTTGCAGCTCAGCCAGATCGTTTCAACCTCCTGTTTCTTATCACATGTATCTGACAACTGAACAGCAGAATAGAAAAGGAATGTTAAAACATAAATGAATTACTTGGGAGATTATCACATCAGCTGAGTATAGTTCAGACATATTTCAGCTAATTCCCAATCTTTTTCATTACTAATACTTAAGGTTTGGCACTGGTCTTCCTTGTGGAATTTATTAGAGACAGCCATTTTGCAATACAGAGCAGCCTTATCATACCAGAGTATTGAAATTCCCTGTTCTGGAAAGCAAACAAACCTTGCAAACCATCAGGCCATACTTCTGCCACTGTGCTACTGCTCTTTTTCAAAATAACTAACTCACAAGATGATTTTTATGTTCCTTGGGGTCTTTCAAATAATTTTTGCGCCGGTCTATAATTGCTTATAACTTTCACTGATTTTCAATTATCATATATGGATGAATAGAGGTCCTTTTCTAATGACTCTACTTACATGGAGCTACTAGCAAGAAAAAATAGACAATTTAAGAAAGAAGTCAGGAAGGTCAGACTTCCAGTCTTTTAATACTGCAGGTTAATTGTAAATAAGTTATATTCTTGATACAAACAAGTTCTGAAAAAAAAAACAGATGACAAGAAACTCAAACCTGTTAAAACGATCCTTGTGTCTGTGCTGTAAAAACTTATTTCACAGATACTTAATACTCTAGTTGGTCACTCAGATATATATTAAAATACCAAGCTGAGGCATACCATACCATCTAATATATCAGGAGTTGAACACACAAGTTAGCATCATTCTAGTACAAACAAAAAACTTACATAGGAAACCCGTACTCGCCGTCGGTGCACCAGCCCACAGCACTGCATGAAGAGGACAGCAGACAACAATCAGGGTATGCTTTCACCAAGCTTCGGTCATTCCCGTCTCCTCTGAGACACTGTCCATGTCTCCTCACTTTTCAGCCCCAGGTGCATGGAAACAGGTAGAAAAACAGACACCTCCAGCTCCCAAGCTGTCCCTTTAAATTATCTTGAAGATAGATGAAACTTACTTTCTCTGAGTAAATCAATCTCTTCGTTTTCAGATGATAAAAAAAAAAAAAAAAAAAAAAAGCAGAAAAAAAAACCCAACAACAAAAACCCAGAGGCACGTCTTTATTTCCTCAGCATCCAGTCATTACAAAGCAAATTCCGTATTCATATACATCTTTTACTACACGTGGCATAAGGTATGTATCAACCATTCTGAACTTAGGAAAGACAGAGACGTAACAGGATCTTTTTATCTCAGACTACTGCAACACCCAGCTTTCCGTAGGTCTCTTGCTGCTGCTGCTGCTGCTGCTGCTGCTGCTGTTGTTATTGCCGCTGCTGCTATTACAGCTTTCTTCCCAGTGCACAGACCAGCAAGAGCATCTTTCCTGCAGCGTTACCTCTGTTCTATCTTGGGCATATCTGATTTGTTATTTAACCCTTCCCAACAGCCTGAAAAAATGACGGAGTCTAGACTTCAATTCACTCTGGATTCTCAAGACTACAGAACCACCCTCCAAATAGTCAGATGCTTTGTCTGGCGATACGTGTTTCACATGAATTGTAGCCAGGACTGCTGAATGGCCTTACTACCTGACTCACATCAGAGGCACAGTCTCCTCTGCTGATACTCTTTATAAAAGGAACTTGAGAGAACATCAAAACTCAGAATACACACTTAGACTTCAGGATCAACACCCTTTTTTTCCTTTTACCTAAAACACTGACACAGCTAATTAAATACGTGGATAATTGAGACTTATGGATAATGATTTAGGAAAGATAAATATAATGAAAAATTATTATCATTAAAGCAATAAGGGGACACTTCTGAAATCAGGTCAGATTAAATTAACCTGTTTATGGTCACAGTTTATCACTTTTCTTCTGGAAGAGACTGAATATTCCAGTACTGAAGAGGCTTAATATCTATATTATATCTTAAAATTAAATCCTTCAGTACTTTATGGCAGTGGTCTAAGAGTCTCAAATATCTCCAGTACTGTACATCTCCATTAGATGAACACATGATTTTTTTAACACTGAGGCAAAATTAACTATTTCACCACCAGCATTTTGCTAAAAAATAGGATACACAGTATGCTTAAAATACTAAAATAAGAGGACCAATATATTACTTTTAAAAAATAAAGATAATTTTCTTGTTAATTTCATGATTGAGTTTATTATTAAAATCTGCAATAAAAAAAAAATAGAGATTATACAAGATATTTCTATCCTGGCTTTACGTAGGATGTGTGATGATGACTAATGACAGGGTTAAATCTTCTCAAAAGAGTAAAGAAAAAGATATGGTGCTCCTCAGAGATTAGTTTGGCTTCCAAGCTTAAAAGAGGGGACTCCAAAGAAGACAAGTTATCTGTGTAGGCAAAATGGTATCAGGTACTCAAACTGGCTGAAAGGTCAGGAGAGAGTTTTGTTCCTGTGGAAGATAATGCAGGTCTGGCCATAGAAGTGGGAAGCCCTCTAACTCTGTGCTGAAATCACATAACTAAGAGAGTGAGAGTTAATCATAGAATACCAGGCTGGAAAGGACCTCAAAGATCATCTGGTCAACCTTTCTGGCAAAAGCATGGTCTAAAGATGGCTTAGCACCCTGTCCAGCTGAATCTTTAGAAGTGTCCAATTTACATTTATAAGCCCAAAGTCTGGCAACTAAAACTCAGTTTAGGCACCTAACTCCTGCCAATTTCAAGTACATTTTTTTTCATGTGCAATTCACTTCTTAACCCCCCCCCCCCAAAAAAAAAAAAAAAAAAAAAAAAAAAAAAAAAAAATT
>NW_020799095.1:31525916-31597103 GCF_003259725.1 Athene cunicularia | reverse complement strand
GGATTTTTTTTCCAGACCATCTAACAACCAGCAGTTCCTATGGATACCCCTGGGTTGATGGGTCTTTCTAAGCCAAAAGTACTTTTGGTGTAAAGCCACAATTATTAGTGAAGATGTATTGCTAATAACTCATCTCAGCTGGACCTGCACATGCTCTCAACATCTTAAAAAAATATAATAAGACTAATAGAATTAAAAACAGGAAATCGTGGATGTAAGGATCTAATCTATACACTTAAATCTAAGTTAGGTTTATTTTACCTCCTACCACACAGTCAGAGAGATAATGTTTTATCTTTAGCAGGACAGAAGTTGGTACTTCACGACGACACATAAGGAAGTCTCTTTGTAACAATTTAACAGTCCAAAAGCAGTATATTGAACCAATAAACAATGCAGACCACTCATCTCTTTAGATTAGGACTCTTTAGAGCTATTCTAACAAAAGCATTAATAAATACATCAGTAACGACAGCTAGCATGAAGGAAAAAGCATTTGGAAGTCAGGACATATTGAACATTACGATGAAGAAGAATTGCTTCTTCAAAACAGCTAATCAGATAAAGCTAGAAAGAATAATACAGCAGTTGCATATGTGAATACATAACAATTAGTTCTCTACATTATCTCCTTATGATGACTACTTTTTACTCTTGGGGAAGATCCATACATAAACTAACACCAGTATGAAAGGCATGCTTTGGCTATGTTATACTTTGAACTTTTTTTAAAGATTTGTGAAATTTATTTGGAAATCATCAGTAATATTGGTTTCACATAAGTATTTCTTTCACTGGTAAGGCAAACAATATTAAAAATTAGCAATTAATTTTAGAAGTTTTAATTTCTTCTGAAAAAAAATTAATGAATCTATATGTCTAACTCTTCCTAAAACTCATCAAGAAGACCCATAGCAACTATAAGTATCCCTTACAAAACAGTATCATACCTTTTACTCAAATTACCATACATCTGCTCTCACAACCAAAGATTTCTTAATTCAACCATAAAACCTCTCCTTTCAACATAGGCAGGAAAATTGTTTGGTTGTGTTTCTCCCCTCCTACTAAAAAATTACTAAAATACTTTTTCATGATCATACTTCAAACAATTACCAAAGACTTTTTTCCAATGTGATTCTAAGTTGCTTTTTATGGAGGGGTAGGGGAGGGATGACTATTTTGAGGATAGAAGGGACACAAGTATCTCTAAGTCAAACTCAACTGCAATTGAAATCCAGTAAAATTTTACATTCAGCACATACAACTTTGTTTATAGTCCCTGTAGGACAACACAGTGAATACAGAATCAGACCACTTACATCTTCTGTTAAATTTTCTTTAGCACACACACTGGATTTTACTTTCTTCTGTCTTTCTCATTACTGCATTTGTGATGTCTAACAGTGTTCATCGCATTTAAAGAAACAACAATGACTATTCAGGCAATGAATTTTATCGCTATCCTTCCTGTACTTTTTGGGTCTGCTTATTCTTTAGGCAAACTGCAATAATCTAATCTAAATAATCTAATCTAATGATTCTTGGCACGTCTGCAGTCAAAAGCCCCCTTAACATTGTCACTCTAATAAAAAACCCTCCATGTTGCCTTAAATTGAAGGTTTAACAAGGCATCTAATCCAAGAATAACTAAAAAACAGAAAGATGGAATACTACCAAGCCAGTGAAATATACCTTTTCCGTGCTCTAACATTCAAAAAAAAATAGCTCTATGAACACAGCATTTCTTTTAATTTTTATTTCTTGTGATATATTTTTGAAATTAGCTTCTAGTTAGCCATTATTGTTAAGATAATACCAAGGTTAATGTTCTCAGTGAATAATTTCATTTTTGCATACAGGGCAAAATGATGGCACCTTCAAAAAAGGAGCTTATCAGATAGATATAAATCAATATTCAAAATATTGGTACAGACACTTGGGGAGCAGAAAGAAACAGTGACACAGTGGTGACAAATATAACAACAGGTACAATAAATAAGTAGAAACTTTAGAAATGTTTTGAAGTAATCAGTGAGGTTGATTTTCACATATCTAGAGGCAGCTTCTCTAATATTGAAACAGCATGGAAAAAAGGACAAAAGTTTTTATCTGAAATTAAATGAACAGGCTGGCATGAAAGGCTGAGTAGGAATGAAACCTTAGAGGGTAAATGCATGATACAATTATTTGTATTCTCCTTAAGTGCTTCGTTTCACAGGTTACATAAACTGAAAGGTGGGAAAAGAAAAAGAGGCTGTCAGAAAATTGTTATCATTTACTCTGATTGGCTTCCTCAGCTAAGCAGCACTATCTGGGTAAAGCCTCTGCCAGCTCAGAGTCACCCAAAGCTCATGGCCAGACCTTCCATAATCTGATCAAGTGACTGCCCAGAGCTAATGAGATAGGTCTGAAGTGTTCAGTGCCAGCAAGCTGAAGGCACAGCTGCCCCAACAACCTCAAATGACATTGCATTCATTCCAAATGAGAGCAATGATGGAATAAAACCATGCTGAAGCCTTTTTCCAGATTTAAAAAAAAAAACCCAACCACAAGACACAACTCCCCCTCAGAACAAGTCGCAGAAAAATGACTGTCCACCCTGTCATGCCTTCAGGATCCTTTATGGATAAATTGCATTAAATCACAGAATGGTTGAGGTGGGAAGGCACCACTGAAGATCATTGAGTCCAACAGCCTGCTCAGAGCAGGCTCAGCCACAGCAAGTTTTCTCAAGGGCATGTCCCGGTGAGTTTCAAATTATCTCCAAGGACGGAAACTCCATAACCTTGCTAGGCAACCTGTAAGTGATTGACCATCCCCACAGAAAAAAAACCTTTTTCTTATGTTTAATTGGAACTGCCTATACTTCAATGTGTGTCTTGTCATAGGGCACCACTGAGAAGAATCTAGCTCTGTCTTCTTTACTCCTTCCATTCAGGTATTTATACATATGGAGAAGATCCCCGTGAGCTTCCCTTCTCCAGCTGAACAGTATTAGCCAGCCCTCCCAGCCTATGTGACACATGCTCCAAGCCCTTTATCAAGTTTGTGGCCCTTGGCTGGGCTCACCCTAGAATGCCCATGTCTCTCTTGTCCTAGGGAGCCCAGAGCTGGACCAAGCACTCCAGATGTGTCTCAGCACAGCTGAGCACAGGACGAGGATCACCTCCCTTAACCTGCTGGCAGCACGCTTCCTAACACAGTCCAGGAGGCTGTTGACCTCTGCTGCAGTGACATGTTGCCAGATCACATTGACCTGAAGTTCACCAGGATCCCCCAGGGCATTTTCTACAAAGCTGCTTTCCAGCTGACCAGCCCCAGTCTATACTGGTGCATGGGGTTATTCTTTCGCAGGTGCATGAACTTTCACTTCCCTGTGTTGAACTTCAAGAGGTTCCTGTCAGACCATTTCTCCAGCCTGTTGAGGTCCATCTGGATGGCAGCACAACCCTCTGATACATCACTCACTCCTCTCAGTTCTGTAGCATCTACAAACTTGCCGAGGGTATACTCCACTCAATCATCCAGACTATTAATGAAGAGGTTAAACTGTATTGGCTCCAGGAACACCCCTGGGGCACAAATCTAGGGACTGACCATCCTTCTGCTGGGTTGAACATCGTGCCACTGATCACAAGCCTTTGAGCCTGACAGTTAGATTTCAGTCCACTTCACCATCCACTTATTTAGTCCTCATTTTGCCTGTGAGGATGTCACAGGAAACAGCTTGGAAAACCTTGCCAGAGGCAAGATGTACAATATCCACTCTTCCCTCCTTGTCTTCTAAGCCAATCATCTCATCATAAAAGGCTGACAAGCTGGTCAAGCCTGATTTGCCCTTTGTAGATCCATGCTGACTACTCCCAGCCACCTACTTGTCCTTCATATGTTTAATAATGGTTTCCAAGAGGATTTGCTCCATCACCTTCACAGGGATCGAGGTAAGGCCAACCAACCTGTAGTTCCCCAGATCCTACTCCTTACTCTTCATGAAGACTGTGGTTATATTTGCTTTCTTCTAGTCCCCACAAACCATCTGCAGTCACCATGACCCTTCAAAGATTAAGAGCTGTTTTTCTAGGACATCAGCTTAGTAGTACGGATACTCAGTGTAAATCACTGTCCCTCAGAAAGGCCTCTCCCCCTAAAATTTATGCTCACAAATACTTAGGTATGATTTTCTCAGCTGCATCATAACAACTTCATTTTAAGTACCTGAATGGATTCCTAAATTTACATCAAAATGTTTAATTTGCTTCTAACTGTAATCCTTCTTCTAAAGCTTTTCAGGCCCACTTCTTAGTAGTTTATCTGAGTCAGCATTTCTTAAATAAAGTATTATTTTTAGCTAAAGATTTCTGGCATATTAGTCAGTTGTTAAACAGATTAATTTGCTCAGTACCATTTAACATTCTTTCCATGCAACATTTCAGAAAACCTCATTTGAGGTATTTTAAGCCACTCTGTTATCTACAAATACAGCATTTTAAGCATCCAAGCAAAACTGTATCAGGGGGTCTATAGTGACAGAGAAATTAGGACAAAAAGATCTCAGACCTTTTGGCAGAATAAGCTGTTTCTGAATGCCTTGATTTTGTGAACCGTAAAGGAAATGCAGTCCCTCCCTCTCAAAAATAAAAACCAAAACAAAAATATTTTATTAAGTTAGTGGTAAAAACCTACATGAGAGTCTCAAAAACAGTCCAACTTTTCCAAAGTGTTTCCTATGTATTATGCAATACATTACACACACAAAAACCAGTATGAAAAATCTGGTGCTCAGAAAGTGCTGGAAATAACGTTATGACTTCTCTGCAGGGGTGTTGTCTTTCTCCATGTGATATTTTACTGATCATGGGATGTATGCAATTCCTCCCAAAGCTTTTTGAAAACCTACTTTTGTTGATGCCCAACTCTTCCACTGCTTGAAAGAGTACAATTATATTCTCTTCAGTCGGCTGCTTTTTTAGTGGTATTCCAAATGGATAACTCTGCTGTATCATCCACATATGATCTGTGTTCTCCAGGAAAAATCTAAGTAACTAAATTTAATATTTAAAAAATTGCAATACTAGCTCAAGCCTTCTGCATTCAGTTAACATCCTCAAATAACAGTTTGCTGATTTAATAACTGACAATGAGCTTTTGCCAGCTATGGCTCCCACCTTCCTGTCTTCCACCAGAAATGAACATTGTTGACTTTGTATTAACATTATAAACATCCTCTTCTCTGTCAGCCTTTCTCTGGAAAAGAATATTAGCGTTAAGGAGTCTGCATTTTCATTAAGAGGTCTTCAGGCTGGCTGGTTTTACTTCAGAGCTGTGCTACTCAATTTTAAATTTATTTTTCCTTATACAGCTGCTAAGTTGCAGACAAGTATTTCTCAGTGTAGACTGAAAAAGAGCAAAACCCTTTTAACCTGAAATCTTTTGATTTAGCTATCACTATGCTATTTTTGCTAGTTAGCATGTATTGATTAGCAACACTTAGAATCTTCTTGTTTACATCATCTATGCATACATAATTTCTGAGCAAAAATAAGTTAAATAATTTTTAAATTATCTTTTAATAAGGCAGTCCCTCATTGTTATCATAGTTGATCCTAAAAGAGGCAATATATACAAACCTTACTGTGCCTGGAATCTAGAGGTAACATAATCTGCAATTTTTTTCAAGCTCATTTTTCAAAATGTTAAAAGCTCTCCAAAGACACCTAATAAACAATTTGCCTCAAATGATCACTAACCTTGGTTTGTATGAATATGTCAAGCTATCATCCTAGCTATAGCTGTAGTTTTTCTCATACAGATCTATATCAGAGAACTGCAATCAGCAGGTCATAGTTTCAACCTTCTAGAAGGTCAGCTTCAAACAAACAAAATAAAGTAAAACAAGTAAAATAAAATACTTCTTACAACATCAGGCATGAAATTCTTGATGTTCCTGCCACTGGCAGTACCAGAGACACTAATGGGGAAGAGGGGACTAGACAAATTCAAGGACAGCAGATACATAAACTGATGCAAACAGCCAGGGAAATACCCTCTGACAAAACAAGGAGAACAAGAGACCTTATATAAGGTTATATACAACTTAAAACCTATAAAACTTACAATTACCTTCTATACAAATCTGTCATACCCTCTCTAATTAGCATTCTTTTCAACTACAGTTAGAGACTAACTACTGTTCTAGATGGACCACCACTTTGATGCAGGAGGAAATTTTATGTGATCTGCTATCCAAGCTATCCAGTCTTCTTTAATGGGATTTCCACCCAGACACATGTTGTCTTCATGCCTTTTGGGGTTGTTTATGTCCCATCGTTCCCTTTGTCTGCAGTTCATTCTGTCTCTTGTTACCCAGAAACATCAACTGTACTTCAGCCTCTTTTCTTGTGATCCTCTACTTGTATCCACCATCTTCCGTATTGGCGACCTGCTTTCCAGGTTTTCCTGTCAGGTATTTGAGCACACCATATTTCTATGTGACACACTCTTTTCTTTCCTCCAATTTGTCTACAATCCTACTGTCCACCTGAGAACTCTAATTCTCAGGTATGTTCTGCCACTAGTTCAGGTCATACCATGCATATACAGATCTTATCAGAAATTTCATTAGCCATGCACATTTGGCAGCTCCTACACCTAGACAGATTTGTTTTCTCCTTCAGTGTGAAAGTCATCTCTAATGCCATCTCAAACACCGTCAGCACCTCTCCCTAGTCCCTGGCTCAAAAGTCAAGGATTTGTTTCTTTCTCATCAATGACAAAGTCTTCACCACCTCCCTCTTTTTCTGCTCCTGTGTTTATTCACTCCTGTACTTGAGGGATTTATTACAGTTAAATAATTTGCTGTATTGAATCTGATAATACAAATGCTATGACAACATTAACAAGAAGTCCACGCTATTCAGTTTCTTATTACATGCAGAATGCTCTCTAGGCCATATTTTGATCAACATGTATGATGACCTTTCCCATAGCTTTTTAAATGAGGTTTCTTAGGGAACAGAGCTTTATGCAAATGTGTGACCCTTCCTTTCACCCAGGAGATCCTCCTCCCTTTCATCACCTCATCAGTTTCTGCACCTGTCAATCAATTTAATTCAAATAGTGGAATTTACAAGGATATTTCGCTTCTACAGGTTTGGCAAATAGTAGAAGACGAATAAAATAAGAGACACCCAAACCCCTGATAATTATAAATCATACTCAATTATAAACAACCATCACATGCTCTTCCAGGCCAATATATCATACCTATATGTGTAGGAAATCACCACATATGTAACTTCAGTCACAGCACATGCTGTCACTTGCCTAGAAAGAATTACTGTCATTGGGATATATAAAAGAAAAAAAGGACATGAAAGCTTCTGTAGCTCTGCGGCTCAGAGAATAGCTACTTTTTTTCTCTGGAATCTAAAAGATACTGAAAGGAGATAACCCAGGTCTAAATAACAACTTGCTGAAATGGTGATCATAACATTTTCTAACATTATATATCACTATCAATTTCAAATGCCCATGTTATGGAAAGAGATTCTTTTTTCTTGTTGAAAGAATTTTTTTCCCTCAACACGTGTCTTTAAATTTAGTACAAGTGTATTAAACGAGGTCAGCTTGAAGCATTTGAGGAAGAAAAATGGTAATGCTTCTACATAAAAAACAAGATAGAAAGATGGAAAAATAAATATATATAAATGATAAATTGGGGAGCTGCCTTGCCGTGGCTTGGTGTAGCCCAGAGAGGAGTTGGTAGCTGGACCACTGCCCAGAGGTTTTAGGGTTCATCACTGCCTCACGGATTTCTTGTCTACTGCAGTTGATAGCATGTATGCCATCACAGGATATGGGAGACTGAATTGCATTTCGCAGAAATAAAGGCACTACAACATACAAAGTCACAATTTAGGGCTTTTAAAATTTCTATTTCTTTTTGATCTGGTTCTGCATCAGAACTAGGAGCAAGTGGAAGGGAAGAAAACAATACTTACACAGTCTTTATTACTCCTACTATGGACTCAGCAGCCTGCAAAGGTGTCTATAAAGTGTACTAGAAGCAAAGGGACTGCAGATGTAGGTTTCTCCTTTCTTTATGATGTAGGGACAATATCTGAAGAAGGATGATTTATTTTACACATGCTACAATGATATTTGAGGAAAACCAGTCTGTAGTACATACAATCAGAAGCCTAAAATTACATCTTTTCAGGGGATTTTTTAACAGGGCTTACAGTTTTTCTTTTGATTCTCTTATAACTACTTTCTTATTAAAAAAAAAAAATAATTAAAAAAGTCTAGTATTAAACACTCCTGTACTTGCAGTCATTCTTTTACTAAGCTTTTAAACAACATTAGAAGATAAACTGTTTATTTTCATAAGCATATTATGAGTGGTTTCAGCTGCATCTGAAAGTTACGCCGACTCAAAAATCATAGAATATTCAGTGTAAAGGGAAAAAATACAGCAGTACTGTGCTACATTAAAAAAAAAAAAAATCAAGAAAATTAACTGTTCTGTTTAATTATAGCCGCTAGGTGGCAAAGTTGGCCAAAGAAAATTACCGGTAACTCAATAATTTGAAACGACTTTGCATCTTTCTATTTGAATAAAAAGATCTTATTAAAAAATGCCAGAAAATAAAAAGTGTAAAAATAATAAAAATTCAGTAATCATAAACCTATTTTATGACATAACCTGTAAATAATATCAAAGTGCCTCATCTTTCTATTAAAATTCTTAAAATACTGAAGGTAAAGTATTTTTAGTAAATGTTCTTGAAATCACATGGAGAAATTACTGCACTGGGCAAGAATAAAAATACTCAATACAGATTTTTAGTTTAGAAAAAATACCTATGGACACATATACTATCTTCTGACTCATCACTAGGCACAGGAACACTATCTTTTGACTACAGAGGACACAGTACTCCTTATGTTTCTTGACATAAAAGCTGCTTTTCTTCCTTTCAAATTAGCACAGTCAAACTCTCCATATGGTTGAAATCCAGCAAATACTTTAGAAAGTCAGCAAGTCTTTTAACCTCTTCTTGTAGTACTTTCTTCTCCTTAACCTTTTCTTGATAGTTCTTATTTTTCTCTTTATTTCAGCACACCTACTTGCTGAATCATGCTTCAAGTTAAATTCGAAGCTGTCTACTATATACACTTACACATCACAATGTATTGGAATTAGTGGTACCTGCAATGCAGGTAAAGCAACATGAAATACACGTTAGTTGATCCTGCAAATACTGCAAATATACTGTATACTGTAGAGCAAACCCCATATGAGTCATAGGGGCAGATGTTAACGAAAGTTTGGAAGAGCTTTCCTGTTCCACAGTCCCCATAGAACTACTGAGCTATCACTTAACAAAAATATATCTCTCTGTTCCAAAAAAAAATCACTGACCACGAGCATGAAGTACACAAAGTTTATATGAAGAGAGAAGGATCCTGGCTTGTTTTCTTATGTTTCACAGGACAAATCTGGTTAGTTCCCAGATATAAGTATGGTGAAGTCCACAGTCAAGGGCTTTTGACCTGACTAAACAACTTACCTAGTCAGAAAATTATAAACTTACTGTATCAAGTGGGTGTGCTAATGGTACATTCTTGTCATACTCAGTTCAAGCTCTTTAAAAGCCACTGGGGCTACAGCATCACATTGTCAAGGGAGGGAGATTAGAGAGGAAGAGTATAAGCATCAAAGGGGAGCCAATCACTGCAGATAAAGAGTGCTTGACAATTTTGATCATAATTTTTACAGCAACGGGGGAAAAGCTAATGCTGAGTATCGACGCTATTTAGTTTGCATTTTTTTTAGGTGAAGGTCAACAAAAAATGTCCCACTCAGAATGAGGAGGAAAGAAAACAGAATAAATGAGACTGAGAACAAGTCATTCCAAAGCAATGTGCACTGCCCATTTGGAAAATTACCAGCTACACGCATTACATGTGGAATGTATTTTTGCCCAGTAGCATCCACTTCCATTCCTAGATATGTGTCATTTAACATGTCAGTAAACTGCTGATCACAGTGATGCAGCTATAAAGTCTATGAGCTTCTGTGTCACAGAAGAGGTTAAAATAAACAGTCAGAACCACACTGAGTCTGAGTCCTACCTTGACCCCAGCTCAAATTGTGAAGTTTTTAACCTAAATTGCTGCAACTCTCTGTCCAGAGGACACTGCAAGGGGATCAGGGATGGGCATGGAGGAACCAAAGAAAAGCCACCTGCTAAGTACATTTGAGCAGTTCAGTTTCTGGAGCACACAAGAGAAAGGTACTCTCACAGCTGGCTACGCTTGATTTTCAGCTCAAAAAAAAAGCAGGAGTCTGCTGACAGGTCCCTTAGAAGCAGTTTACTATGATGTCCACAGTGAGGGCTCAGTTTGAGTTCCTGGATCTCAGGAGGGCTCAGAACCTCTCACTCATGGCACTTCTAAGAGGGGGAGAGTTCATCCCACATTTCCAACTGGTCATAATCTTGCAAATCTTCTCCACAGAAAATCTTCTTCCCCAGAGGAACACAACCTCATCAGGACAGACATGGACACACTGGAATGAGTCCAGCCAAGGTCCATGAAGGTGTTAGAGAGCTTGGAGCATCTGTCATGAAGGAAAGACAGAAAGCTGGAAATATTCATCCTGGAGAAGAGAAGGTTCAAGGAGATCTTTTCCATATGTATATATACCCAAAAGGAAGCCATAAAGAGCCAGACTACTCAGTGGTGCCCCTTAGCAGGACAGCAGGGAAAGGGCACAAATTGAAATACAGGCAATTCCAAATAAATATTTTTTATAGTGAGGGTGGTCAAGCACTGTAACAGGTTGCCCAGAGAGACCATGCAGTCTTCATCCTTGGAGACTCAAAACCCTCCTTGATGTGGCCCTGAGCAACCAATCCTAGCTGAGTCTGTGCTGAGTAGAGTGTTGGACTTGATTTCCAGTGGTGCCTTCCCACCTCAACCATTTTGTGATTCTACAGACACAAAATAAGTAAAATTCCACAGAATTTTGCCCAAATATAACTTGCAGCAGTCTTGTGGCTTAAAAAAAGAATTTACAGTCTCCATTTCTTACACTAGTTAATGCTCAAAATTTAGAAAACAATGGGAAAGTAATCCTCTACTACTTATGCATTTTAAATAAGCAAGGACATAACCAGTTTAATTTTTATTGAAGTCTTTTTTTCTAAATCTCTTAATGGAAGAAGAAAAGTATTCAAAAGACAATTACACAATGCTTTACAATTGTTTTGTCAAGCTTTAATAGCTAAGATGACACTGGAAAGTTTTAAGAATGTGCTGCTATGAAAAGTAAACATTAGCTGCAACATTAAAAAAAAACCACAACAAAACTTTCCTTTTACAGTAGTTTCAGTATCTCCCAAAGCCTTCTTCAAGTATTGCCTCTATAATTACCAAACTTGTTGGACGCTTGGAAAAAAAGCTATTTCCACTGAATTGTGCTGTTACTGATAGATAACCATAACATAAGGAATACAAGTTCAAATGCAACACAAAACACATTTCTTAAGAGTTTCAGAGCACTTAATAAAATTCCCTGGTAGTTATTCCTACAAAACAAAGAAAACCCAACTTTTATATATATATATATATATATATAATAGCTTATTTAAATCAAACTTTTTGAAGGAAAATAAACAGAGTCTAGTACTGTAAAAGCAGATGGTGCGATATGAAGAAGACTTTCTGCAGATGATACGTAACATTTCGCTATTTCCCACCAAACCGAAGTAAGCAAATAATAACCTCATAGTCCGGTTTTCTAATAAAATAAAACTTATCTATCCCTCTGTGTACTGGGCTCATTTACCAGTTTTGATAACATTTGTCTGAGAGAGAGAATCTCACTAAATCTGAATTTCCTATAGATTTGCTTAGTAGCCAAGTAAAAAGAAACTGCAGATACTGTAGGAAATGGGGGAAAATACCACCACCATTACACAGAAGTCACAAAAGGCCTCAACTTTGACACAAACAGCCTTAGAAATGAAGGCTAAATAGATTTGAATAGATTTTTAAATAGCAAAATAAATCCTGTTTTATTACTAAAATATCAGCACACTTCAATAAAGTCATTCAAAACATTCTTCTCCAACTTGACACAGGACTCAGAAAGGATGTCTGCATTATGCAATGGTACGTGATACAAAATACTTGCTACCACCAGTTTTGCAGCACCCTTCAAACCTCCTGCCAGTCTGTGGGGACGAGAGTTTCCTGACCCCTGGCTGCCTGGGCAGCTGCCATACCCCAGATCACAAAAGCCCAGGAGCCCTTGAGCTCCAAGTCCAGGACTGTGGAGTAGTAGGCAAAGAGAGACAGCAAACCACAAGGAACACCTCTACCACATCAAAGACTTTTCCCAAATTTTCATATTCCAGACAAAACCCAGTTGAACTAGAAGAGTCCAAGCCTGCATCCTAGCAAACATATGCAATGAAAACCAAGACAGCTACATGGACGTTGGGAAAATGTCACAACGGTTGTGCTGAGTATGCTTGTCCAGGGTTAGCAATGTTCCCACATGGACCCCATAGGAGCCTCTGGTGGGTAAAGGTTTGGGGGTAGAAAAAAATAGAGGGAAAGGAAAGGATACCCTGCTGCCAATGACCTATGAGGAATTTTATGGGACAACTGGGTGAAAAGTAGAAGGAAAAGAGGCAGTGCTTGGAGCATAGAAGTACACAGCAAAAAAGTTTGGCTTCATAGTGGAGTAGGGTAACCTGGGAAACTCAGATGGAAACAGTTTTCATTATTTATTTATTTTTAACAACAACTTTCAAATATTTCTCCCCATTTTATTTTGGGCACTTCCAAAGCAACTCAAACCAAGCACCTTGGAGCTCTTCAGTGTCCAAAAAAGGCTGCAGCATGTGAATGAACAAGAATTTCCAGATGGCACGTCTCGTGAACTTGAATAAGACATCCCTGGGGTATTAAGTAATGAAATTTCTACTTCCTCCAGCTACTTGTTGTCTGGAAGAATTCAGATGGCACCAAAGGATTTCACTAGAAATGAAAACATTTTAAACCTCACAGTCCTACTTTGCTTGAAACCTGATGTGGTGTCAGGAAGCCCTTGTCTCCTGAGACAGACTGCGTACATGATAAATTAAGTCTGACTAATCTTGGCTTCTCTGTTTGGATGGTATATTGTTTTGATAACAGAGCGATCAGAAGTTCAAACAGACTGGAATGAGGGATGAGTAGCAGAACAGGGACTGCAGCTTTCATAGCTATGTAATGAATATATGATAACAAATACAGCATACTATTGTGAAATGCAGCGAGTTGCAGGTATTAACTTTTTTCTCCTAGAGGCATAATTAAGTCAAAAGGTGTTACTAATTGCAAATAGAAGTATAATATAGAAAACAAACTGTAGTGCTCTATGCTGCTAATACCTTTACATTCCATTGCAGATGCTGCTTTGTTTCCTGAAACAAGGATAACACTAGACATGAAGTGATGACTAACAGAAAAATATCAGCTCCGTTCTAAGAAGGAACAAGAGCAAATAACTAAAAAGATGACATTAGTTGAAAGATATCCTGCAAGAAAATAATTTTTGGACTCTTAAAGACTAAGTAAATTGGGTAAAAAGAAAACAATCATATTGTTTACACAGACATGAACAGTTCAGGAAATATAATATTAAGAACCCCAAACTTTTCAATTAATCTATAATGAAAAGTTTGGTTCCTGTCTTCTTAAACTACTTAATTTCTGGGTTTGAGGGGATAAGTAATGGTCAGCCTTGAAAACAAAAACATTGTTTCAAAGCTAGTACTTAAACTCCCTTTCACCAACTTTACTAATTTATACTGTTGCTTAATATACTGCAGCGCTCTGCTGGCAGCCAGCCCAATGCTTTTCCACCGCCCACCAACTCCTTCCCAGGGCAAGGCCAGGAATCAGCATCAGCATCACTCACAGATGAACAAACATGGGCCTCTTCCTGCACTCTCCAGCAGTCCGGCCTGGATGGGGAGCAGCCGCCAGGGTGACAGGAGAGCTAGACACCTCCTCCCGACAACATGCTGCCCAGCGCAGTCCCACTGCCGGGCACTCCTGCTAAAGTCTGCAAGAGGAGCTCCAGAACTGGGACCTGCTCCTGGAGCAGATGGCCCAGTGTGCCCCACTTTAAATTATCCCTGGAAGAAGGCTTGGGGTGGCTCGAAAATGTCTCATTTCAACCTGTTCAACACCACCACTGAGTTTGGTCATGAATGGTTCAAAAATGGCAAGGAGAGGCCAGCATACCCTTTCACACTAATACAGTATACACAAATTCTGGGAATGCAGAGCTGGTATTTCAATCTCAGCTTCATGAATGTCAAAAGAGAACAAATCTTTATGCAAAAAGGTGTTTCACTATCCCCTCCAGTCTCTCACCTACTCTTCACAATGCATAAAAATCTTAACTGCTGCTAATTTAGGCATGTCTACCCTTATTTAAGGACAATCTCTTCCATAAATGTATGCTATAGCTCTTTTAAAAAACAGTACTTCTGCTCCTTCATCAGAGTTTTACCAGGTCACTACAAGCAGTTACATAAATCTTGCTCTCTCCCATCCCTTGACATAATTCATTCTTTTTAGGACTTTTCCTCTTACAAGAGAGATGATGGTCATAGTTAGACTTGCCAGAATTTTCTTCAAACATTGCAGAAGGCAAAAGTTAAGTATCACCTAAATGCATGCAATACTTAATACATTTTGGAAATAAGACTAACCACATCCAATCTTATATCCTCACTGCTTTTCCACAGAGGATTCAAAGTGCAGTTTAGCTCACTTACAAAATGGTTGATTTAGACTGTATCTGCATATTGTTTTGGTTACAGCAGAGGGAATAAATTATATTAACTGAGTGCAGTTGGATTCAGATCAATTACAGATGTGTTCCTGTGTAGCATCAGGTATACTAAATCATGACACTTGGTCACAGGCTAAGCACCACTATCATACACCAAATGATTAGTCCCAGACAAGTACCAGCTTGGCTTCATTCACAGAATGAAATGATTCAGAAGGATCTGCCCCAAATTCTCTCTGTCCAGGGTCACAGACACAGGAAAGTTTGTACATTTTACGTTTAGCCACGTTCTCCAGTTTGTCCATAATGTGTCACCAGTACTCAACAAGTTAGTGAGCCTATTTTTGAGAAATCAAACATTTAAAAAAAAATACTCAGAAGAGAAATTAATAAAATATTTTAAAACTTTATACTTTTATACCAGTGATTAAAACTGGGTTTGAATTTACAGCTATTTCTCCTTCGAAATGTAACTGCGGTTCTCCTAAAGGAACTATGATAATAATCAACAAAAGAATTGTTATACTTATCTGTTATCATAATTATTTTACAGGGAGAAAATGCCAAAAAGACTACAGGAAAACAAAGCTAGAGGCTAAAATCTATATATTAATATAGTCCCTGATCTTCATAGAAGTAAGCAGTGTAAACAGGAGATAGGAAGAAAGAGTCCAACACATCTTTCACGTTTTGAGCCACTTGACACCTTTGCAGAGTGGTTGAAAGGGGATGTGTCTCATGCACACTGAGTTGTCTCTTTCCTCAGCAGAATTAAAGACAGAAGTGGCAGTGTTAATGAAGTGGCAAACTGGTCCACATTGTGGAGAGAGATTCAGCTCATGAAAGAGACAGACATTTCTCAACACAGTCCTA
Source organism: Athene cunicularia (assembly GCF_003259725.1). Classification (NCBI taxonomy): domain Eukaryota; kingdom Metazoa; phylum Chordata; class Aves; order Strigiformes; family Strigidae; genus Athene; species Athene cunicularia. Next base: position 31,581,364 of record NW_020799095.1, on the reverse strand, counting down.
CATCTTAGAATAACCAAGAACATTCCTCGCTATCAATGACTCATGGAGATGAGTATCTGTTACACCGTTCACAGATGTCACATTGTTGGCATTGCATTCATCATAAGGATAGCAACCTTCTGGCACTGCAGTAACTTCCAAACTCACTGACAGGCTTATCTTTTCAGTATCCAACTACACTGACAAAGAATAGAGAAAACAAACCCACAATTACAATACCAATCCTGAAGCATTTTTTTCATTTTCTCCTTTCCCCTTCAGATGGCATGGGGCTTTTTTTCCACCAAAGGAAATTATAGCTGCAGCAATTAACTACATTCAGAGTATAGGAAATCATTTTATACAGCTGACGCCACACACATAATAGGCACAGAATGGTTTCAGCATCAAACAAAGGAGGAGGCATTGTCTTCAGAAATTAGTTGTCAAACACGTTTATGGACTTATTGTTTGAATTTATATTGTGCACCAGCAAATCATGTAGATTTAATTGTCACTAGGATCTCAACAGTATGTTCATTATTTTTGTTAAAATTTAGTGAAGCAAGTTTTGCACGTTTGTTTTGTAATTTAGCTCTGTGTGCTATATCGTACATAAAAATTGCAAAAGCTGAGAAAACGGGGGGATGCTAAAGTTAGCCTAAAGTGGCTCCTGAATTCTTGAAGAAAACAAGTAAGGATATTTTGCCTTTCCCTTTAAGTTTTTTCCATTTTCTTCCCTTAAAAAAAAATAATCTTAGTTTAATCTTGTTTACTTTTCAGCATCTAGAAAGTGAATTTGGGTATTATTTGTATGACCTGATAGATTTCATTACCATGATTGTGTGAAGTACTTCAAAGAACTCAAACAGAGTAAAGCACATGTTCCAGAGTGATAACAATGTGATTTTTAGAAGTGTCACAAAGAGGAAAAAAACTGTGAGGACATAAGAAAGATATTAGTAAAATCAACCAGAACTCTAACACTAATAATACATAAAATACATTAGTCAACAAACTGACAGAAAGGCTGTTTAGTTAATATCCACAGCATGCTGAGCCATTAAAGTCAATTCCACACTCAGAAAAAAACCCCATGGACTTAGATCTAAAATCATTTTCAGCAAAGAAGCAATGAACATGTAATTTCAGGAGCAGCTTCATTCCACTTTGACTCAACTTTTCAGCAGAGATATTTTCACTTCTAGAAATACAAGTATACACAATAACCATGTTATGTCTGGTTTTCTACTGAAATAAACGTAAAAGAAACCTACCTCCACGGTTAATCATAAAGTACTACTATACCAAGCATCAAAGGTCTCTCAAAACAAACAAAAAAAAGATTCCTGACCACATATTTTGCCTACAGTAAAAACTGATCTAAAACACAAAAGCCACAGACCACACAGACGTGATTTTGTGGTTTTGCTCTTAAGGTGCTATTTTAAGTCTAACCTTTTTTTTAAGGAGAGAAAAAAAAAAAGGAGGGGGAGGTGTGGGGGGGTGCTATATCCATGCTGATTTGCAACCAGACACTAGGTGTCTCTCCCTGAAATTGCACCAACTAGCTCTTGCTTTTCTTAACCTATAGCGACATCCTGCAGTCCTACTCCAATTTTATGGCAATATTCTCGGGGATTTTAAAGACAAGTACAGTTCATCACAACTAAAGAAGTCAGAGATGCCTCACCTTTGCTGACAAGTTAGAAAGACAGTTAGAAATGGAGCAGCCCTCTTCAGGACATAAAGGAATCTCTGTAGGAAGTAGTCTTGCACACGAACTATAATGACTATGCTTTTAACAAAACTTTTAATGGGCTTTTTTGTTATTGTTTAGGCATTTTTACAAGTCACTTAAGAACCAAAAAAGTACAAACAGGCTCAACCTATAAGAAATAAATGAAAAATACTTCATCGGTAATTAAAGATTATTCAGCTGTTACATAACTACAAAAATTAAAACTATGCTCAAAATTATCAAGACACACCTGACATAATGTAGTTAAATGTATTCCAGTCAATAACTAATTTATTTATGCCACCATGGTGCAAGTTGTTTTTCCTGCTCAGGTATACACTAGATGAGACTTGGTGATAAACTGTGACTTCTAATGGTTACTATTTTTCTGTTTTCTTTAGATGACAGTTACACTAAGAAGCAAGACAATCTGTACTTGCAAAATAAAACCTTAAAGTTTTAACAAAAATCTCTGGATTACATTTTACATGATACCAAATGAACATGACCTAATTCAACCTTCCTTCAAAAAAAAAATTAAAAATAGAAAGAAAACCAAGACTGCTGTGTGCTAACCTTTATAGTCAGGATTTTGTTGAGAGGACCAAAACCAAGCACATAGTCCTGCACATGAAATAAAAAAAGGATTCTGTTCCTATGTGTTCACGCATCCATCTGCATACCTACCTTCAGCACTATCCACATGGGCAAATACTTTAAGACAAAGATTGATTTTTGGGAACAGCCCAAACCATAAACACAGCACAGGAGTCTTAATAGTATCCTTTAAAATGCAACCACTTAAAATGAAGAAATTAATATACCCCAGTGCTTCCAGATGTCAGATTCTCAATATATCTTGGCTAACTAGGCTCAGTTATCTAGATTAGTGGTCTTCCATTTTCATTAGCTCACATACATCAGTAACAACAGAAAGAATGACTGTGATAGAACAAAAACATATTTTGCCCTCCATTTCAAGTTTAACTATTATAGTAACAGATTTAGACAGCTTTTTTGAATGATGTAGTATCTTGGGTGATTTCATTTTTAATTAAGCAGAAAATTTAAGAAAGAATTTAACTTTTAGTATGAAGAATCATACTGAAATGTACATCTTCTTTACTGTTAGAGGGTCTGCAATAGAGTACTGGCTCTTTAATGGCATTTATCTTCTTCGTTGTAAATATTAATGAAGTATTACCACTGTGAAAATCCATATTATTAAAATACAACATAGACCAAAACCATACAGGCCATTACAGAAAGCTTCCATTCTCACAGCAAAGCACATATGTGAAATACAAACCCTGCAAGTGCCATTTGTACACGTGTTGGAAGGGTGCAATTCAGAAACCAGTTCCTACGACATGATAAACATATCTCTCTCTCAAAGAATCAAGAATTGTCCTTTGCACTCACAGCTACATGATCCAATGTTTCTTCAAGATGCCAAAAATCATACTTTTTTCTGAACAAAGGCATAATATCTAAGGCAGAATTTTCAATTATTTCATTTTAATCTCAGTCACAAGAACAAACAGAAAGAAAAATTATTATAAAAAAACCCAGTAGAAAATGCAAGTGCCATGACTATCTCCTGATTCAGCTGCTCAGATGGTAGGTAATAGGCATATGTGCTACCCAACTTCAGCACTGCAAATCAGATTAAGAAAAAATTCAATTCACCACATTTAACTCCATATATTTATTATGCAAATGCCTTGAAAATTTTTAAAACAAGATGAAGTGTGAGCTCTGAGGCAATTCACTAGGCTGAAGAAGAATTCTCATTTAACTTATACCAGAGTTTAAATACTTAACCACAATCACTGGAATTACACTGACATAAATAGTGCATAATACATAAACTGACAGAGGGATGTAGATGTTTGCAAAGGTTTATCTTCTGGCACTTCTGAGCACACATAATTTCCCCAGAACTCCTCTTAACAGAACAAAGATTTTCTCTTTATTCCTCTTTATTGTTGGTTACATAGTATTAAAGAAAATTTCACAACTGAAGTGGGACTGGTTTTCTCTCTCAACATGAGTTCTGTTTCATGACTCAAAGTCTCCCCCGTGTAAATACAAAAGCCATATACAGACACACCCTGATGTTACTATTTTCCCACCTTAGAGACAGAACTGTGGAGCAGGTGGTTGACAAAGCTTCAAGACAAGCTAACACCATCTAAATACCCCTTGCTATTTATTACTGAATAATAGGGTTCAGGGAAAGTAGAACAAGGATTTTGGAGCCTCTCTGGGGTGGCAAAACTTGGGAACAAATGAAATCCCCATGAAACTTGCTTTACTTGCACAGAAAGCATTGCTGGGGAGAACATGGGCACTGCAGACTGAGGTGCTGTGCCAGCCCACCACAACAGCAGTAACCCAGTTGCTGACCCCCCCATGGCACAAAACCCCTTAGGGGCTGGTTAACCCCAGAGGGGAGGCAAAGACACTGCACTCCTGCAGCACGAACTCCTCCTGACACCTCAGATGCAGGGCAAACTCTGTTATTTTTATGCCGCACTCTCATCTCCATTGTGGGACAGGAGCAAAATAAATCAAGTAGGACACACAACTAAGTCAGATGGCAGGCAACTAATTGCCAAAGATTTGCCATGGGATGTAGACATCCTCACTAAACTTGCTTCACATGAGGCTTTTGTTCTGGATACTATTCTGCATGAATAACTAACCTGACCGTTTCAGAATAATGACAAAATCATCATCTTCACCAAGGACTCATTGATGCCATCCTTAGAGTATTTCCTGAAAATTTAATTCTTGAAATATGATAGAAACTGATTTTTTTTAGTTTTAGGTGCCAAATCCAGCAAGGAAAACTGCAACATGGAAGTATTACAAGTATTACATGCTACCCCACATAGGTTTTATTTCAGGCTAGCAGAAGGGTGAAGGTTGGAGGCCAGGACAGCTGCATTCCAGTTTATTCACACTCCATGGTCCCAATTGCTGCTGCCTTCAGGAAGGCTACAGCTGCAACCAACAACTGCAGATTGCAAAACCATCCTCTTCGGCTGGCATAGCGGCTGCACTGGGGGCTCCCTGGAGACCTCTGCCTTCAGAGGTTCTGGGTGCCTTGAATACACTCGTCTTTGGCTAGGGAGTGTGCTATAGCAAGAAAAACAATTCTGTCTAACAGTGAGTTAACATTTTTCTTCTTCTAATATTAAGCATTTATCTGCAGAATTCATTACACTAACTTTTCAACTAATTTGTGCGCAACTGTTGTATCCAGCAGTTGGTGGTAGAAAGCATTAATTAGCACGTCACATTACTCTGTCTGCCATTAGAGAATATTGATTGCGAGTTAACTATTATATGGAATATCAAAAAAAAAAAAAATCTAAATGACACTTTACACACAGCAGCTCTCTACACACCATAGCAACAGGGAGAGATTGAAGTAAAATGGTCTGGTTTCTATAGCAACTATCACACAGACCATCTGTAATCAAAACGAATCCTAGCAAGAGAAACAAAATGGGAGATTTTGCATACTGGAAGACTATTCATATATTTAAAATATATCACTTCTTAATGTTCAACTGTAGTATTAAAATATTATTTAAGTGCAAGAAATCTACATAAGCTTCTGAAAAAACTCTTTAATTAATAGAATACTAATTGATGTTCACCACCTTTATCTCCCTAACTACAAAAGCCACTGTTTTTCAGACACCGAGCATATATGATCCTCAAGATCCATAATACATGTGCTCATCAAGTATTTGGTTACTATTTTATCCTGAAACTCAAATATTGTAAGAGGGCCACTAGCATAATACTTCTTACTATCTACTATACAGAATTGCTTTTAGAAATACGTCAGACAGAAACATTTAACCACCCTGTTTCTAAAACATAAAACATAAAGGCTTATAGAGCTTCTGATAAACCCATAGAAATCAGGGTATGAGAACACAACAACAATGGGAAAAAAAAACAAAACAAAACAAAACTAAACCCCTGTATAACCAGAGAGGATTAATGTTATGCAGTTCATGTGCTGAATAGAACAATATTATATTAGGGCACACCACACATGAATGGAAGGTAAATTCAATGTAGTGATCCAAGCCACTCTCTTCTTTACTTTTCAGTACTTTAAATCCTGAAAATTAAAGGGACCATTATATCTAGATGGGGAAATAGTTTTGTACTAAATGTAATTTTTTGAGGAAATTAACTGGCTATAAATAGGCTTTTAATGAATTACAGAACCAGGAATCAGTGAACAAAAATTAGTATCAACATCAGTCCATTTCTTTTGCTTGGGAAAATGTTGATTTGCAGAACATCACTCACACGCTGAAGGCAGGCATTACAGCCTCCTGGGTTCATGTAAAGCAGAAAGAGGGCAATCTGGAATAATCACAAAACCGCTTCTCTCTTCAGTACAGAGAAGGGGCACTAAGGAACCACCATGGTGATCCTATGCCACCAGAAGTTTATTATTCACTAGAGCCTGCGTGACAGCTGCTTAAACCCACTTCCTCAGCATCAGGACAGACTAGGACAGCCTGTATGTCCACCTGCTCGCTTCCCTGGGACAAGGCAGCAGGATGGCTGGACGGCAGTGCTGGTGACTGCTCTAGCACACACTATCCTTCTCTGCTCTGCCTGAGGCACTGAGATGAGAAGAAACACTCTTTGGGCAAGATGGCAGCCTATGGCCAAATATTCCCCAAGCCTGAAAACCTACTCCCTGCCTGTATCCAAACAGCACTGGAAAAAGCACACAGGCTAGATGAATTGCTGTGTCAAGGGCTGCATATTCCCCATCACTATCCTTTCCACTCTTCAGACACAGAAGAGGACAGCCCATTTAGGGGGTTGTGAATTTGGTCCTTCAGGTGGCACAAAAGCCACCACATAAGAGATCAGTGTCTGGATTTCTCATGCTATATGAAAAAGAAACATGGCCTAACCCAGACAGCAAAGTGAATAAAAAATTAAATGATGAGATTTTAATAACTGAGATGCTGTTATTTTTGCAGGAAACATGGGTTGCATTGGCAATCAAAGCAAAATTTGCTTGACTGAGTGTAGCTATAGCAGAATTCAGAGTCTTGTAAGAAGAGTTAAATCCAGTGCTAAAGAGTATCTTTATGTTACTGACCTTCAAATTCTCTTTTGCAAAGATATCTATATTTGTTTAGATGTGAGAGTAGTCTCAATACTCAAGCAATCTTAGCTTGGACCTGTAATTATCCTGAAAAACAACTAACAGCAGTAGTCAGTGTATACTCTTCTTTCACAGATTCAGGCAAAATTAAATAGATCTAAATCATTGCTTTCATAATTTTCCCACAAATCCATTAGTTGAGTTTATCACATTACTGACATCAGCGAACAATGAGATAAATGTTAGGATGTTGTACATCCTTCCTGATAATACATATGTGTAGGTAACAGCTTTCTAAAACAAATCCTCTGGCTTCACAAATACCTTGTACTAGTAACAACCCTTATTCTTTTTTTAGCCAAAAGTCAATGCAATACCATATCTTCCAGCAAGTTAGCACGGCATACAAGGAATTGAAGCCAGTAACTAAGACAAACCCCTTCCATTTAACTCTGATAGTAACAAGTTTCACAAAATGTAGTAGCACTTACACAAGGAAGAAGTGGGGAGGTTGCGAGATGCTAAGGACGAAGTCTTGCTACGTGTTATCTAAGGAAGTAATCAACACCCGAAGGAGATTATATTCTTGGCTATATCTCCATTTGCAGCACAACAGGAGTCCTTCAGCAGATCGAAGAAATTGGTGCCAAGACCCCTATAGGCCTCCACTGCGTGCATAAAGGTTTTTATTGCAGGTAAGATTTAGTCTTGTCCCTGGACAAAATGTTCCCAGCACAAATATGGTTCAACCATTGGTTTTTGCACCCTTCTGGACCCATGAAGGATTGGGGTACATCTGGGACACACCTTGGGCTTCCATTTCTCCATACAGCTTTCACTTTGGTTTCCTACATAAGGAATCTGGTGCATTCTTACTAAAACCATTCTATAATTCTGAGATTTACTTCCATATCAATTTTTAAAGTATTCTCAACATATAAAGAAAGAAGACCCCGAAATCTTGCTGTAAACTAGAGTTCACTTGTGTCTCTAATCACATCATACAAAATTTTTGGCACAAAGTCAAGGAAATTTATGAGTTTTGTTCAGTTTTGGTCTTTATAGACGCATTCAAGCCTCACAGTGAAAGTGAGAATGTGAGAGCAAATAGACCGTCTATGGAGATAATGACAATTTGGAAAAAAAACACATTACACACACACACACACACTTAAACCTATCGTCTTAAAATTATATGAAAAAGTCATAAATGTTTAATACAAAATTGTGTTTGATCCAATTTGCTTTACCATTTTCAAAATATATCTTTTACCACGTTATTGAACATTAATACTAACTATATCGTCAGATACCCACAGTACAGCAGAAATTCTTACCTGCAATTGTATAACTAACATGCAACTTATGATATCTGGGAATTCTATGCTGCTTTATCCATTATGACTTAATTTCTTTAGTGCTATATCTATGATAGATATATAAGAGAAATTAAAATGTATTAAAATTTTTTAAAATAACATGCATGAACTTTAAACACAAAATAACCCCGTTGGAATAGAGATCTACTTCCAGCATAGGATGGTGATGTATAAAATGGAATCAAAACCATTCTTATTAGAAAGTTTGTCTTCATCTCTGACATCTGTAAAACTGCAGCATGAGACATATTCCTTTTTAAATGACACTGCAAAAGGTCAGAACAATTCCCCTAACCTTGTCAAGGCTGGCAAGATTGATACTTGTTTTAGGTAAACTTAGCATCCATGTCATGTGTATTGGACTAAATATAAAATTCAGAGAGCAGGGAGAACACACATATATTTAGAAATTAAAAATGGAATTTCATTTTCCAGACCAACAAAAGAGAAACAATTCTGTATCCAAGAATATAATTCTGTAAACATTAACCAGTTCACTGTCATCCAATTGTTCTTACAATTTATCTGGAACTTGCATACAATTGCATGGAAACTGGGTCAAAACATGATTAACCTCCTTGCTGGCCTACCCTTTGTAACTACAGTAGAATTTCTTGAGAGTTGGGTTGGGTTTTTTTTCTATAACTCTTTGAATTCCAAAATCATCTTGGCAAGTATACAAAAAAAGTAGTTATTGTGCTTCATCTTCTCTCAAATTATGCTAAGTAACCATTTAACACTGGTTTCTGCATATTAAATCTTTATTTTAATTCAACAAAATTGATTTACATAACATAAAAGGCTGTTTTCAATATTCATTAACAAAATTTCTGATGTCTCTAATGTTTAACTGCAAAATTTAGAAGACAGAACACAACTGCACTGTAGATAAAACCAGTTTTCCTTTCATCAGAGCATCAATCAGTTAATACAACTGACATCATTTTCAATAATCATTCTGGAAACAGTGATTTAGTATATGTACTCACTACAGCCTAATTCAAAATGAACTCAGTAACAGCCATACTTCTGTTTATTCACTGCGTTGAGAAACTTTATGAAATATTAAACAGTGAAGGACAAAATCGGAATTCAGGAAGCTCCTTTTTATGTATTTGTGTCCTTCGGCTTAAGCTGGCAGCAACATTGCAAGCATGAAAAAGTATAACATTTGGGGTCACTGAGAGAATACGTTCTGCATATTACAATAATAGGCAGCAAAAGATTTATCCTTGGAGGATATATGAAAACACAAAAAGAAGAATCCATTACGCATACACACATGCTGCTGGCAGGAACATGCAGCTGAATACATATTAGGAAAAAAATATACACGTACTGGCAGTGCACAGTAACTTCAGTTCTACCACATTTATCTCCATGCTACTCCAATGCAAAAATTTACAAAAGATAAATATCTATGGTCAAAGAGACTTAAGCCTCATTATTGAGCGGAAAAAAAGACAAACTTATTTCACAAAGCAAGCATGCAATTTACAATTTTAAAATGTTTTGGGTTTATTTAATTGAAAAAACAACATCCCCTTGTAATAATTATGGGCACAGTACCTTTGCCATTAAGAGATACGTTTATTATATATTATGCTTTTCTAAACAATTATTTCTATTTTAGAAACTACAGATGACCACATTTTCTGTTTCCCTGAATACACATTGATGAGATACAACAAAAAACAAATTACCCAAATAGGACATTACTGTTGTCGGCAGAAAAGCATTACAATTTATTCTTAAATAAAGCCATTGTACTTCCACTTTGAATATTATCACATTCTGAACCTTTTTTTTTCCCTTTACTTATAAAGTATGGTAAGAAATTTTAATGCTATTTACTCTGTTGATAACTTACAGCTCATGGGCAATAACAATCAGGAAGAGCTATCCCTTGTGTGATAAATGTGGGAACACACAGCTGTGTTTCAGCAGTGATCATGAAGAGAGAAAGAATTACAGAATGAAGCTCTAGCAGCCTCTCTAAAATATGTCCCTATGCACATTCATCTGAACTGTATTTTGCATTTACACTATGCTTTGACCAGTTATTAATGAAGCAGTGATGACTAAAGCAGGGATGACTTTTGACTTCTGTAGGCACCTGCTTGACAGAATCACTTGGGAGACCATCCTGAAGGGTATAGGGGTCCAGGAAGGCTGGGGACTTTTTGAGAAGGAAGTGTTAATGTCACAGGAACAGGGTGTCCTGAGGTGCTGTAAAAGAAGCCAGTGTCAGAGAAGACCACCCTGGCTGAAAAGGGAGCTTTGGCTGCTACTCGGAGAAAAGGAAAGTTTACAGCCTTTGGAAGAAGGGGCTAGCCACACACAGTGATTACAAAGAGGCTGTGAGGCTATGCAGGGTGGAAATCAGGAGGTCTAAAGCACAGCTAGAAATTAATCTAGCTTCAGCAGTAGAGGATAGTAAGAAATGTTTTTATAAGTACTTCAACAGCAAAAGAAAGACCAAGGAGAGCCTTCATCCCCTGCTAGATGCAGGAGGAAAAGGCTGAGGTGCTTAATACCTTCTTTGCCTCAGTCTTTAATAACAAGACTAGTTGTATTGAGGGAATCCAGCCAGAAGACAGAGACTGGGAGAACAACCCCCCCGCAATCCAGGAGACAGTCAGTGACCTGCTGCATCACACAGACACACACAAGTCCATGGGACTGGATGGGATACACCCGAGGGTGCTGAAGGAGCTGGCTGGGGTGCTCGCCAAGCTGCTTTCCATCATTTACCAGCAGTCCTGGCTGACTGGGGAGGTCCCGACTGATTGGAAATTGGCCAGTGTGACGCCCATCTATAAGAAGGGTTGGAAGGATGATCCGAGAAATTACAGGTCTGTCAGTTTGACATTGGTGCCCGGGAAGTTGATGGAGCAGCTCATCCTGAGTGCCATCACACAACACATGGGGGACAACCAGATGCTCAGGCCCAGTCAGTGTGGGTTTATGAAAGGCAGGTCCTGCTTGACAAAACTGATCTCCTTCTATGACAGGGTGACCTGCTTATTGGATGAGGGAAAGGCTGGGGATATTGTTTAACTTGACTTTAGTAAGGCCTTTGACACCGTTTCCCACAGCATTCTCCTGGCAAAACTGGCTGCTCGTGGCTTGGATGGGCACACGCTTCTCTGGGTAAAAAACTGTCTGGATGTCCAGGCCCAGAGAGTTGTGGTGAACGGAGTTAAATCCAGTTGGCAGCCGGTCACGAGTGGTGTCCCCCAGGGCTCGGGTTTGGGGCCACTCCTGTTTAACATCTTTATTGATGATCTAGACGAGGGGATCGAGTGCACCCTCAGTCAGTTTGCAGATGACACCAGGTTGGGTGGGAGTGTTGATCTGCTCGAGGGCAGGGAGGCTCTGCAGAGAGACCTGGATAGGCTGGAGCCATGGGCTGAGCCCAACTGGAGGAGTTTCCATAAGGCCAAATGCCGGGGGCTGCCCTTGGACCACAACAACCCCCAGCAGCGCTACAGGCTTGGGGAGGAGTGGCTGGAGAGCTGCCAGTCAGAGAGGGACCTGGGGGGGTTGATTGACAGCCGGCTGAACAGGAGCCAGCAGTGTGCCCAGGGGGCCAAGAAGGCCAATGGCATCCTGGCTTGTGTCAGCAATAGCGTGGCCAGCAGGGACAGGGAAGGGATCTGACCCCTGTACTCGGCACTGGTGAGGCCGCACCTCGATTCCTGTGTTCAGTTTTGGGCCCCTCACTACAAAAAGGACATTGAATGACTCGAGCGTGTCCAGAGAAGGGCAACGGAGCTGGTGCAGGGTCTGGAGCACAGGTCGTACGGGGAGCGGCTGAGGGAACTGGGGGTGTTTAGTCTGGAGAAGAGGAGGCTGAGGGGAGACCTCATCGCCCTCTACAGCTCCCTGAAAGGAGGGTGCAGAGAGCTGGGGATGAGTCTCTTTAGCCTAGTAGAAAGAGACAGGACAAGAGGGAATGGCCTCAAGTTGTGCCAGGGAAGGTTTAGACTGGGTATTAGGAAGCATTTCTTTCCAGAAGGTGTTGTTAGGCGTTGGAATGGGCTGCCCAGGGAGGTGGTGGAGTCCCCATCCCTGGAGATGATTAAGAGTCACATTGACATAGCAGTGAGGGATATGGTGTAGTTGAGAAAGGTCAGTGTTAGGTTAATGGTTGGACTAGGTGATCTTCAAGGTCTTTTCCAACCTACATGATGCTGTGATTCTGGGACTTCTTATCCTCTCTTGCCTTATTCATCTGTCACTATCTTTGATTAATGTAATTAACCTAGTTAACTATATCTACACTCACAGGAATAAAAATAATACAAATTAACCTAAGTAAACAAAAATACTTTAAAGAACTCCAAAAATAGTGACTGTCTTCCCGTAATGTCTTTCTGCCTTCTTAACAACTTTCAATAGCACTTTTTATCACTTTCAGCAGGATTTCCAGAAGATGCCAATTGTAGCATGTAGCTCAACCTCATGGAGTTTATACTTGAGTGTGTAGTATTCAACAAGAAATTAAATGTGAATTCTAGTGAATTAATTGGCATTCACATCATAGTGCATATTAAATTTCACTGCCCATTATTAAATGTGCTGGGTTTTTCTGCTTGCTTTATATATGACTACAAGATCTCCTGAAGGAGGCCAAGAATATATCACTGGACACTGATCTTTACAATCTGATTATCTGAACTGCAGAAACAACTGCTGGCAGTCACTTTGTAGACCACCAAAGCGGTGTGCTTTGCCAAGAGGTGAAGTGATTTATTAATAACACCCAAAAAAAAACCATAGAGATCAGAAATTCAGTCTTGTTTCTCTGATCTAGGTTTAATGCCATCACATGCCAGCTGTGAAAACTCCACTTAAAGGTCTGACAGCTTTTAATTCAATCTCCTTGAATGGTAAAGAGATACCCCTCTGAATTGCAAGAAAAAGATGTTTTTTCACTAAGTTCTTCAGGCAAAACAGGGTTCTTCTGGCTGTATTTTGAAGTGTCAGTACAAAAAACCCATTAAATTTGCTGTATAAATAAACTAGAAAAAATATAAGCTGACTCTCCAACCAATCATTGCTAATAGTAGGCATAGCAAAAACTTAGCCCAAAATGTCATGCAAGACTTTTAACATTGGAGTCTGATTTGTTAGACACTACATAGAAGACATAAATGATATAACGCTAGCCTTAATAGACTTTAAAACTATTCCTGGTATTTCAACAGAGGAAGACATTAAATCTGCACAGCACCTCACAGCTACTAAGCAAAACAGAGCAGAAATTAAAAGCATTTAGATATTAGTGGGTCACAGAATGCTTGGGGGGGGTGGGGGGTGTACAACTAACAATTTCCATACCATTAGGAGAAGCAGTCTTCAGAATAAATAAAATACTCCAATGTCCTGCTTTTACAGCAATTTCCTTTATTTTCTTAGTAAGTCAAACCTACCACAACGCCAACTGTTTTCACTAGTACACTGTGATTTTATATACTCAAACTGAACATTTCAGCTTCACAGTCAAATGCTCCATGGCCCAGTGTCTTAATCTTGTCAAGTCCCACCTTTATATAACCATAAAAAAACCTCCTGTCATGTCAGACTTGAGAGACATTATTAGAAAGTTTATTTGAACAGTGCTTGGACACCAGCAAAATATTTATAACAGATATCTTTGGCAGAGCAAATTCAATGGACAAATCATTTAAAGAGGACATGCAACATGAGTTAACTTCTATATTTATTTCATAATGCATTGTTATTTAGAAGCTGCTATTCAAAAAAAAAAGCAACAGAAAGTAACACAGAAAAAGTCAAGTAATCTAGCTTGGTAACTTTTTAAAAACTTCTGAAAAATGTAGTTGAAGGCCATCTAATTTTTATCTATTCCTTCTTTTTATATATGTTTATAAACATTGCTGCTAGAGAATTTTAAAGAAAATATTACTTCAATAAAAAAAAATAAAATACACAAACATGCAATTATTAAATGACGTTACTTGAAACAACCACTGTCATAAAAAAAAAATAAAAATTATTATCTTCTCATTGCCATTCCTTTTGCATTTTACAGCCCTGGTGGTTTTCTATACAGCAGAGGATGTGGTCTAAAGTGCCCAGTAACAGCATGATGTTAGCCTGCTCATGTTTCCCCATGGCAAGCAACGGCAACAAAGACTAGATACAACTGCTCTGGCCAGCCATATGTAACTATCAGTAGAAATCTATACCTCTCCCTAGTATCATATGAATAATGCATCAGCTGCTTAATCATGCAGGATTTATCTTCTAAAATTCAGGCTAGGTCTCAAACAGCACTCTAATCAGTTTTGTCATACTGTACCAAAAGTAATGCAACACTAGGTTTCTTCTGCTGTTCTAAAAATACTTGCTTAGTGCTTCTAGCTATGACTATCTCCTGTTAGAATTTCTCTGTTGTGAAATATTAGGATAGTACAGTCATTTTTATAACCTAAATAAAAATCTTTTTTTCAGATAGATTTTGGTATTTAGTACGCTGACAAATAAACAACATCCAACAAGAAAGCAAAGTGCAAACAATTACATTTCAGTCTAAGTATGTAGCCCAGACCCATAACATATCTAATACCTGAACATAAGATTGGCTATATGGGATCAGACTGGTTCAGCTAATGGCAGCCTAAACCAGAAAAACCTGCATTTGTCTGCCTTAGGTCCTTATGCATTTCCCCATCATAACCACTACATTAGCCCAGTGTTCCAGATTCCCTAAACTCCCTCATGCACCAAGTCCCCATCCCCGGAAGTACTACAGTGCTCCCAGTTTCCACTGATAACCTCTCCCACCTCCACAAGGGCAAGCCTCAGAATACAGCAGCTGTCCTGAAGCTACACACATGCTTGTTGCCCTACAATGAGCTTCACATTTACTGACTATCCAATCATTATCATATAGAGTGGGAAAAGGCCAGATTTCACCCATCTGCCCACTGCAGAATCATCCATTTCTGTCTGCTTGACATTCCCCCCTCTGTTTTTCCCAAAGTCAGCATAAAATTAACATCTTTGGGATCTCCATTGCTCTGCCAAATTTGATGAAACAAGCTAATGACTTTGCAGGAAAAGGGTAATCAAAAAAGTGGACACTTCACTGGTAGGTTGATCTGAAAACTCTAGGACACAATAAACAATGACAGAGATGACTCATATGTAGAACTTGGCCAGATAAAAATAATTTAAGCCAAACACACAGATCTATTTAAAAAGGGGGACTAGGTAATAATAAATTACCTAGGAAAGCAGCAATCTAGAAGGGATCACGAACAATACTGATTTCACACAGTGTCTGTGCAGGTAGCTTAGATCAACCTGATCTTTGAACCTATAAAGAAATGTCAAGAGAGAGCAGGTAGGTGGTGTTATAGTATTATAAAATTATTACCAGGATAAAATGTACAGGACAGGTATAGACACATCTTTTAGGCTGCCATTAAAAACTAAAATTTTAGAGAAGTGCTAGAAAAATCACTTTGGGCATGTTAAAGCAGTTGAATGTTTACTGCAGAATGAAAGTTAAGAGGTGTCTTAAACAAGTATTACATGTAAGCTAGAGCAGAAAGGGCTTCTAACTGTAAACAGGTCTCTAGTAAGAAATGTCACAACAAAGACAAAGGATTAGAAACTGAAGCTAGACAAATTGGGTGAGAGTAACCTTATTTTGAATGGTCTTTAAGACTAAAGGTTGATGGCACAAGTATTAAAAAAACAGTAAAGGCTATCTGAGGGGAGGAAGAGGGAAGAACCAAGTGGGCGAAGGAGATTTTTTTAGCATTAAAATTAACAGAAGAAACTTGCAATGATCACTGTTAACCCTATAAATACTGAAATGTAGAGATGTGCTGAAGTAGATTAGATAACCCGAGGCCTAAATTAATGTTATTTGAGATACAGTAATAAACTGGATTCACAATGCTATGATCTCTATAAAAACCGTTTATAAACAAAGATCAATGCTTTCTTCTCCTCCTTGTTGTTACTGATTTATGGAACCTTCTTATTTTCAACTCAAATCTGAAATCATGCATATAATTCAAATTTGTGTTTTGGATCATTTGGCATTTAATGCTGTATACCATTTTCCACTCCTTGGTTTGCTGAAGTGAGGTTGCTGGGCATTCAGCTATCTGCCCCTCTGAAACTAATCTGCTGTTCTCTGTTTTCACAGTTCATGGAGCCCCCTGGGTCACCAGTTATATTTGCCTAAGTTATGGCTCCTCATTATGAACAATGATTTGTAATTGTCCAGCTGTTCATCCAGGTTTCACACAGGGACTTGGGCAGGCTGTGGTTACAAAAGGTTTCAGCACTGTAAGATAAGTCATTCAGTGCGCTAGCTTCACCTCTTCTAGCACCAGCTTACTGAACACAGCCAGGGACAGAAAAACCCAGCTTGAAAGAAGCAGCAGTTTCCCGATGGAATATTCAGTTTTGAAACCATCAGCTTACTCGGGTTCAAATACGGTAAGTATTGTGCCAATCAGCTACAGACCAGCTTGAACATGCCAAACTCATTTCCAGTTGCTGGCTTGAGATTCAGCATGTTACACATTTATAAAACAGGACTCATCCAGGACAGGCCAACAGTGTAGGACAACATCCTATGTCCAAGCGAACACTGTTACAACCAGTTGCAGTTGGTTCAGACTAATGCAGACTAGAAGAAAAGCCAAAAATCACAGGAGCTATCTCAATACAATTAAAAGAATTAATGGAAAATTCACAAAGCATTAGGCAGTCTGACAAAATTTGGACATGAATCTCCTTAAGGAAAGCAAGACATCACCTCAGACATTGCAAATTCTGACAAATAGGATGCTACTGAGAATAGCGAACAGAAATCTGGCTGCTTCAAATGCAAGATATCCATCACTCTAAATACTTTTTTTCTTCCTCTGAGGATATTATCAATCTAAATTGCTCCTGATCACAAGCAGAAACAAGTGCTGCATATTCTTTGAGACAGAAAACATCCGCTCATTCTAATGTACTCTGAACATATGTGAAGATGACACGCGACTGAGCTCCCCAAAGAAGGAATGATGTAAAAAATGTTGGGAATGAGCCAACGCCGCAGACTCCAGGTCCTTTTAGGGTTGCTTTCTGTTTGGCTCCAAAGAAAGCAACAATAGACAGCACTAGTGGTATGAATATATATGTTATACCAAGAAGCCAGTCTGAAGCAATTGAATAGGGTTTTTTCTGTGAGACCTATTAGACTAACTTGGAGCAACCAATGAAGTTATTCTCATTGTGAAAGGGAGCAGAGCAAGCAGTGCAGAATTGGAAATCACAATCAGGGTGGTGCAGAATACCACCTTGAGAGTAATGCTGAACCAGCAGCATCCCAGTAGAGAACAGTGCCACATCTGATCCAGTCAGGGAAGTCTCCCATCCCTTTTGGGTTACCCAGAAACCCAAACATTTGGCTAAGCATTTCACTTGTTCTTATGTAAGCACACACACACTCCACAGGGACAAATGCAGCCTTTATAGGAAACAATCTTCTCCTATGCCCAGTTCAGTCTAGGCTCCCGTAACAGTACGTGCTTCTGCTGTTATAAGGGGCAGACATTTGCCACTAAGGACTCCTCATCCATAGGCTAAGATTGATAAGAAATGGTGGCCTTCTCATCTGTATGATGATGCTAGGCTGTCCACTGCCAATCCTGGATTGGTTCTATAGATAAGAAACCAGAATTTCCTAGTCCATTAGATGGGCATTTCTTGCACTTTCACTTTAAAGAAAGAGTAATAGTGGAATATCTGAATCACTACAAAATTATGCCAGAAAAGAAGGGGGGGGGGAGGAAGGGAGGGAGGGAGGAAGACAAAGAGACAGAAAGAAAAAGACACTTAAGATCCATAAATCTATTAGAAGTCCCTGAACATAAAGGCTGAGGAATGAATGGCATTCATACTGATGTGTTAGAAAACAAACTGTATTTAGTCCAGGCATTTAATGAAACTGCAGGTTGTAACTTCTGTTTACTTTCTGTCACCAGGCAGAATCTGCTGTATCTCAAGTTGAAAAGTTCATAAACTAAACATTATTTTAAAAGTTCAAGAACTACACACACATCATAATATAATGCAAGTACTTAGTTTCCAGAATACACTGAAAGTTTGCCTCCTGACATTCCTAAAAAGGCAGAAATATTTTTAAAAGCATAGATTAAGCATTTTGTATCTTTGTATCATTACTATCAATAGGATTCTTTAGGTTCTTTATAAATGGCTCTTTATTTACCTCACATCAAAGCACTAATGGAAGTCACTTCTAAACATATTTATACCTAGTTCAAAGTATCAAGACTAAGAAATTTCCTAAGAGAGAACATACTTTCTAGTTCTGTTTTTTTTAGCTAACTTAAATGTTCACTAGAGACTTTAAAGAAACGATACGATGTACTTTAGCTTAATTTTAAAAACAATAAAAAGAGCTTCTGAATGCAAGGAAAGAACTTCAGTATATGTGCCAAGATTTCTGCAACTTTATCAGCGTGATTAATAGTTTCATTTTGAAAGGGACCACGTACACATACAAGTCCATAACGTATGAGGTCCTGCACACAAAGTCAGCAACAGCAAAAAGAACTCAGGAAACATTACAGAACTGAACAGCAAGAACTGTTCCCAGCTATCAGACAAAGAAAAAAGGAGTTCTATGCCAAAGTGAGTACTTTCATGGAGCTGTATTTCTATGTTCTGAAACTGTATGTTCAACAGCATCAGAGCAAAATAATAAACCATGCCAAGATTAAATCGCATGGTTTTGAATATAGCCCTTGTCCTTTCCTGACTTGCATGCTTGCAGATGCGAATCAGGGCTGTTTTCCTGTCAATTCAGCTTTACAGACCAGCCTGAGGAATGCAGGACACATGTAATGGGATCACAACTGCTCATTAATCAAGCACACTCTTACATTCAGCAACACTAAGTGCAAACATGTGGCATCATGTGTTATATATCATACCAAAACCAAAGCTGTAACTACGGCATATGTGATTCTGTGAA
Organism: Athene cunicularia; assembly: GCF_003259725.1. Classification (NCBI taxonomy): domain Eukaryota; kingdom Metazoa; phylum Chordata; class Aves; order Strigiformes; family Strigidae; genus Athene; species Athene cunicularia. The sequence continues at coordinate 31,562,060 of NW_020799095.1, read as the reverse complement.
TTACTGAAGAAGAAATTTGGTGAAAACCACGAAACTGCACAAAATGTATGGTAGGGAGCAACCGATGTAAGCAACAGCGAAACTGTTATATTATTATAATGACCAAATGTTGTCACATTTCATTACTAATGCTTTATAGAAGTATTACCTGGAAAAGATGCACTATCAAAGTGGAAATTAAGGAATTCCCTCACACTGTAAACTTACAGATGGATTAATCTCATTTAGTAAATAATCAAGATATTTGACAAATAGGAAAAATCAAAGATTAAAGGCTAAGATTTAGAGTGAAGTCCTCTCATACCAATAAATAATTTTTAGAAGTAGAAAGCCCTGTTTCAGCAGCATTTGTTCTTCCAAATTTTAGTAGCAAACTAAGTTTTTGCATGTCACATTAAGAGGACTACCATCCCACCCTAACTCTTCTCTCTAAAGCTCAGACAAACCCTCAACAAGAAAAAACTCTCTCAACTTCAGAAGTTAAGATTTTTCTGACAGAGTCAAGGGATTCTGTAAAAAATGTTTTTAGATTCCTGATTATTACAATGTCAGACACTTGTTAATTTTCTTGTTGTATAATGAATTATTCTTTCATCCAGAAACTACAGTCATCTTTTCATTCTGACAAGGAATTCTTCCTAACATTTCTTAATTAAGAGTTTTTTCAAAAGAACTACACTGTAGATAAAAGCAGTCAACCTGTCAGTGCAGACTTTTTGCAACAATATGCTATTTTTAACAAAAGTTTCTTTGGGACAGACTTCTCAAGTTCAGGACAGGCCTTCTGGTGAAAATTTCAATTTAAAAAACCCGAAATACTCATAACAAAACAAGTATTCAAGGAACAGAAAAACACCATGCAGGATGTAGACAGACAGGCTGAAATTCGACTTCTGGTAGATTTGGACTACTGACTTGGAGAAAAAGATACAGGCCTGCTAGCCCACGGGATAGGACATTCGCCTGGAGCGTAGATGTTTCAACTGCCTGCTGCAGTGAGTGATGAACAGTTCACACAAGTGGGAAAACTTCGCAGAGAAACATCAGAAGGAGAAAGTTTCTGGGAAAGAACACAGTCCTGTATTTAGGACACATCTGCTTCCTGCAACGCAGAAGAGCAAGGACTTGTGGTGCACTGAAGGATCAGCTCACAGGGACTGTTCATCAAAGCATGTCTCATTCCTAACATCTTTTCTCTCCCTTGTTAGGAACAACACTGAAAAAAGATTTTAAGTTTGTGCCAATACAGAAAGGTTATTTTACATCTGCTCTACTTGAAGGCCCCAATATACATGTATGTCCTTGAGCTGTGTGATGGTACTGTGGAGTGTAATTTTCCGCAGAGAAACATAACACTACAAAGAAACCAAAGACTACCGCAGATAGAAACATTCATATTTTTAGCCTCACTCTGAACAGAGGCCAGTAATTTCAATTTGCACATAAAATGCCACCTCATATTAGGACAGCTTCAATTTATCCACTATGGATAGTGCCCAGCATTACACCTAGAAGTGAGTATGTAGCTTAGCTTGCGCAGGTACTCTCATTCCACTCAGTCCACCTGAAGATAACAGCAGCATACAGAAATAACTTCTGACAGATAAAGCAAAAAAGGTTTGCATGGCATACACCAAACTGCCCTGCACCACAGGCCTTGCTGAGGGTTCACACATCCTAGTTCTACAGAAATAATAACAGCTTGAATCTGTAAAATCCAAGCAAGCCTTCTCAAGTATAATCAAGAAAACTGTAAGCTTATAATTGCTAACAAATACATTACTGTAACCACAAAAATGTCCCAAGCCTTTAGCCTATGGTATCCCCTTGCTGTACCTGCCCAGTCTCAGGTTTAGTGTCCTGTGTTGCTTCAGCAGGAACAGGTTCATGAAAGTCCTCAGGTTTAAGGCCTTGAATTTCTTCCACAGGAATTGCCTCCAGCTCATCCTCGGGTCTAAGACTTAGAGTGTCCTCTGCAATGTCTGAAATATTTGATTCCAGCAGACTGTCAGGCGTTGGGCCCTGGGATTCATCTCCAAAAGCTGACTCCATCACTTACCGTGGTGCAGAGAAAGGAAGAATGCTCCTTGCAGAAGCAACCTGGTAGTGATAGCATCAGTGCTGGCAGGGAAAGATTACAGACACCTGAACCCTGCTTCCAGCAAGTAAATAAAACAAGACACACATTTGTTTTAAAATAGTTATATTTGAAAATACCCACTCTAAGAAATCTTTTACTCCACTCAAGGGCTGTATTTATTAAAGATTAGATTTAATTGTACTTGAGAGAATTATTTTTAAAGTGACTTATGGGCAAAAAGCACAGTGGGTCCTATGAAGAGACCCTAGGCATTGGAGTGGTGAGACAGAGACAAAACTGATGCAAATCATTATTCAGGATTACTGAGCTTCAGCTCAGTGATACATGTGTGCTCCAAAGAGTGTTTTTAGTCAGCTTGCACTAACCAGCCCTAGAGTTCAAAGTAACCCCAAAATGGGACAAAGGAACAAAACTGGAAACAAACTTCCAATCTGTAAGTATCTGCAACAGCACAGAGAGCAGATGGGCAGAATACTAGATTTCTGACTAGATGTAAGGAAAAAATTTTTTACAATGAGGGTGGTGAAACACTGGAACAGGTTGCCCAGAGAGGTGGTAGATGCCCCATGCCTGGAAACATTCAACGTCAGTTTGGATGGGGCTCTGAGCAACCTGATCGAGTTGAAGATGTTCCTGCTCATGGCAGGGGTGATGGACTCACAACAGCATTGGAGCTCTCAGGCTCAAACTTGAGTAACATTAAGGAGAGTTACCCAGCTGGTGTTCAATTTAGTGTTATATCAAACACAAGATGCTATAGGACGAATTTGCTGATTATATTTATCTACTTTAAGATGATGCAAAATTCTGCTACACAGATTACCTATTGAAAGTATGTGACCAAATACGTAATATTACAAAAGAAGAAGGGAAAAGACAAAGGGCAAAACGTGGCTACATCTCCAACCAACTGTAAGTATTTAATTAGCATTTTTCTGAACTACCTAAATTGTAATAAAAGCAGATATCATTTGACTCTCTAGGGAAAAAAAAAAAAAGAAAGTCCCTTTTTGCCACATCTCTTAAACTAAAAGCATACATATAAAAAACTTCAGTTACACAAATGAGATCTCATTATGAAAGCATTACGGCAACTTAATAGAGGCAGTGCTATCAGTTATTACTAATATTGCTAATAGTACTCAAATATTTTCCTGTAGGATTAATCAGAAGAGAAAATATCTGGTAGATTATTAAACAATGCATGTAAACTAACAGATAGTAAAACAAAGTATTGCCTTTTTTTTATTGCTTAACATAATAGATGTTAAATTATTATTATTATAGGTTAAATTTTAATCAGTCCATGATTATTTCTTCGGGACAACATGCACATGTCTCATGTTGCCTTTCACAAATTGTCCAGATAGTTAAATATCTCAGAATCTCTATCAAAAATACAAAAAAATGTAGGATTTTTTTTCTTTTTTATCTGCAAGGACCAAGAAAAAATTCTGCCTGGTCTCATAAATAGTAATGGCATTAAAAGACACTTTTGACAATTCCTCCCATATCTAGAAACAGATACCTATTACGTTAACTTTTGACATTATCAAGAAAACCTAAAACTCCTCATCCTTTTTTTACTTTATTCCAATTTATATCCAATTTTGCTTACTTTTGGAAACATGCAATTTAGAAAACAAAGCACAGATTTATGCATAATATATTAAATATAATACATTTTGATCTCAGCAAAGAGACATTTTCTTAGACATTTTCTTTTCTTATAGAGTTAGGTTTCCTTTATCCTTAAGTAAAAATAAAACTATAAATTTAAAAGCATCAAGACTAGAGTCAATCTGTGTATCTACAACCCCCACAAAAGTATGAATAAAAATGAAATATGTTTAACAATCACCTTTACAAAGTAGTGGTAGCCTTTAGTAGTCTACCATGACAGCCAGCATCTTTACATAAAAGCAGAAAGTCCAGACTACCCCGGAGGCTGAATAAAACAACTAGCATAAGGTTTGCACAAGGAACAGGAAAAAACAAGCCTCCATAATTAAAGATATGCTAACTTTATTTACAAGGCAAAACCCACTCAATATCATTAATTTGATCAATATTCTGTGAATAACTGTATGTCATCAACTGAAGAAACATGTACAACAGAGTGTGGTATGGCAGCAGCAAGGGGAAGACCAGGAGCACAGCAACTGTGGGGCAATGTATAATGCTTCATGGAGAGTGCTGCTAGATAAAACAGAAATTTTCCCAACAATTTGAATAAATATGTATTTATGTATCAATAAAAAATATTTTAAAATGCATAAAATTTTGGATTTTCTTCAGTGAATGACAGACACTTCTTGCACTACTGCTCTTAACATAGTAGCTAGATTTAAGTCACAGGATAAAAATCAAATACCAGTGGCCTAAAACATTATAAAATGCAATAGGACTCAAAAAGATAGATTAACAGTAGAATATAATAGTTTGGAAACCACTGCCTCTACATCCCCTCCGGTTAAGGGGACAGTTGATCACAGACCATGCAGGCCTGTGACAGTGGTCATTGCGTGGCATCGGCTCCCTCTGCTTCAAGGAGATAAAAGCCTTTTCTCCGAGACACAGCAACGCTCATTTGTGGCAATTAAGTCTGCATTTCATCAAGATCAGGGAAATTCACATTCACAAATACAAAAGCTCACAGTCTTCACAATAGTCTCCTACAACTTTGTACCAGGGCACTATTTCAGAATCTCCAATATAAATAATTCAACCATACATGGAAAAAAGATCTAAAGTAATTTCTGAGAGCAGTGAGTTGTGTCTTCAAGGTGTTTAACTCCTCAAAATAATCCCGTACTTACAGCCCAGATGACAGCTCCAACAGGAAAAAATGGCTGTAACAAATTGTACCTCTTCAATCCCTGTATTTCTGAGCAGATAAAGATATTAAATACTGAATGCTTCTGTCAGCTGTTCAAGCACTTGATATTGTTCCCTCCCTGCTCATTTAACACAGTTAAGAGGGTCACACATGGAAGAGCCCCCTCACTCACTGCTGACACAGTAGACACAGCCCAACACACATGCCTTGCACATATCCCGATAGAGGCTATGAACAAAACACTCCAGTCTGCTTTTCAAGCTGAAGAAAAACCACGGCACACATTTTCTTTGCTTGGACACCCACCCACAACTTGCTCCTCACAGAGCTGGCCCCATGCTTGTAGGACACCAAAGAAATGGCGTGAGAGGCTGTATGTACTTCCTCCATATTTATGATTCCCACTCCAAACTGACCTTCTCTTTGCCTGTTCATGCCACAGCTCAAGGCCAAGGCCCTTGACAGTCCCTAGAGAAAAAGCGCCCAGCTGAGACACAAGGAACTGCTGAGGGGTCTCACTCCTGGCACATACCCTGTCCTCGCTCCCTGACCACTCCTGGCTGCTGCTTCCACCTTCCCACAGCCCTATCCGGGGGTTGCTCTCCCAGCTGTGGAAACTTACTCCACAGCCTGCACATTGTGAAACCTGTCCCAGTGCTGAAGCACTTGTCTCTGCATCTCACCAAATTTTAATCATGTTCTGACTCGCTCTCATTCCTCTAGCAATTTTCCTTGCTCACAAAGGTATGCTAGATGCCTATTGCCTCAACCAAAGCTACTTCAATATCAGAGGATATTTAATTCCCAGTTTAATCTGGGTAATAATACACTGTTTTTCCTTTTTTTTTTTTTTTTTTTAAAAAAAAAAAAAAAAAAAAGAAGGTCCAAAAGTATGTACTTTCCAAAAAATTTTGAAAACAACCTATTCTATTTGACATCAGTATTTTAGAGAGTAGTGGAAGTGTGTCCAATATATTCTAGAAAGATTCTGTATTTTACTGCCTGTAGCACACAGAGCATGTTACTAATCACAGTTAAAAAAATAAATTTCTATGGAAATTTAAAAATAATGAAGCTTGGATAAAACCTGCTATTCCAAACATATGTTAAACATACCTACAGTTATCTATTCTTATAAGGTTTATTTCATAATTAAGAAAGGGTTTTGTCTTTTACTATAACACTGCTAATATTTGGACATAACTTTCTGATAAAATTTTTCTGTTTACTCAGGAGAATTTTTAATAGAATTTATCCACAGACCAACCCTGTCTTAAGCTGTGAAAAAAAAAAAAATAAAGGTTTGGTCAGAATAATCAAAAATAAAAAAGTTAATTATTTTGTCATTTATCTTAGCCCAGAGGTTAAGAATCCCAGGCAGACAATGGAGACAGACTGCAGAGGAAATATCCAAGGCTGTCTATGGATTTCAGGTATATAAAAAACCAAAACCCAAAACCATTAATTACATGTAATTCTGTCCATACAGTTTACCTGTTGTTCACTTGTTCATTTATATTTCTGTACCTTGAACCAAGATTTGATAAAGCACCATCTACTAGACTGAATTGCATGTAGGTACGCTTTCAACTTAAACTGCGGGTCAAAATCTGAAGTTATAGGAAGTTAAAGAAATATTTCTTAAATTGGAGTTTCTGCGCCTAGTCTTTTACTTGCAATAAACAATAGTCCCTGGAATGCATACAACATTGAACAGAGCAAGATACCATTTACATGAGCCAAAAAGAAACCACTGCAACTTGGGGAGTATTGCCCTCCAGAAACTGTGGGGCAAATTCACACATCAGGTGCCCACCAGTCCGCCCAGAACTTTCAGGACAAGAGAAGTATTTTTATGTCCTCTGAAGAAAATAAAACATGTATACATACACACTCTAGATAACTTTAAAAGAAAAGCTCTTTAATTCAGCTTGCACATGCACCTCATCATGCTATCTTCTTATAGCAGGAAAAAAAAAAAAAAAATTATAACCAGAGAGTTTGGCTTGAGAACTGCCCATACATTTTACCACAGTCCAAATCTTCACACTTGGTATGTTATTATAACAACATGACTATCTCAAAAGTTATTGCTCCCAGAAGATACACAAATGCTGCAAACTCAAACGCTCACCACAAAGGATGTTACTGCAAACACCAAGCTTTTGCTCCAGATAGGGTGACCTCAAGTTCATGTGGAGGTGGGCTGCCTAGACTCAGGAAAACAGGCTGCTCCTAAGCTTGGTCTAATATTACTGTCTTTGAGAGGTTTGAAGCTTGGCTATGGTAAAGTGCTTTCCAATGGACTCCACCAGCTTTGCTTCCTACTTTTTGCTTGTCATTTCTGCAATAGACACATTCCATTACAATTAACATTGGGAATAATTGCTTGCCAAGGCACACATTAGCTTCAGTTTATCCTCACTTTCAGAATTTTTTATACTACAAAAATAGACTTTATGGGCCCTTCATTATCTCTTTTTGGTTTGGGTTTTTTTTGGAGAGAGAGGGAAGCAGGAGACATAAGACGCTATATTCCAAGACAAAGTAGAAAGAATGAAAAAAGAAGATAATCAATCTAGCCTTCAGAATTTAAAAAGTAGCTCACTAGCTATGATCTGCTTTAAAATTCTTGTCTAAATGAGACTCATAAAACTATAGGGGAGAAACGCTGTATGAGGTTTTCCATTTGTTTTATTATTCTGTATCACTTTATGGACTACCATTACATAAAATAAGAGCTTTAAAATAGTTTTCAAACCAATCTCTTACTGAATCAGGTGGTTGTCACCAATTTCCAAGCTTTATATTGAAAAAGAAAGAAAAATGTCACTGCTCAGAAAAGCAGCAAGGTTGATATTAATAACAATGAATGGTATGACTAACAATTAAACTGCAGCCTTTCAAAACTCTTGATCTAACGCTCCCTGAGGTCTGAGTTCCAAGACATCACTTTTTGGATTCTGTAATGGAGTCCTTGTATTGTATTTTCATTTGCTAGAAAATTACACCTAAGGCTGTTACATGCAGACCGTGGTGTTACCAATAAAGTAAGGCTCACCATGCACCATTTGAACAATAGGCTTTTTGATTGTAATGTTTCTTGGGAATTGCTGTATTAGATTAATGAGATGTGCAAATGTTTTATCAACTCAATCTCCAGAGCAATGAGTCACTCCTATACGCAGAACAGCAATAAAATTAAAAACAGCTTATGTGCTGCTGTATTCTACACCCCATAGGTATAGACCATATGATTTCAGTAGAGTAGAACAGATGCAAAAGGTTCCATAGAAATAAGCAAGCTGCATAGATGCATAGACACTGTAGCAATAGTGCTGAATAGCTAAAGAGATGCTAATAATGCTAAAGAGCTGCAGAAACATCCAACTGAGAAGTCTGACCATCAGATACAGGTATGAGCAAGAAAGACTGTTCACAGCAACCAACCACAGGCAGCTAAATGAGAAAGCTGTTTTCGATGTTCCCCTGTACTCAGTGGGACTACAATTACTCTCTTCTGGAGAGTAGTTCAGAGTAGAAGACTAATTTAGGCAATACAAATGAACTTCTGGAAGAGCTGGTCTGTCTCCATAATCATCAAGCATGCACAGGAATGCTGCAAGCTCGGGTGAGAGCTCAAATGGAACTTTCTGCCTTGACTGATGCCAACAGCATCCACTGGAGGCACAAAAAATGTGCTAAGCACCAGTGAGGGTTGATTCTGTACCAGGTTCTCCTTTTCTCCTAGAAAAGCAAGATAAAAGCAAGGAAAAAATATTCTAAAATAGAATAGTACAAATTGTACCCTATCTTCTCATGAAAAAACAGACAAGTTTGCAAAGTAGATAGTAATTAATAGATACTCTCTTAGATGGTAAGGATGTACCATATAAGGAAGAAGCAATGTTTATCCAAATGCCTCAGTCACCCTCATTTATGGTGCCTAGAGACCTAACAAACAACAGACTGCTAGCAATCAGATGAATCAGTTCTATTCAGAAATCCCTAGTACACGCTATACAGCAAATGGTCTATATAAAATGTGGGCACAGTGGGAAAATTTCTCTTCATTCACTCTCATATTCTGGGTTTTCTGCTTAAAAAGGCTGGGAATTATTCTCTGCACTGATATATTAACTTCATTTCCATTTCTGTTGTTTCCAGACCTACCTCATACTGAGGACCTGCTTACTTCACAACATTCAATACACTGTGTTGTCAAAACACTTTCAAAACATGATTTGATCTCTCCTTTTAGTAACTGGGGACACCCATGCCAATGAGACAGGTGTGAATCTGCGGAAGGAATGTCCTGCAGCCCCAGGGAGAGGATGATCCAGACATTGCCCAAACTCAGAACCTTCTGGGAACATTCAGCAGGTTGGGTCTCTTTGCATACTTGTTTCCTTCCAGGAAAACTACAATGTGGGGATGAGGAAAAAGGCAATGGTGTCCACACACACCTCTTCTTGACACTGTGCAAGTAGGGTATGCTCCAAACCCCAGAGCTTCTCACAGTTTGGGCAAAACCAGAGGGACTAAGGTGTCCCAAGTCTGACAGTTTTTGGCATGTTAGGGGCCTCAACCACACTCTTCAGCCCTGGGCTGTACTGTATATACTACACATCGAGACAACTCTTATAGTCCCCTGTGGCTGAGAAGCAGCATGAAGCACTTGACCTGAAGCTGCATGTCAGCAGTGCACAGACCACCTGGGGCCAGAGAGGAAACCTGCCAGGACACAGCATCCAGACCCTTCCCCATAGAGCCAGCTGAGCAGCCTGTGCAGCCTCACTGCTCCAGCAAGCCAGCATGAACACGGAGTCTGGTAGCTGCCAGAATCAGTAAATTAATCTTTAGCATCTCACCTGCTTCTCTGAGGGGTGTTTCCTTGCCCCAGTGGCTGGCACACACTCTCACCAGCCAAGTGCAAAACAATGAGAAGCACTTTCCCAAGTTGGCAGAGATGGGTTTCAACACATTGCAGATTTTCATAGTGCTCTGGTTTAGGGATGACTTACATAAGAAATCCAATGATATCTTTTGAGACAGATTCTGTCTTACTGGAAACATAAGGACTATCGTATTTCCAGCTCCTGAGTTATCACTTTCACAGAAAAACGTAATGATGCATATATAGTTAAACAGACTTGAAAGGAAGGTCCATTAGTACAAAAAAGACCAATTTAAGGTCCTGTTCCATAGCTGGCAGAACCACGAACCATGTTGGTGAGACAAGCCTTATAAAGAGCTAGTAGAGAAAAAAAAACCCTGAGTGATACTCAGAGTAAGCAGAGGGGTAAATGTTTGCCAGATTAATTGTAAATTGCAGCTGCTTGACTTCAAGTATGTGTTCTGAAAAAAAGTGAATAATACTGGTTTTATAAATACAGTGAACTTTTCTAACATGAAAAAGAAAATCTTATGTGTGCTGCCAAGACTGCCTAGAAACTTTCTGTTTAAGTTTTGTATAAGCTAGGAATAGGATTTCCCCCAAGTCCAATGTCTACCAAATAGGCAATAAGAAGAAGGCATTCAGTATCTAAATGAAGAACTTTCCTCCTCCAATGTGCAAATTGATCCAGAATTTTAGGCTGACTGACCACAAATTTCGCAATGATGGAAAATTAAAACTACCTTGGTAACAGCAGAGTTAACAATTTCATCTGGCCAAGGTCTGTCTCTTCTTGCAAATGACCTGCAGAACCAACAGAACTGGTAGGCCTGAAGAGGTTAGTGTTTTACAGCACAAAAGTTAGAAAAATAGAGCAGATCAAAGCCACCTTTTGAACCACCTGCCTCAGTCTTTTGTCAGGAGCACAGTACAAGCAGACCTGGTTCAGAGCAACCCCAAGGGAACCATCACAGAGGACTGACTCCCTTCCTGATTGGAGCCAGCGAGGGAAACTGTGCACTTTTGTTCTGCAGAGGTGACAAAAGCACAAATGAAGTAAAGATCTGCCAAAATTATACTACTTCAGACCATGTTCCCCTGTTGCCATGGATGAACTTTCCCTCTTTTATTTAATGAATCAAATACTGCAGCTGTGGGTTTCATTATTGTTTCATCTCCTCGTTTCCCCTGGTGATGAGAAACTCTTAGCTAAATGTAAGTCATCCACAAGTGCTTCCCCACATCAACACTGAAACATCCATAGTTATAGTTATGAGCAGAATGTGAAATACCCAAGATAGGTTTTTCAGTGGTTTCGGGCTCCATTTACTGTTGCTTGAAGTAAGAACTAATAGGATGTTCTCCAAAGAATATACAGTCGATGCATGCTAGAAATAAGCCCTAGATTTAGTTGACCTTGGTTTGCGAGAAAGTAGAGGGTGTAGGATAACAAGAAGTCCATGACACCACATGACAAAGGACACCAAAGGATCTTCTGAGTATTGTGTAAGGATTTAGCTCTGGATTGACATGATGAATCTTGCCAAAGTGGAAGGCAAATTTCTGATAGAAAAAAGAATAACAGATTAAATGCCAAATTCTGAAGCTGTGTTAAGCTGGATTTCACCACGTTGACTTTCAGGCACATAATGTGGTCCGAATAAAGTAAGTTCTGAGTTGCACTCTGCACAGTGAAAATTTGCAAGAAGGATAAAATGTGATACTGCTGTGTACTTTAGACTGCCAGGAGTTTGGTTACTATAGAGAGACACATATAAAGTACATATAAATTTTATATATATATATATCTCCACATGGGGAAAAAAAAAAGCTTCCTACTTAAAACGTTTGTGATCAAACTGTAAGTATTTCAGATTTCTAGAAATGCCAACACTTGTAAGTACATAGTCCTGACAAATTCAGAGGAAGAATCCAGGTTCTAGAGAGAGGATTGTTACGTGCAAACTTAACCACATTCTGTCACAAAGTTTCAAATCTTCTTTGGCCTGAGATGTATGTTATTCATTTTTGTTTATTCTTTTAGAATGAATAAGTGTTTACATCAAAACACTTTCTCCTCATATCATAAAGTGATTATTTATAACATCAGCCTTTGAGATATGGGTCCTTCAAAAAGTATGGAAGACGACAGGTGGAAATAGGCAGGGTGTATGCAAACTATCCCAGTGTCATTATAACACATATCATTGGTCTGAGATGATGACAGTCTACACATATTGAAGTTAACTAATTGCAGAAGTAAGGGACAGGCATCCTCTGAAACACTGATCTAAGAGCTAAGTTGCAGACAACAAAAGAATTACTTCTATCTTTTCTAAAATTACTATTTCCTTCTAGAAAACTGCCAAGTTCCAAGAGGGACAGGAAAAAAAAAAAGTAACCTGCTAAGGATATATGAGATAACTTGGGTAACACAACTCCATTCTTTTTAGAAATGGAGTTTGGACTTTGATGGAGTAAAGCATAGCTCACAAATCGTTAGAATGACCTGAAGGGTTTGCAAGCACTCTGCATTCATTCACCTGCTCAGATGACAAGTCCCTCACAATGTCTTGCATGTCTTGGTCAGTACAACATCCATGAAGCCCACAAAATTTGCCACACATCAAGACCACGAGTCCATCAGTTAACATGGGATGTATACATCAAGAAGACTTACAGAAACCTTAGATGTGAATTTTAAAAAATAATATTTTCATCATTCAAGAGCAGTCAACCAACAAAACTTTAATAAGTTATTGTAAATTAGAGAATACCTCTCATCAAAGACTTTATTACTGTGGCTCATAAACAGTTACTGGGTATTATCTGCATATAAAGAAAACTGCATATAGGAGACATGATACAGGCGGTGTATAGAATCTGCTTTGCTTCTCAGTCCTTTGTTACATTTTTAAATTGTGGCTTAGATTCTTAAACTGTGTCACCAGAGATCGTAGCTATGAGTAGGAATAAAAGAATCCAGCCCCACTGGAAGAAAGATGACATTTCTTGGCTCCTTTTCAAGACAGAGTAACTCACATAATCTGTTCATAGGGTTTCTGCAGGATTTATGACAGTTGTGTCTATTTGACAAGCTATTCAGGCAGAAACATAAAACCAAAAAGTTGAGCAAAGAGATGAAGAAACACAAGAGAGTCTACAGGGTTAGGATAAGACTCTTAAGCAGGACTGGAAAAGGAAAGCTGCTGTCCTGTTGGGGGGGGAATAAACCAAAACAACCACCTTACTTCGGACTCCTCTAAATTAATCTTCTTCACAGGTAGCCTCCTAACAGGACCTGCTAATTCATGGAGAAGTTCAGGATTTTGTAGACCTGAACTCAAGGATAAGACTTTTCATTACACGTTACAGTTTAGTGCACATGAGAATTAGACACCTCAAAGTGCAGAGCAGATTCCTCAGTGGAAACCTTGGATGCAAGGCCCATACAAACCCCAAGCTTTTGACACAGACCTGATGATCACACATCTTCTGGACATGTGGGGTTCCCTTGAACAGTTTCCATTCACTAGCACTGCTTCCTCGCCTGCATCCAAACCCAAGAGATTTAGAATTAGTCACTTGGGTTTAAGAAATAGCATGTTTTGTGGTAAGCAGAAAACTTTCAATACAAAAGTTTTAATACAGCATTAATAAATCATCTAGCTAGTTTAACTAGGGATTTTAGGAGACAGATGCAAACAGAGAGAGGCATCAGGCCATCATAAAATGGGTATTAGCAGATTTGCCTCAGAGTAGAGGAAGGGAGAAGAACCTAATCTACGTCTGACTGGTTGGCACAAACCATTCCCAGGCCCACTATCTATCACAAGGACACTCTGGCAGAGTGACTGTCTTCAACTGTCATAGCTAGCCAAGGCTGCACTGCTGAATGGAAAAGCATGCACTTTACAAATGAAATACAGATATAAGCAGTGGCTCAAAGAAGAACTGCATACTGCTAATGTGTATAGGTGTTCTTGAGGTTCAAACACTACCTATGGGAGGTAATCCCAAAATTTTCTGCAAGTCTGCTAACAGCATTAAAACCTTCAAGCAGTTTCTCTCTTCAAGACCTTCAGCAACATTGTACCTAACAATGCAACTTCAAGTTACTTTAAATTGCATGCAATCTTTCTAAAATAACACACATAGGCTGAATACTGTGAAAAAAATTTTAAGGACTGGTCTAAGTAGCTCTTGCTTATGAACAATTAATCAAATAAGATTAGAAAAATCTTAAACCTTCCAGAGTTAAGTTGCTTCCATAAAAAAAGCACACCGCACAGTGCCAGTTCTTCCAGACTATCTCCAATGAATCACTGCTTCTTAGTTCTCAAACTGATGCTGTCTCTCTTTCACTTGGCTGTGTCATCTCATTCCGTGGCTTTATCTCAACACCACACTTTAACACCACACTTATTTATTATGTAAGTTGTTGACTCATTTTCTACAGTCAGATTTCAAAGTATAGTAACAGCACAGTTGGTCAAATCTATGAATGTGCTTTCATTTCTTTGTCCTGTCTGTAACAGCATTTTAAATATTGTTCACTTTCCTCAGATAATAACAGGAATGTGAAGATTTTTTTCAAATTTTACCCTTTGAGATCTTCACACTGCTGATGGAGCTTGAGCAAACATCATTTCTCCTAAGCACAGAAAAAGTTATTTTAACACATTATTTTTAGTGTGTTATTTAACAATACACGCAGCTTAGGAAAGTATTTAATTTCCATTTCAGTATAAATGGCAGATGATGGATAAATTGTAGCTGATGTTGGAAAGAGATGTGTAGAACCAACTGACTTCTGATTATACTCTATTACTAATTCTGGCAATTTCCTCAGCAATTATTTCAAGGACAAGGCTGAAATAATCTTTAATCTTTTCTTATTATAAGCAAAGATTTCCTTCACACATTACTGTTTTCAAAAGAATTCCTAAAAAGTAAATAAGGTCAAAGAAGGTGGACAAAGAATGATTTATTTTTCAGAGAGCTATGCATGCAATAACATGTTTTTAGAAAAGTAGTAAGGGGAGATTACTGAATATATACTATAATTTTCATAGTTTGTAGGAAAAATAAACCCAACTAGCCATGCTTCACTGTTTCTACAGGAACAACGGCTCTTGCCTTCAGCTCAGTCCCTCCAAAAGCAGGATCTGATAAGCAGACCTTTGAGAGCCAACCGATCAGCCATGGCTTAAAGCTGTATTTTGAACATAAAAGACACAGCATCTCAAGCTAATTTGGCATAAAAGCACGTCTAGTTTTCAACCTGTAACAGCCTTCCCACTCTTCAGAAATATCTTCTGATTCAATCTGCAAAACTACTGAAATCTGGAAAATACCACTGGAAACAATAGGAGGAAAGATATAAAAGGTACACATAGATATATTTCTCCCTTTTTCACTCCACCCATGATCTCCTCTTTCAGCTCCCCACTTGTTTGCAGGAACCAGTTCTCTTTCCTACACAAGACTTGATTATCCTGCGAATAAACCATCTGATGACAAGCATTTATCATATAGAAGGCTGCAGGTTTATGTGGAGTTTAGAATTAACACGCATCTCAACAGGATTATTAATGGACATACTTTAGCAGAGGCGGAAGAAGTCAGACATTCTACAATATCAGATTTTAAGGAAGGGTAGCTTTCCAGCTTTTCATATACCTAGTACTGCTTCAGATTCTATTATTTTTCAGGCCAGATATGTTTGGGAACTAAAAGATTATGTGACCATCAGTGGAAAAAAAATGCACGCTAATTGTGCTCATATAGATGTCACTGCAATCCAATACCCAGAAAAAAAAGCTTTATTGTAAATTCCTTAGAAGACTTACAATTCATTTTAGAAGTAGAGGAGCATTAATCTTTTCAATAAACCTGATATTCCAGCAAAAAAAAAGTCTGAGTGAGATCATACAAAAAAAGCAACATTCAAATCTACAGGAACATAGAATCAGTGTTGGAAGTACTGTCTAAATACATAGCTCAAGAGAAGACAGCTTTCTGCTGCAACTGCCCATAATACTGGCAATTTTGTGACTAATTGGACAGAAATGGCACTTGTATATGTTCCAACACATCTACTTCGTGAGGTACAAAACCAAACACTCCTGAGTTTGGGCAGGGACGTATTGATGGGGTATCGTGAAAGACAAAAGATTCAGTAGATCCCTCCGGCTAATTGCAAAGCATCTTTCTTTATTCCCTGAGCCTTGCCAGCAACTAGGAGCAGCCTAGCTCCATGCCGGAGAGAAACTGAAGCAGCTTGCTGCATATCAGCCAACCAGCAGATATTTTTCCTTGAAACTGCTTGCATTTCGGAGCAGAAGATGACATTTGCTTTACAGAGGACCAAACTGTTCCCTTGTGTTAGGCATTCGTTCCCAATCAAAACCATACAGCATAAATGCAAACCCTGAAAATTAATGCAATACTTAAAATGACAAAAATCACTTCAGATTTACTTTTCTGTAAAAGGAACTAAGTCAGCAGCTTTGTTTATGGTGCATTTACATATAATTATAAACTTGAATTTTGCAAGTGACTTAAAACATCTTATTTCTTAAAGAAAAACCACCCATATTTTAAGGTTTCGTTTAAAAAAAAAAATCCAACGGACTACTCCATTAAAAAAAAAAAAAAAAAACACCCCACTAAAACAAATTCACTCCATCTAAAGAAGCCTGTAAGAAAAAGTTGTAAAAATACTGCATTTATCTTCATAAGTGATTTTTGACAGTTTTTGCATTACCCATAATTAAATATATGCTTTGGAACCCTTGTCCCACTGCAGATACTTTGTATGTCTGTGCTTACTATAACTAGAAGACTTCTATGATAGCATATAATAAACCTTGCATCTCACCACAGTGTTCAAAATTATTATTTTGAGTAAGACAATGCTGCACACAAGAACCAGAAACCACAGTGAATTTCCTGGGAGAAGGGAACAAAATAAAACAAAACACTTGATTCTCATTCAATTCTATTCCTAATTTTGATCTTAACTGTTTACAACTGTGTATTTTTTTTCCTTGAAGCTCATGCTATATCCCACCCAAAAGACCAGCAAATACAGTCAAGGAGGTTCTCAGTGCAGCTGTAAGGCTTTGAGAGGTTCGGCTCATGTAAAGGACACTCTGATTAGCACAAATCTGCAAGATGGAGACTGCCAGAGAGCAACAGCCAGTTGTGACAACATTTGGCCCAACAGAAAGCCTAGACACACCATTAGGCTTAGGCCTTCCTGCTGTTTCCTATGCTGTGAACTGTGATGGAAGAGTCTCCAACTGTAAATTTAGCAAAAATGCAGGGATTATGCTTTACATCCAACCAGTGTGCCTAACTACTTAAATAACCTTCACATCTCTGACCACCTGAGCAGCAGAGCCCTCGCCACCTCCTCCTCCACAGCATGGAGGCAGCCCTGTCACCTGCAGAAATCCCACGTGGTTCAGGGATGCACAAGTCCTGTCACACCCTTCCAACATCCCACTAAAAAGGGATGCGTCTGATGCTGCCAAACTGGACTGTAGGCTCTGGTGATTCCTGAGCAGCTGGAAAGTCTCATTTCTCCTCTCCCCAACAGACCCCAAGGAGA
Organism: Athene cunicularia; assembly: GCF_003259725.1. Lineage (NCBI taxonomy): Eukaryota > Metazoa > Chordata > Aves > Strigiformes > Strigidae > Athene > Athene cunicularia. Next base: position 31,544,605 of record NW_020799095.1, on the reverse strand, counting down.
AGCACACAGCCAGGTGGTACATGCAGACAGCAGCAATGGGAATGCCAAAGGAGAAGGTCCAACATCTTCTGCCAGCAGGGATGCCACCTCTCACCTCAGGGCTCACGTCTCCCCAGTCCTCATGCAGGAGGCTACATATGTCCTCTCAGATATCTCATCTTAGAAAGCTCAAAAGCAATCATTTCAGCAGCCATCAAATATGAGCCCCATCTTCAAAAAGTTTCCACTGTTGCTTGGAAAAGGATGTGTTGACTTCAGCTGCGTGAAAAGTAACATTGAACATGTATGCCCACTCAAGGCTATCAAGAGGTCTAAAAAAAAAAAAAAAAAAAAAAAAAAAGAGTATTCTATTTTGTTGTTCTGTACTCTAATTTTCTCACACCCTGCTACAAGAAGAGTAAACGGATGTGTAAGGGCAGCTTTATGATGTTTTGCCTGTTTGTTTTGGTTAGAGGGTGTGTGGGTTTTTTTTAAACACATGGCAGCATTTTGATTTCTATTCTTAGAAACGATTTGAGGCAAAAAGGGGCCCATGAAAGAATTGAAGTCCGCAAATGAACTTCCTTTCCGCTGGGTTTTTCTCAGCCATCTCCCCTCCTGTCATGTGTGCCAAAATCCCATGCTTTATACGGGCATCTGTTCTAGTCTCTCCAGGCCAAAAAAGGAGACTTTTTAAACCCTTACTACAGCTGATGAAATCTATAGCTCAATGAGCCTAATGTGATTTTCCCATGTCTAAGAGCCTTAAATGCAGCTCCACAACTGTCACCAGAAGGGAAAGTCCCTTTCTCCTCCCTCCATCCTTCCTTCCTCCAGCCACACGCTGCCCATCTAACCAGGCCTCTTCTAAAAACTGTCCTCTTCCCACCACTCCCCATCTAATTGGTTTTACCACGACTGAGGGACTATCAGCCATGAATGAAACTACATCAACAGCTGAACTGACATATTCTTATGAATCCCTACACTGCTCTAAGTGCTTCACCCACTCTTCTGCTGTGAACTTGGTATACTTCATTCGACAAGAAATTCATTAAAAATAGTCGCTTTCCCATACTAGTACTACTCCTAGAGACATTATCCAATTTTGTATCATAACAAATACAGACTCACGGATTTGACTAAAAATTGATTAACATTGCTTGATACAGACAGCACGGCACCCTGAAACTACACTGCATGCCCATGACTTAGTCACACATGGGCCTTAACAGCAAAGTTTGGTGGCTCCCGCTACTGCCAGAAGACCACAGAAGTAGACATCACACTCTACATACCAACCTCATGTAAGGTGGCTTTATCCAAGTGCAGTACATTTGCTTAAAAAACTTATAATTTACAACGAAAAACACAGATACCACAGTTCCACCAAATTAAAGACCCATGTAATAACAGTTTTATTGTGTTTCAAATAAGCAGATGTTCTAGTACATATCACTTGCATAAGGCTTCAATGCAACCACAATAGCAAGCACAGGCCACAAGCATCACTGCTGTGGCTTTCAGTGAAATCAGCAAAATCAGACCAGAAAAAAACCCTGAACCTAACAAGATATGCCCAGACATTAGCACCAGAAATAAAACATGAGAAAATTAAGCTGAGCAGTAGGTATACATTTGCATGTATTACAATCAGTGTTTGCACAATACCTCTAAAAATTTTTTACATACCTCATTTTGTTATTTGTAAAAAGCTAACAGCAAGTCTGAAAAGCTCCTTTTGTCTCTACAAGCCAAACATGTCTCAATTAGAGGCACACAAAGAAAGCAAGAATAAATTAATTTGCAAATGAGCTTTTTTAAAAATTATTTGTTTAGATTTTCTGGCTAGCCAAAATCCTGTTCACACATAGTCTTCAAGAAGCAGGAATAGTCCTAGCAGAGAAAGCATAAGTAGGTTTTTTTAGTGCGTAAGATTGTTAGTACTGGGCATTAAGACCAAAGCTAGTATATGTGCCCACTCTACAACAACTCCTCGCAGCTTAGCCTGTAAATGCATGGCCTCACTGGCAGGCTGTGTGTATGAGCTGAATACATAAATTCTTCCCCTCATGGAAAAGAAAAAAAAAAAAAAAAAAAAAAAAAAAAAAAAGAAAAAAAAAAAAAAAATCAAAGCTAAGCTCTATATCTGGGGAAAAAAAAAGGCAATTAAAAGAGAAATACATTTCTGACATGGCCCAGTTCTCTGGTGAACTCAAGATTAAGAGGCATGTTTATGAGGAAAACTAAGTCAATACTTTCCAATCATTTTTAGTGCAAATCTTAGATTTACCATTCATAAAATTCAATAGGTAATTACGCAGCTAGGCAAATGTCCTTGAAGGAAAGTAGAAGAATAATGAATTCCCTACATAATTATTTATAGCTGTGTTTTTGAGTGAACACAGCGTAACAGGCATCAAGCCAATATTTAAAGGCAAAAAAACACATTTGTAAAACCTTAAATATTTCAGTAAGCAAGTCCATAGTCTACAGTCTATTTCACAATCTAATCTGCCTTTGCAATACGTAAAAGTCCCAACAATTTAGGCTGCCTCTGTGATTAATCATTAGGATTTAAAATAAAACCTTGACAAAAACGGGTCCAGAAGTGCAACCATAAAGTATGTAATGCTATCAGAACATGCAATTTGCTTAAAATAATGTTGCTGGGAAGAGCCATGGTGTTGTCTGCAAAATATTTTGTTTGATCTGTATTTTTAAAAAACCCTTGGGAACAGTATCATTACCACGCATCAGTCAAAATGGCAGCAAGCAGATATCAGATCAAATTCAGTCTTTCATAGCTAACCCTAAGAGCAAGCTGCTTATCACTCCCAAGCTCAAAGGAGATGATGAAAACTATATAACACAATGTTCTTTAGCTCCCTACAGACAACTGATTAAAGTCAGTTAGGAGCTGATTGGTGTGCAGTGATGTTTCTGCTTTCCAAACACGCTGCCTAATTGCCACTACAACTTCACAACACAACAGAGGGGAAAAAAATTCTTCCCTTTCCTGCTACTGAAAAGTCAGTCATTAGCTGCCGGCAAGTGAAATCAAGGCCAAATTGTTGTTATTTTTTTAAGCTACAATATCAACAATAATATTTTGGAGACAAAACTAAACACACAATTTTTGTAACAAACAAATGGAACATGATCCAAAACATTCTCCTAAAGTCTCACAGGTTTTACAGTGTCACAAGTAAAAAACAGAAATAAAAATCTGTATCAATAGATAAAATTCACAGTACAGAGGAGATTTAACTGGATTGAACAGAATGCGCTTTAAATTTGTATTTCATATATATATATAAGCATTCTTGCTTCACTTTAATGCTTCTTTTATATAAGAAACAATACTGGATAGATTGCTCTGCTCTATTTCAGCACTCTGAAAAACAGATTTAAATGGAAAAAGATCATTGTGCACAGGGCTGTGCAGAGTGAATTTCATTCTCTTTATACAACAGCAGGAATTTTCAAGCAATTTGAATAAAATGTTACTTTATTCTCTCTCATTCAAATAAAACTAAGCTGGCATTATTTTTACTACTCTAGCATTTGGTATGCATTGCAGGAAACTTGCCAGGTACATATTGGAGCCAGAAATGCATATGTCCTCAAGGAAACAGTAAAATGCAGACACAATAAAGCCTTGTCAATGTAAGTAATAGATACTAATTCCCTCCCTCCTGCAGCAGCTTTAACTTAAATGGGCAGCAGCTCTGTGGATTCAAAAGATTGAACCCTATATCCTTGCTCTTGCACAATACCTCCACTGCCTTTCACATGCATAACATTTCTTTAAGACTAGACATATTTGTCTTCTTTTATCCTCTGTTAGGAAATGTCCACTTTTCATCGATGCTCACAACAAGGACCTGCATGCCCCTACCAAATCTCCCAGTTTAAGGACAGGCCAGCTAAATATGAGGCAAAAAGCACCTTCCAAACATTCTTTCTTGATTATGAGGAACATATGCAGATCTCAGCAATAAGTGTTCAGGACAATCCCAGGATTCCTTCTTGAGTGCAGAAGGGAGTACTTGTAGAGATGCACACAGAAGTTGCAGGACAACTTAAGAAGTAGATGTGAAAGGAAACAGAAGATGGGAGGAGTGGGATTTAGGGTTAAAAAAGGCACCTATAGGCATCACAAGCATTGCTGAAACAAACACGTTGTGTGCATCCCATGTCTACATCAAAACCACTGCCAAACCCCCCACAAACACCTTCCCAAGCAAAAAGTGGACTTCCTGTTTTTAAGATAGCACTAAAATAAAATAATAGAAAATAAACAAGTACGCCACTGAGTCTACTGGGTTTGGATTCATTTGTCCACTCTGTTTTTTCGCAGCTTTCACCCATCTCAGGAGAAACACTAAATTCTTGGAGTCACTTTTCCTCCTACGAATAAATGGTTATGGCAAAACAATTATGTTCATTTACATCATGTAAAAATATCCTCCAAGAAAGACAGAAACAAGTAATATGCAGCACCGAGGTAGTTTCTAGGAAGGGCACAGCAGCTGAGCCAGCAGAAAACAACTGCACCCATTCTGTTTAGTATCTGGGGCACTGGGCACCCTGGTCACACTGGTGGCAATCCTTCCTTAGTGCAGAAGAAAACCAAGCTGTCTCAGGAGGAGAATCAGAGCAGGAAAGCCTGTCAAAGATGCAGTCCAAGCTCTGAAATAAACCTCTCAGCAGCAGCTGTGAAGAGATACTTCGCTCATACATCTGCTACAACTCTAAAAGCTCTGCCTGTACATTACTTACTTGGAACGTTTTATGATGATTTTCTTTTTTTAAATTTATTTTGGACAATACCACATAACATACATTTACCCATTAACATCCCTTCATTATCTTCAGTGACAATATCATTTCAAAACTAAGTTTTGTTTCAGCAACCTACTGATTTCTACTGCTTCACAGAAACCTAATTCACCTTTCAGTCATTTGTTTTATATCACTTAAATCCAAATTTAATAGTTAGTCATTTCAGGGAAATATGTAAATCTCTTCTTTAAAAATCTACACTTGAGGTAGTCACGCTCTATGCTCCCTTTACAGCCCTGGACAAGGTATAGACACTTTTAGACTGGAGCTCACCAACCTTGTTTAAATGTCTGTTTTAAATATTTGATAAATCATGCCCCACAGTCTATAAAGCCAACCAGATTTCCACAGACTACAGAATCCACCTCAACATCTATATGTAGCCTGGTGTTCCACCTCCTTGTGCTACATCCTCTTTGCCCTGCTCCTCCTCATGAGAATAAGAAGAGATACTTAAGACCAACTTCAGACTTCATTTAGGTAAACAAGAAAGACAAAGAACAACGTGTAGCCGGTGTAAAATAAACACTCATTCTCTGCTAAAAACATCTACACAGAGCTAAGGAAAACAACAACACAGATTTCCTTACAAAGATTCCTTAGAACTGGGGCATGCTGTTGCTGCTCCCAAACACTACTTGGATTGCTTTTTTCAGAGTATTTTTAAATGGGACAAAATGCCACAAATAATTTATTTATCCAGGGTTTCTATATTGTCTACCGTCACTGAAAAATTCTCATGACCAATTAATATTTCATGCCAATGTCCAGCATCACTGAGATGTAATATAGGCCTGACTATCAAATTCACAGCCTATCACAAAACCTGTTAACATGACCATAGCAGAACAAAGTAGAAGACATTTGCAAACAGAAGACACGTATTGATACAACCAATGCAACAGTGGTGGAGCTATTAAATGTTTTGAGATGGAGTGCAAGACAAGTTGGTAGAGAAGGTCTGGTGCATGCTTATGGCAAAACAAAAAAAACGTGCAGTGAAACTTCCCAAATTCCAGAACCCCTTCGAAAAAGATGGCAAAGTCTGCATTTGCAAAACCATGGCTTAAATCACCAGGGGATAAAGAATCATATTTCAGACTCTGCACAGGTGCAGTCACTGTGATGCTCTGGGTACCCTTCATGCTCTCCAAGTAGTTGTCAACCATAAGCACATTGAAATGCACTTTAATTCAATAAAAAAAAGCACATCTTCAGTAGCATCGTTTTGCAGCCAAAGACCACACTGGACTCTGGATACCCTTCCCTGCATTTTTTGTTACCTCTGTTGGCCAGATTGAGCTGTCCACCAAGCACCCACATAGGTCTGGGATCCCCATGATGCTCCAGTTAGGTGTCTCCCTTTGAGGGAGAGGTGCATAGGCACACGTCATGGGAGCCTACAGCACTGTTCTGTCCTCTACAGGCCTTTCAGCATCAGTGTGATGGGGACAAACACTGTCAGGGATTTCCCCTCCAACCCATGCTTTAAAATAACACTGGGATGTGGGAGGAAAGCATCGAAGTTAACAGTGTCTCCTCACACAGCACTATTTTAAAGCAGGAAAACCCTGAGAATTGGTAGGGTTTTGATGCTTTCTCCCAAATGTTGCCACTTTAGGTGCTCCCATCAGACTCTGCTGCCTCTTCCTTTAGCTTTAATCACCTGATGGGATTAGAGTAACAAAACTAATGTAAACTACTATACATGGAAATGAATGAGAAATTTTACAGTATTTTTCTGCCAAGATCAAAACAATAGCAACCAAATATTTTTCACTGTGCCAGCAAAGACAAAAAAAAAAAAAAAAAAAATTACTTGAACACTAACATCAGCAAGTCATTCAGTCTTTTAAAAGCTGAAAAACACATACCTGGCGTACGAAACTATTAGAGGTAGTGTCAGAAGATGTACTCCCATCTGATCCCTTAAACCGGTTTTTCCTTCTTGCCCCTTTACCGTAAGACTATTAAAAAAAAAAAAGATTAGAGGAACAGTGTTAGTTAGTGTTGCACAAAAATCTTTCAGTACAAATATTACCAATGTCTCCTAGGCTAGCAGGGATTCAGATGACCAGCTTCATGCTAGTTAATAAGCATATATTCAGTAAGCAACTGATGAGAAAATGTGCGTGAGTGCTCACCAATACAAACAGGCCTGGTCATTGAGCCCTGAATGTTTCAGGGTTTTTTTTCACATTCGTGTTTGGAGAAACATTTATATACTTGTACAGTTGTAGTATTATTCACCCAAGTCACAACGATTAAAAAGTACTGTTTGTTTTGCAGCTACTTTAAATAAACAAGCTAGGAAAGGAGATATTAGATCAGTGTCCCGTACATCACAGCTATGAGCCAAGTCAGCTGAGGGAACATTAAAGAGCAAGAAGTGACCAACAATTTGTTGATTCAGATACAATCTTACAACCAAGAATTTATAATAATAATTTTTTTTAAAAGTTGAAGTAAAAGCAGTGTAACAATGAAAAAGGACTACACATGTAACTGGAAAAGGGATAATATGCAATGAAGAAGCAAGGCATCATTTTTATCTACTAGAAAATCAAAAAGACACCAGGAGAAAGCAATGGTTGGCCCAAACAAAAATTATTATACTATGGTTTAAAAACACAGCAAATGGCCCAACCCCCTCAAAAGAGCTATTTCTTCTGTGCAATGAATGTGGACCATCAATAAATACCATAAAACAAATTTAAAAAAACGTGACAGAGTTTATGGTATTTGCAACTACTTATTTTCATAGTGATCGTAATCCATGACACAAAACCAGCTTAGAGACTTCCCAGGGCATTCCTCCCAGGTATAGCAAAATCTTGCAGATTTGCTCTGCACAACATTAAGAGACAGTCCTTCCTATCTAGTCACATTGCTACAATTCATCTAAACTTACATCAAAATCATGTCTTGACTGTTTCAAATATTTCCCTTGAGGTTGATAAACGCAATTTTTTTCCCCACTCATCATGCTGCTGTAAAGGTCATTTTACTAATCCATCTTTCTGGATCATGTCTCCTGTCTTTACCTCCCACAGTTCCCTGCAACAAACAGGGTCTTTGTCTTCACTTTCAAGGTCTGACTTGGCCTGTTCCCAATCTTAGCTCTCATCTTGCATTCAGCACTGAATTTTTGAGTTCCACAATAACTCAAGAAAAAAAAACAGCAATACAAAACCAAACACCAGCCTCCATCACCTACATGCTAAATTTTTATAGTAATTTAATTTCCTCCCCCATACTACCTCGCAACACTTCTCTCAAGAATAAAGATTCCTTTACAGAAATTCCAATGTTCTCCTTAAAATACAAAATACAAAATAACCTCTTGATAATAAGGTACTAGTGTGCTATTATCTCAAAATATTACACTAAGAAATTATATTATTTATCCTCTCATTTCCTAGGATTCCAAGTCCATGTATCCACATCCTGCTGTTGATTTTGGCCATAAGCCACTGTCAGTCATGGGTTTAGGCACAATGAGAAAATTATGATCAGCTTATCAGAGAACGTGGCTGTGCATGTGTTACAACACAACACCCCTGCCAACCTGGCCCTGATACAATGAACCCTGGGATGTACCTCTGCCTGGGTACAGAAAGCATGTCCTTCCCTGGGCAATCTTCAGAGCACCACTCAGCTTTGGGTCCGACTCCTATCAGTTATCACGGTAGAGAAGGGTGGACTCCAGCACAGGCTCGGAAGCACACTTAAAATCTCATACTGGCAGATTTTTAAGATCATGACTTCAAAATCTGAGCTGTAGCTCTTTATGGTAAGTATGATGAAATATTTTGCAATCTAAGAGTAACCGAGGAGAACAACAGATAGCCACTATTAACTTCAAATCATTTGTCAAACTGACAAATCCAGGTAACTTTCCACCATGAGATTCAAGAGAACGATCTCAGGCTGTATCTGGCCTGTTAAGTATTGATTCTGGCCAAGTTTGGAACACTGGCTGAAATCTAATATTATATCAATCTTTTAGAAAGAATGACAATAGATCTGTAACAATAGATCTGTCAGCCTGACACTGATTCTCAGCAAAAATATCTGTTCTGTCACTGACTAACAATGACTTACAAGAAATGCAATGATTTTCCCCAAAAATATATATTTATGGGAAAGATACTTTGCCAAATTCATATGATTTTTACAAAACTGTAAAAAAGCCATATAAGAAGTTTCTGAAAGGTGCACGAATTCATGCTACACACCATGGGGATGAAAATAGGACTTTCTGATTAACCTAGAACTGTAACCCTGTAGGTCACAAAATGTAAAATGAAAATTGAATGAGGAATGTCTTTACATGGTTGCATTGCTAAAAGCAGTCATTGATAACAGAGAACTTTTTAATAGTAGAAAGTCTTCAGAGATCCATAAGAATAAAAAGTAGCTCAGAACCACTATTACCACCAAATTATTCAAAACATTTTCCAGTTACTGTTAGAATAGACAGTTCTATCAGAACCATCTTTTTCCATCCAATATAATATTCCACTTAATATAGTATTAGGGTAACTAAAATACATTAAAAGTATCGTTGACATCAGTAGTCTTCAAATAAAACATCTTCAAATCAAAATTTACCTCTTAAAAATGGTTCTTACTGAGGTCAACTGTAAACACCAACATTCTGACCCTCTTTTCTCCATTTTTTTTGTGTAAAACTATGGAAAAACAGTTACAAAAAATAAAGAATTCAAAATATTCAGATAGTTCAAGAATATAAAGCATCTACATAAAGATCTATCTAGAGAATTTCATAAATAATGTACAGTATAGTATTTTGTAATCCTCAAGGAGACACTAGAAACAAACATACACATGTTCTCTTTCATGGTTATATTTTTGCTTTTTACAGTATCTATTTTATTTACAGAATCATAGTGTTTAGTTTTATATTGCAAAAAATTACAGAATCATAGTGTTCAGTTTTATATTGCAAAAAATTACCACATAGGTAGAAGAGGGATGGTGTCTACAGTGATGAGGATAAAACAAACAAGAACAGATAAAAAGGCATTACAAGCACAGATAAAACACACACTTCTCTACCTGCATAGCAACATCTAAAAGCATTTATTTTGGGCAACATCACACAGCAAATCCAGCTCAGACTAAAACTTATTTGTGCATAGCAGCATGCACATTTTTGTTCTAGTCTTATACAGTGAAAACTATTCAGCAGCACAAGCTAAATACTGACTTTAAACACAAAAAATACAGTTGACATGACGGCAGGCCACGGCTGCATAGCATAGGGAAAGTCAGTTTTACAGCTGCTTCTGTGCACAGACCAACTCTGAATTAGAGGAAAGACGGACAGTTTCAGCACGTGGGAAAAGTGGGATTTGATGGCTCTTCTCATTATTTTAAAGGATGCTAATCTGGGATTACATTTGTCTTCCAGGCCTTTCAAACTTATTCCCACAGTTTGAAATGCCTGAAACTTTCTTCTAAAAATGAGGTAAGTCTTCCATAAACAAAACCAGATCCTTACATATTTTAAAAAATTATTAAATGTTTGTCATGTGGAGAATCATGAATACACATCCTGTCATGTTCACTATGTTTTGCTTCTTTGTCTGTATTTTTTCCATCAGATCTTAATGCAAGAACAAGACCTTTGCACACACACACAAACAAACAAACAACACAAAAAAAAACCCAAAAAAAACCAAACAAACAAAAAAAAAAAACACACAACACCTACCAGTTACTTTCAATTCTGGAAAAGAAAAAATTTTTTTTCACAGTGAACTCAATATGTTACTGTAATTTTCATATTTAAATTAGCTGTCTTATCTGTGTTCTGTGAAGCAGTTGGCTGCAATTAGGTAGCTAAAAATAAAGGGCTGAATCATGATGTGCGGACATTGGCCAGTAAAGCCTGCACTACAGGGCAGTCGTTCTTAACCTATACAGTAGCTGTACCTAACAGAAGGACCATAGAAGACCAAATGTCTCTGCATCCCTGTAATACAGTGCCCAGTGGTAATGATCTTGAAATTCAGCATAACCAGCTGCCTATGGCATATCATCAATTGCCCCAGCTGATTTTAATACAATCAATGTCAGCCCTGTGAACAAGCCTGTTTATATAAAAAGTTTGCTGACAGGAACATTCTCACTGGATTTCAGCCGAACATCTTAACATATAAAGTTATGTATATATGTAAGTATTTACAAGATGAGAACTGTAGCTTGGTTTATCAGGCAGATGTGTGAAGTTCTTTTAAAATTGTCTGGGTTACCAGAGACAAAAACCACAACACACACATTGAAGTTCCACAACTTCTTAAAACACCTTAAAACACCTGCTAGACAATGTAAAACCTTAAAAAAAAAAAAGCCTACCAAAGTAATTTTGTAAATAACATTTCATCAAGTCTTAATAAAGCAAAAAAAGAATGCTATCCAATTCTGACATGACAGTACATTGTGCAACCTTTATTCAACCCATATAATCAAATGAAATAGGGGAATCATATGAAGCATTAGAAGAATACATAGCAGTTTCCTGATAACTAACAGTTTCATATACAATTACTCATTGCAAACAGATCAATGTCACCCAGTGAAATCCTTTAATTTTAATGAGGTCCTGCCTCAGCACATGAAAAGCATGCATGCATAACATTTAATCCTCTAACATGCACAACAAGCAGAAGGTATGGTTTATCCCTGTAGGCAAAATACTATCATCTGGAAGAAGAAATATAAAACATTTAAAATTATCAACTATCTACAACCAGGGAACTGATCTTCAGTGACAGTATTAAAGTGCCCTTCACCAGTAACCACTCCAATGGTATTTTATATCAAAGCAGAGGTGAGGGCTATACACAGGGTGACCCTGAACCTTTACTAATTACAATATGTAAAATAGCATGAGTCATTGAGACTGATGACAGATGACAAAGATAAACCCTTAAAAACTAGCCTACTGGTCTCACTCAAAGAATGAAGGAAAGGTGCAGTAGATTTAGGCAGTAGAGTCACTGATATCAAGTCACTGATGTCAAATCTTGAAATAAAGATGCAAGAAAGGAATTGGAGAGATCAAAAGCAGAAAACAAAAATTCAGAGCTGGAATGAAGCTTACACGATCTCAGATGAACAAATGACTAATTACAAGGATCAAAAGAGTGACTGCCTGAAGGATTAGAGAATTGATAAAAAAGTTAAAAATGAAAGAGTGCACTAAGGATTTTTCCTGCCCATGTAAAAGCTTTGAAAGTTATTTAAAAATGTCTATGTCCCAGACAAAGGATAGCATGCCAGGACAGTGCACAACATGCATATCCAGCTCACAGAATCACAGAATCATTCAGGTTGGAAAAGACCCTCTGGATCATCAAGTCCAACCATCAGCCCTACTCTACAAAGTTCTCCCCTACATCATATCCCCCAGCATCTCATCTCCTCTCATCCCCTCTCCTGTTCCCCTCTGTTGCCAGTCCCTTGCCCATTCCTAAACCATTCAGCTTTGTAAGCACTGGCTCTGTTAAATCCAACCCACCCCAGAAAAACACCTGTCTGCAGTGCTCCCTCCCCCTCCTCGGCCAAATCCCTCAAGTTTTAACTGCCAGAAGGTGACTTGGCTGTGCTATTGCCATGTCCCAGGGGCTTCCCAGCCACAGAAAAGGCCCCTTCTTCTTCCTCCTCCTCCTCGTTTTGGAGTTTAAAGGAGTGGGTTGCCTGCTTGTGTGCCAGCGATGTGGCACGCTCCATACACCTCTTGGACAATTAAGCCATTGCCACTTTGATCAATTCCTTACAACAAGGCAACAGAATGTTCCTCATAGGTCAGACCTCCTGAGCCCTCTCTGGTCAACGGCCAGGCTGGCCACCACTCAGAAATGACACCCTCCAGCTGCTGGGTGGTGGAGCCTCCAGCATCGACTGCCTAACTGTAAACACTCATACTCTAACAACACAAACTGCATGTCTTAGGATATAAAGGGTCAGCTACAGAAAGAGACATGAATATTTCTGATCTTTGCATCCGAAATCACACTAATGTCATAAAGGAGGGGAGGTCAGCCTTCTGACAGTACAGCCAAGGGCTAGAGACATACGTAGATCTTGTGACGAGCTCCCCAGCACTCCACAGCTCCATTCCACAAAGGGAACAGGGGCAACAGGACAATGTATCCTGGCTTGCCTGTGTCTCAGGGCCGGGATTTCAGGTCACCCTACGCAGCCAACATTAGTGCAGTCCTGTGACAGGCTCTCATCTCTGTGACATACTTTCAGCAAAGAAGTTGCCTGAGGAGCACAGGCTTATGGCAGAGAAGAATTCCCAAGGTTAGGTCTCAAAACCTGTATTTCTTCAAACAGTATTTGCTATCAGGACACAATTCAGAAAAGACAAGACTTCCCTTCAGGAATTCTGTCAAACTGAGGATCTCCATATACAGTCATCGAGTTCATGCAAGCTACAGTGATGACTTTGCTAAATCCATTCCACAGCCCTTTTATAAAATCCTTCACCTACAACAAAAGAAAAATCCATCCAAACAAATAAACCCCTCCACAAATAATTTATTTATTCAAACTTGCATACATAATCCAAAAATAAGCATTTGACAGATGGTTTTTTCTCCATAAAAATGAAAACCTATTTCTGCTGAGAAATGTGTAACAGGGTTAAACCTTTGATGCTCTTTTCTGCTGTTCTGTGATAAAACCTTGCCAACACTGCAGCTAGAAATAGGCCAGTTCTCACCAGTTCCTACACTTCTAAGCTATCTCCCAGTGCTTTCACCCTGGCCTCAGACCAGGTCACCTAGCATTTTCCATTCACCAGACAAGGAGGAGGGGACTTGGCCCGCTCTTCTCCTTCCCAGTGGCTTGGGAACACATCTTGGTGCAAATCTGCTGCACAACTCCTCATAACACCACTGATGAAGATGTCGATCCCCAACTCATCAGAAGAGGAGCATGCAACAGCAGAAGGTGTTGAAGCCCAGCCCCCACTGTGCCTCCTGCAGCCTTTTAAGATTGGTAACTACAGTTGTAGGCCACATGCCTGCTGCTCCCCACCTGCTCTCCAAGGATTTCTGTATTTCTCTTACACAAGCAAATAGAAAAAGAGATCTGACTCTGTGACAGAAAGACATTTGCAGGGAGCAGCAGCCAACTACAGGGAAGCTTCCCCCTGCTAAGGGTCTGCTTCCCTGCTGACAGAGACTAAGACAAGCCCTTAGAGAACAGGGAGGGTGATTTTGGTTGCTCTGTGTTATTTTGAAACCCTTTTATCCTGACACAGGGAAGAACTGAGTAAAATAAGCAGAAGAAAAGTAACTGAGACTCCAGAGTAGCCAGCTTTGGAAGAGTACAGGAACTTTTTATCCATAACACTTTGAAATTATAAACCTAGAGACAAAACAAGACAAAAACAGAGATTGCCTCTAGAAGATGGTTACCAGATACACAAATAAGCTAGGACTGAAATTGCTGCATTGTTTCAGAGGGATTTTATGCTCTAGAAAAATGTAAAAAACAATTATTATAGCCCATATATGCTGCTGGTGTGCAATACTCAAGTGGCAAATAAAAGTCTCTGGAAGAGTTGAGTATGTGAGATCACCTATAACTGGCAGAGTTCAGGACAATGCAAAATAAACCCAAAAAGCAGAGAAGAATTATCAGAAAAGTTACAGCTGAAACCTGAAGGGCTTTCTTCAGTGAAGGACTGTTAAAATTTATTTGTCAGTAAGGAGTACAACACTGAAAGGAGGTTACAATATCAGGAGAGAAAACACCACCTCTTACTGAAGACCATGAGAAAGTTCAATGAATGAAGTTGGATTTCATCTCTTCTTCATTTGTGTATACTCTACTGAGAGGCTGCCACACCAGGTCTGGCTTCTAGGGATGCTGCCAGAAGAGAGTAAAACCTTCCATGCCTCTATAATGAATGGTTATTGTTATTATTTAAGTAAGCAAAGGGATGTACATTTTGTTTGTTTATAGCTAAGTATTCCTACAAATCATTAATGGGAAATACACTGTTGCAAAATGTTTATTTGAAGAATAGGTAAACACGGTATGAATCGTGATAAATCAACTCAGCTGAAAGAGAGCAGCAGAGGGCAGTGTGATTAATCTGCCGAGAATAAATCTCTGGCTATTCTTTCCATTCCTCAGTACCACAAGACAGGCAGTGAAGGGATGGTGGTACGCAACTAAAAAGATAAGTAGAAATCCAGGAAAGACAACGATCAGTGCTAGGGCCAATTAACTAAGCTGATATTCTGGAGTTACCACATGCACGATACTCTTAAACTCATGTTAACATCCATCGCAGTCAATACAGAAGGAAAACTGAAGCAGCCTGTCCCCAACCCCATGTCTGCAGTTTACCTTCAGCAATGAAACCCGACCAGCTGGAGCCAAGTGCTCCTGGAATGATCAAGCCTTTAGACTTGGAAGGGGGAAGCACTTAATGGTATCAGGGCACAGGGGAAATCTAAATGCAAGTGAAGGTGCTGAAGAAAACAATTGAGAAGAGAATTGTTTTCATTTAAAATGTGTCAGGTTGTTAGGACCTGCATTGACAGATGATGTATAAGGAGGCAAGAAAAAGAACAGGAGGAAAATAATAGTAGAGAAGAGGCAAGAATTCATCCAGGGTAAAATACCTTCTCCCTCCACAAGATAGTCTGTAGTTGCTTGATACAAGGTTTCATTATATTTTCTTTGAAACATCTGGTATAATTTACTGATCTGATTTGCTATGACTGTTCCTGTGACACAACACAGGAAGCTTTACGATGAGAAAATAGCAATAGAAATTGAATCTAATGATTTCTGGGGACTGAGGGACTTTGAAGTAAGATCAGAAAAAAAATTACAGGGAAGGGAGGGAAAAGCGAAGAAGAGAGGCCAAGAGTTACCATGAAAGGCATTAATATGCTACGTTATAAGATATTATAAACAAATCAGCACAGCATCTGGGTTAATGAAAATGATTACATTGAATATTCCACTAATTCAACTTCCGAGAATTAAGGGGTTCTTGAAATAAAGAATTAAAAGGAGGACTGGAGTTGATTTTTTAAAACAGATACTGATCATCAAACACTGATGCGTTTGAATAGTTTGCTTGTTTTATGGTTTCAGAAGATCAAATGCTGATTTTATTACAAAAGGGCCACACCTAAAACTACCAATTTGCACTGACATATACCTGGACGGTGTGAAAAACTCCACTGTGTAATTGTTAGCATATGCACTCATCTGGATAAAACTGGACATTTGAAACTATACTGCAACCCCATCTGGACTGGGATCACCATGAGTACCTAGAACTATGTTTTTTACAGTAATATGGACCTAAAAGCCACGGATAATAGAGAATAATACACCAATACTTTATTCCCCATTGCAAAGAACTTCTGAGGGAGAATACAGTATAACTGTCAGCTAAAGTCACAAAATAAAACACCCTAAAGGGATTTTATTTTGTTTGCAGATCTTCTTAGGAAAATGCATTATGAGAGTAAGAAATAGATTTTACACAGACACTGTCTAGGATTATTTCACATATTTAACTACCTTTTAAGAGTAATTACTTACAGAGTGTTAACTACATGGACTCCTCTGCCAAGTGGTGGCAAGTTTGGCCAAAACAGATGATAGACAGGCATGATCCAAAACATCGACCATGATGTACAGCCAGGTTAAATGAAATCTTTGGCTTTGCAAAAGTAAAATTCTTGGATAAGAGAAATTTTGAGGCTTGTTACAACTCTACAAAGGCTTTTCAATTATATTTTGCTAAATCACGATTCCCAGAAGTAGCACTGCAGAAAGAATACTTTTAGGAGTGATATCACTCCACAAGCTTGCATGTTGGTTTGCTGGTGTTGGTTTTTTTTTTTTTTTCTGATGCATTACTTGGCATGAAATATTTCTAGGATTGATACTCAAGTACCTCAGTGAAAAAGATAGCAGTGGGCATAACTGAAGTACCTGTAGGCAATCTACTTGATGATTCACATGTTCTCATTAAGCCTCTCCTTCTCACTGTGACTATGTTCTAAAGCAGCAAGATCTTACAATATTGATTTTTTGGAAATCATGTTAATGAAGCAAAAATTCAAATCAGAATAGTTGTCTCAATGCAGTGCATGCTAAAGCATTAACTAACATTATTATTCAAAGGGCTCTTTTGCTTCCATAATCCTATTTTCTCTACACCAAAGGTTTATGTACGACTAGAATATGTATATATACACAAAACAGGATGAGATTCTTGCTTTGCCTAATGGCTTTGGTTCCGAAAACTGAAATATATTTCCTGAACTAAAAATCTGCATTATTACTATCTCAAAAAGTGGATCTTTTTGGCCGTGAGTGCTCAGAAACCAATTCTATAAACCAAAATACAACCATAAATAAAGCGGGTGTTAGCAAACTCTCCTTCCTCTCTACACAGAGGTTCTTTATGCCTAGTTAAAAGGCGGGGTGAAAATCAATTTTATGATCAGTATTTGACATTTGTCCACAGCAGAGGCACCATATGATTTGACAGTTGCTGATTCTGTGCTTAGGGCTGAAAAGATATAAAAAGGGGCGGATTTGTAGGTCAGAAATTAGTTCCCTTGCCACTGCTTTTGGAGAAGCTGGCAAAGCATATGGCCCTACTGAAATGTCTGTTCTGCACTTGGAGGCTGCAGTCAAATTCACATCCAAAGAGACACTTTTTTAGCTTAACCTAGTCTCTGTTTCAGTGCCTAGATTTTGTTCTGCTGTCGCTGGTCCCCAGCAAGTAAAGATCAATTTGGAAGTGTTTTGACGGACTGACAGCATTTTCCTCGGGCAATAGAGCACTTTGTGATGAAACTGGACCACCTTCTCAAAGAAAATAAAGCATCAGTGATAGCTTTGGCAGCAGCAATAAAAACTGCCACCCCAAAAGGAAAAAAACTCTGTTCTAACAAGAACAAGCATGTTTGTAATTTAAAACTCACGCAATCAGATTTTACCACCCTTTTACTGGGTTTAAAAATAGCCCCGTAAGCCTTTGTAGCCAACTATTGCAAACTCGAAGATATTATGCAACGTTCATATATTAAACAGGAACCACCTTTCAAAATACAAAGTCTTTATCAAGTGTGAAAACACCCGTACCCTGCCTCTCTCTCTGCATCCATCCACCTGAACGCAGCGTACATGGACCGAGTTGTTAACATTTCAGAGATGACTGTACAACCACCTTCTGCGCGGTAACCGAGCAGCTTAAATCTGCAGCGCGTTCAACACCTTCAGCCTCCCCAAAATTCCTGCTCAATAAGCAGCTGAATCGCCTTCCCCCACCAACACAGACCGTTACCAGCCTGTGTAAGGGATGAGGACGGTTTCAGCGGCTCGTGGTAAGCGTCGGGTACAGATACAACAGGTTACGGGTGCAGGGAGAAACAGCGGCAACCTGTGAGTAACACATGCACGGACGAGCACCTTGCTGGCAACGTATTCTTATGCATCCACCTTCCAGACAGCTACGAGGTTCTTTTGACTTAGGAGGCTTCTACGGCACAGGGCAGCCCACCGTGCGTGTTAATTAAAGGGCGTTTGGGGGTGGGGGCGAGGGCAGGGGCGCTGGGCGCCTTCGGAGAGCCCTCAAACTTTTCTGACGGCGGGGAGCCGAAGTTGAAGGACGAGGCGCTCCGGCAGCCCCGCCGCTCCCAGCCCGGCGCACACCCACCGACCAGGGAAAAGCAGGCGGAGAAAAGCAAGGGCTGGACCAACCACTCCCCCTCGCCCAACTTTCTTGCTGGCGGCCCCCGCCCCGCGCGGCCCGGCGGGGGGGAGTGGTTGGTCCA
>NW_020799095.1:31441780-31525866 GCF_003259725.1 Athene cunicularia | reverse complement strand
CCCCTTCCCCCCGCTCCCCCCAAGCCCAGCCGTACTGCTCGTCCCTAGCCGTGTGGCCTCGCGTGTCGCAGCCCGTACCGAAGCCCGAGCCACGGGGCAGGGCTGGGCTTAGTGAACAAACCTGCACTTTCCACAGAGAAAGTTCCATAGGTCTGCCTTGTTGATATGCTCATTCTTGGAGATTCCCCTGCGCAGATAAGCGAGGGATGTGTAATTTCTAGCTAGCGGGTGAGTTTGAAGCCCACTGTTATTTTACATAACCTATAGCAGCAGGGTTTCAATCGTGTCATCGGGTACCCCACAGGAGGCTTTTGAATGACCTGTTCTAAACCTGGCCTGGGAAAATCACCCTTCACCCCTGAGATTATCTATTGTTCATTTCTTGGAAACAAAATCCAGCTTTATGGCTGTCCTGACAGAGACTAAACCCTCTGTCCGCATAAGCGCACAAGGCACTGATACTTGTAGTTAGAGGAGGTTTTGTAGAGGAAGACTTGTTACCTCTCATCGTTGTCTGTGGCTTGGACCTGGCTGTGCTCCATGCAGCAGGAGAGGGAAACTTCTGTTTTCAGTACCACCTTGTGATTGTTTGTGAAATCTTTCATAAGTTGATTGTAAACAGAGAAAAATCACTTCAGAGACTGAGTGGCCTAATGTCATATACTTCAAATCACAACCATTACTAAGAGCAATATAATAGTCACATACTGGAAAAGAAGCCAGCTAACAAAAATCAACACAAAAGCCAGTTCAATTTCAAGATGTACTTTCAAGCTTTCCCCCAACTGTATGGTTGATTTATCATATTTTTCATAACAGCTAATAAATTTCCTCTCTGAATTAGCTTACCACTACAGATTTTATCATATGAATAGTGAAAATATCCTGCAGGAACTACCCATTTCTTGTGAAGGAATTGGCTTTCCCTGCAAGTGGTAGTACTCTGAGGTTTGAAGAAGCTTGAGAACATTCACTTGTCCAAAAAGTTTCACATTTCATTTTGAAAAGTTGTCATAGTATTATCCAAAAATAATTTCTAGAATTTTGTCAGAGTTGTTGTCTATGGCAGAACAACCTTAATACTAACTGACATGAATATCTTTTATGTGCTTATATTTCGTAAATAGTTCAATAAAGATGCTGAATAATCTTGAAACTATAAAGAAGATGCTAGAGCCTGGACTGCTTCCAGATACTCTCTTAGTGGCTATAACCAAGAAGATATTTTCTCTTTACACATTTGGTGGGAAGAATGCATACCTCACCTTCTAATATAGGCCTTGAAGTAATGATTTCTTTGTCACTTCCAAATTAGATCTTTTAAATGGAATTACTTTTTGTGACCATCATAATAATTAAAGAAGGATAATAGATAATTAAAGATTTACTAAGGAACCTAAACACAGTATTCCTGTTAATGATCGCTAAGTGAGGTGTTGTTATAGAAAGGTGTTGGCTTTATCTTCTAACATCTTTATAGCTTTCAAACCATTTATCCTTCTATTTCAAACCATTCCCTATGGAAGGCACTTGATCCACTGTGATTCAGTACATTTACTTGGTAAATTTTCAGGCAGCCATCAGAGATCGCCTGTTCTCTCTCACGCAGAGAACAGAGTGGAATTTGTTTAATCATGTAATGCTGGGCCTTCATATTGCCCTCTGGATTTTTCAGTTTGTAAAAAGTGTATAAATAACATAGCATTTTTTGTGAAGTATACTATTCTTCTTTAAGAGTGGTAGAGATCATTTCGGAAGCATTATAGTTTCTAGAACCATAAATTGTGTATCTGTGTTGAAAGGGTATTTCTACTCCCTCAGAAATTAGAGACTGAATATATCAAATGCAGTTTATTTTTTGTTTGCCGAGTCTTATATCTTTATCATTACTTTGTGTTCTTTCCTTTACAAAAAGATAGAGGTAATGGTTTTGCTTGTTTATATACACATATAAAAGAGCTGTAACAAGCAGGGATTTTAGAAAGAAGTTTTTAAGGCACAAATAAAAGGGAACTCACTGACTTAAAAGAAATAGTTAAATATAAATAGTTGTGTTGTATAGTTTTCTCTAGGAAAAAAAAACACAACAAACCCCCCCACACACTAATCACCTCCAGCTTCCTAGTAGGTTTATTTCGGTTTTCTTCCTGAGAAAAAACATTCTACCTAACTCTTCTTTAGTAGCAATTATCATTGCTTGCCTTGATGTAATGAGTGGCTAGATTAGCCTAGAAAAAATAATTGTAACTTACTCTGTTTCACTCCTTTTGTTTAACAGTTGAAGAGTTCTCTAACCTTGAAATGTGTAGTGAAAATCCTTCAGCTGAACACATACGCATGCAGTCATCCCTCTGCATGCTGTTTTTGGCCACATCTGCTCCATGTTAAGGGTCAATGTGTAAAAACAATATGCAGAGATTCCAAATTGCTCGTTCTTTCTCAAGGGGAAAACAACCTGCTATGCCTAACCACTTCTCAGCAGAAAACCACTCTGCTGCTTTTTTTTTTTACACTTTTGTCTGCAATGGAGAGGTGTTGTGCATGCTTATTTGGGTTTTTCTGAACATTTAAATGTTAGAAGACCGGAAGAAAAGATAAGCTTGTTTGTTTGGTTGTTTGGGGTTTTTTTGTTTGTTTGGTTTGTTTGGTTTTTGGTTTTGGTTTTTTTTAATAAACTCAAAACCTTAGGCTGACAAAAAAAAAGATAACCTAATTTGAGTGCCAAAAAATAGCTTTTTTTTATTGTGTGAGAGATTAGATGTTCCTTTAGAGCAAGGACCACTTTGCGTGTTTAACTGTCCTTTACCACTAATATAAGAATGTTGTGTCAGCACCACATGCTAACCTTTGCACACATGTACAGTGAGTACAGGATTGATTTAGTCCATAACCATCACCTGAATGTACAAAAATAGGCCTAGTATGGTTGGCTGATATTTGTGCAAATGCAACTAAAAGCTAATAACTTAGGCCCAAGGCAGATCATTAAAAACTTGCGTAAATATAGGCTGGTGAGCTTACAATGACTCTTATGAAACTACTAATTGAGCATATGTTTAAAGCCCTAATACAGCAAATTTCTTTAGGAATATCAGTTAAAAAGAAATGCTGGCTATCTATTACGCTGTGCTATCTCCTGCTTAAAATGCATTGTAGCTAGAATTTCAATATTGTGAAAAGAAGAATTCACTCAGCTACCTGGATTTAATATCTCAGAACAGACATAGTTCTTCTTCTCTAGTGATAAACTGGAAGCTGGCTGTCACAAGAGCAAACTAAAGAGATTCCTCTTATTTTTGTACTTTATCTTTCACACAACAAGTCTGAACAAAACCACTCCAGACAGGCTCACTTATGAATCTATTATCAGTCTGTATCAGAGCATAACACTGCCTGACTGGATTTAATGAACTGATCCATTCTTCCAGATTGTGTTTTTATGCTTTATTTTTTAGGATATAGGTGCCACGCAGCAAAACCTTGATTGATATTGTTACCATATATTCGGCACACACACACACACACACACACACACACACAGAATTGGGAGGAGCAAGGTTTCTACCTGATGGAATATATGAGCAAGACACAAACACTGGCAAAAATGCTCCCTAATGCACAGGAATGTTTGAAAAAGCTACAACACCTTCTAAGCACATATTTTCATCCCTTTGCAAAATGTAACCAAAAAAGGCACGCTCCTACTTGCAAAGCTATTCACTTTGAGAGGCAATTTTGTAGTCGATGGGTTGTATACAAAGTTCATGTTTGATTAAGCATTTCTGCAGAAGTTGCTGGTTTCAGCCGATATTTTCTTTCCTTTTTCTTTGCCCTCCTGTGGTAATTGAGACCACATATCTCCTTTTGTATCCCCACTCCTTACCAACTATGGTGTTCCTATTTATAGCGTTACTGCTCTCTTATTAAATAGTTGAATCACAAGAGCACAAAAAGGCTTTATGGCACTCTCACCCACAAATATGCTCAGCCCATGTGAGTTACAGACATGAGACAGCTTTTAATAGACTGTGAGGCCTGGTCAAGGATGGCATCTGAGCTTTTCTCAGGTCCTTGAGGTTGGCCTTCCTCTACCGTTCATTAAGACCTGTACTCAGCTTGGGCTTTTCTGCTTTAGGGAAAACATTTTTTTTTTTCCACCCAACAATCACTTATTTGTGTAATGAAAGCAAATCTTCATTCACAATAAATGGTGTAAGAAAAGACAATGACAACCTCTAATCTGTATGAGTATTGCAAAACCATCAACACGGTTGACAGTTAACTCATTATTACCAAGGTTGTTGGCAGAGTTAATACGCCTAAGAGTTTACAGATTCTTTGCCAATTTATACATGCACAGATCTGAAGGGCAGATCGCTGATGGCACAATTCCACATTGCCATCAAGTTGATTTTAAAAGTGAGCATTTGCCAGAAGTCACTTCCCTCTCTCGCCTTGGCTGCGCTAACCTGATCCACTGAATACCCCTTGTGCTTCTCTGAGCATGAGGGAACCCATTCAAGAATTAAAAGTGAAATGTGGGGGAAAATTAAATACCTTTATATAGGGTTAATTCTCTGCTACTTTAGCTCAATGAGCCATCTTACCATGAAGTCCGGTAAGTGCAACTGCCAGGGGGAAAGGGGGGCAGCAGGAATACACAGTTTAGAGCAGGGTTACAGAAATTCCTTCCTGGAAGCACACCAGCCCTTACAGCAGCATAACTATAAGCATCAAACTGCAACCAGCGTCAGTTTTGAAAACATTAGTCCAGAATAACATCGGTTTGGCTTCTGAAAAGGAGTTATTGGTAAATACTTTGAATTTATGCAGCAAAAGGAAGGCGAGGAAAGACCAGTCTTCAAGCTTTTGTTTGTTCCTCCTTTTTCTCTCCTACTACTAAGCGTCTTTTACGCAACTTCTCCCCAATCTTTACCAAAATTGAAGTTCTCATTTTGTAAGAAAGCAATTTTCAATAAAGCTTTAGCAGCCTTCAAGTTTCATAAGAAAAATTATTCTGAAAACTAAGGTATCAGCAGTCACTTTAATACTGTGATGTAAATTCTGTATTAGCCACAGCCAATTAACTGCCATCAAAACCATCTTATCTATTTCCAGAGTAAAATTTTTGAGAAACATTTGTCCCCCTGAAACATGAAACAGACTTCACCATCTTCCCCTCAGATTCTGTGCTGCCCTACATTTTATTAAAATAACGTCCTTGAAGTGTCCTTCAGAAACCTAAGAATCAAGTTTGTGCTGAGATGATAGTTTTTATTGCAACATCACAATGTTTATTATAATTATCCCATATAACTTCTGGAGAAAAAAATGCCAGAAGCCTAACAGCAACATTTTGTTCCTAGTCACGTGCAAAGAAAAAAACTGTGGCAAGCATCAGTAGGATTTAATCTACATTTTGTAGCTAAATATCTATTTTAATATTATTTTGACATCATGTATTTTAAACTACATTCTTAAGTACTTTCTATGATATATTTCTCAAATATTCATGGTTTCTTTATATCATTAGATGCTAAGAAAACAAATTTACCTTCATTTTCGCCCTGGTCTATTTTATAGGAAAAACAGCTGGAAATAGACATGGTATATATTTTTTGCATGATGGAATTAGACTGATAAAAATAATAGAAAAGTATCAACTTTTAAAACGATCTATTAAAAATCAACAGCTAATGTATTGGTGTCCAAGCTTGTGACACTCAGGACATTAAAAATCAAACAATGCCATGCTACACCTGCTGGGTAAGGCAGGAGCTGCTGCTCCAAGTGAAAGCCACAGTGAAACACATCCATATTTGCTCTTGGATTAGCTTCCTGAACGGGTATTTCAGAAAAGGCAGCAAAGAGCAATAATGACAAAGCATTGTTCTATCAAGGAGGGAACGTCAGGCTATCAGTAATGTCACAAAGCATCCCATGAAAAAAACGAACCTTTAATTTTACTTAAAACAATCCCCTAATAGGAAAACTGAGCAGGACTTCCTTTTTCTTATAGCCTTTATGAAATTCTGTGGTCATAGGAGACACGTTAGTGACAGACCGAATCAACTTCAGTGTGCCATCTGAAGTCCGCCCAGGTGAATTCAATAGGCAGAGGCAGCTCCATGGCAACAAATACTAAAGAAGCAGCCTGTTAGCCAGAGTCCTAATTCTACAAAGATGTGTGGATCATATTCTAGCACAACAGGAAGAAAAATACATTTCAGACAGTGATAATGAGGAAAGCCTTAAAAAATTTCCTCCTCAAGAATGGAAGCACATTATCGTCTTTAGTAATTAGTAATTTTTCTGTACATTAAATGATTTTTCTTGAGAACAAAATAAACTCAGGATGAGATTTTACAGCTTTGGTTGGGCAATATTCAAATCAGTTTCATCCAGTTGTTTTGCTTCCTTTTTTTTTTTATATATATATATATATAGTCAGCGTGCATCTGTTTATTCACCCAGCTCTCATGAAGTCCTGAACCAGGAGTTACTATAAGAACAAGAGTATTGAAGCTATTTATTGGTAGACTGGTAGCTGTAGACTGGTTCTATATTAGGAGTCAATGAGTACAGAAAAATATTTTTTGAATGTCATATTAACCAATGCCAAGATTAAAAAAGAATCTGTAAAATAAGATACATCTTAATTTTTTTAAATTGATACTCATCCTACCACAAAAATAAACATCTTCTAAATCCAATGTTGCAGCTTTCACTGTAACATAATCTGTGTTTCCCCACAACTGAATCACTGTAGAGCTCACAAAAGCGGAGAAACTCCATCATCAAAGTCTGTTACTTTCTTCTAGCATGGTTTTAGTGAGATAGATATATTTCAGACCCCCAAAATAACCAGTCAGACATAATTTTAATGCATAGCTTGCTTAAGTGTTGCTTGACATTCATATTACATAAAATTAATTTCGTTTTAGAGTTAGATAAAGACATATGTGAAGGTTGCTGAAGTCATATTGGTATTTTCCAAATAAAACTTTAATTTTGCTGGCGTCCTAGCTGAGCCACCTCTCAGCAGGATCACCTGTTCATTTGCTGACATCCTCATTTGGCTAGAGAAATTTGAAGACAATTTAGTCATGTTGTAGTGGTAAGAAAAGCAAATTCAGATGCAAACCTGAACCCCAGCCCTTGCTACTAGACTCCTGACTGCAGTGCAAGTTTTCATGCCCATCTGAAGACAAAAGCATCAAAAAAGGGAACAATTTGTGTTCATCTATTACTTAAGCCCTAGTTGTCCTAGATTTGTGGATGAGCTGTGTATAAGGAGACCAAAAGGAGTCCTGAAAATCATTCGCACAAGTAGCTTTATTAGCTTCACAGAACTTTTCATCAGTTAGAAAGTGCTCCACACTAGTTTTTAACTGGATGCCAGAATCACAAACAACAAATAAGTTTACTTTTGCATTGGATATATTTCAGTATGGCTTATAAACACTAACGCAATTCTTCATGCAAGTCTTCCAAAGCACTTTACATAAATTAATTAAATATTTACACCAATAAATATTTTTATATCTTCCAGATGTTTATCTACTATTCAACACATAGCAAAAAATATGTTTTCATTTCTACAGGTTGACACAAAACATTTAGAATAGATTAAACACACATGAGAAAAAGCCAACACTGTGTATTAGAGTAAGTCTTCTAACAACAGAATAATACATTGGTGAATGGCTACTTGCATAATATCGCCAATGTCATAAGAATTACTTATCAGTGTGAATCTCATGAACAGCTCAGGGATTTGAAGTTTGCTTCTCTGTGAGGTAGCTTTCTTTGAGAAAAATCTCTACTGCATGCTTTTACCAAAACCAATACTATTTTATTCAGTTTTGCTGTATATGTCACCCAGCATAAAGGAAACAATGACAGTAAATACAGTGAGATAGTCAGAACCAAAATTTTAGCTGTTTGCAGCCAAACTATTGTTCATGAATCAACTCCTAAACTCCTGCTGGTTCAAATCCAGTATGCTAATTTAAAACAAGATTAATTCTGAGTTCTCACTCATTTGTTGAGTGCAATAGTTCCTCAACCAGTAAAATAACCATTTGGCCATATTTTTTGCTGAAGCAGCAATGTCCTAAAGCAGCAAAGTGGCCAGTTGGGGGTGGTCACCCATTCGGTGATTCCAACTTCATTTGCTGCGCAGTTCTTTCTGGAAGAAGCATTAGTTTGACTGCAATGTTTGTTCAGCCACTAGTGTAAACTAAAGGCTTAGGAACTTTTGACAGTGTAAGTATACCAGATAATTTTTTTTTTTCCCGCCTAAATAAACAAGGTTGAAATTGTAATAAGGTCTTTTACATGCCTTTCTTGCCAATTAGTAATGCAAACTGAATACAGAACATGAAGATCATGTAGAAGGAAGAAGCTTCTTATATCCTTCTTGCTCTGAGACTTCAGAAACAAATTAGGTGCTGCTCATAAGTGCTCCTCATAAAGTACCGCTGCCAAAATGCATGCTACTCCACACTGTACCCTCAGTTCACTACATAACTAAATCTGCTCTGTTTTTCTTGGATTGCACATATGCTGTTGTGCAATAACTGTCTATAAACTCTGTTTAATCAGCATTCATATTGCTGTTTGCAACTGCAATCAAAGTTTATTTACCACAATCCAGCATAGTGTTTATATATGACCTCTTCATTTGCATAGCTACATTCTGTGTGTTGTAAGAGAGTCTTCTACATTTGCTACCATGCTTCAACTAGAAAGGGAAAACCAACTTCGATAAGCGTCTTTCGTGCACAACAAGTATGTGTTCCAGTACATTTAATGCTTTCATTAACCTGAATGTCTAATAGAATTAATAATTTTGTTAATTGTTTTGCACTGTATAATTTAAATGCAATCTATTTTTTAAAAATATTTTTATATGTAATGTTGATTAGAAATAATAGTATACTAAGCCACTGAAATGATAATTTACAGACCAGGAAAAAGGAATACAGAAGTGTTAAATGTTTCTAAGGTGACACTACTTCAGCTTTTTAACCAAAATAGTAATTGGATGAATTAAAATGTCCTTTAAGAACAGGAATCAAATTTCATGATATTTCCATCTTCTTGGAATATTCAACCATTAGATTAAAAACTAATATTTACTCTTCCCTTCATTGCTAGTCCCAGGAAACCTTGTTTCCAGAACAGGCTGTTTGTTATGGTTACAGGAACCTCCTATAGATAACTAATGTGGATCTAAGCAACCTTATAAGTGTTTCTTAGGGGAAAATGTTACCTAATCTTTGCTCCCAGGTGTAACTCAAAAAAGAAATATGATGTCCATTGAGTTGAGTGCCTCTAAGATCACTTGGCACCCCATCAGAGCTTTTCAGGTTTATTCTTTACTACTGCAGAACCTCAATTCAGATCATGTTTTATTAGAGTAATCCTATTTTTAGATCAGACCGTACATTTTAAAAATAGCTTAAATTTCAGAGATACTACACAACATCTTTTAGAGGAAATCCAATCTGATTGTCAAATCAAACAAAATAAATCCAACTCAAACCAGAATAAATAATATGTCAAAAAGTATTGAATATACAAATGGTAAACTGATACCATAAGTGCTAAAGATGATATTACATGCCTAAAAATGTCCTTTCGTGGTTTTTGGGTAATAAAACAGATATCAGATTATAAACCAAAAGATCCTTAAAAACAGAAACTGAAATGCTTTCAGCACAGTTACTATGTGTTCAGTTGGTCTATGCCCATACGTATTTTTAATGATGAGAAACATAAGTATTAAAAAGATAAGATTGCTTGTAAATGTATCATACAAGTACAAAAAGATATAATGCAAAATATTTTTAAAATAATTCCTTTTAAAAAAAATTTCTTAAAAAATTTTCTTTCTACAGAAGGTAAAATGATGTATTGCAACCCAGCACTGTGAAGTAACACATTATTCATTAACATTTCCACATCTTCCTTACTAAAGTTATGCTTCAGTAAGGAAAGTACTTAAGAATAAATTTAAATAACAGGTACAGTATTATGAAAAGTTAGTTTGATTATATATTCAGAGCTCAGAGATTTAGAAGTAGCACTGTGTTACATTGAAAGTTATTGATCAGACTGCAACAGCATATGCAACAAGTGTATAGGACTAGTTTATTATAAAAACAAACACCTCCCACCAAAACCCAAACCCCAGTTTTTCAAGGTTTAGTATGTTAAAAATGTGTGCTGCCTAACCACTGCCATCACACAAACAAGTGGGATCAAACATGTTCAGAATAATTCAATGAACTAACTTGTAACTGTGTTTATCATTTGTAAAAAAAAAAAGGAGGACTAGATTTGACTGGCCAACTTGACTGACAAAAGCATATAGTAAATCCCACTTGTAACTTTTAGCCCAGATTCATCTGTCTGTGGTCCAAGGCCAAGTCTGGTTAAAAAAAAAAAAAAAAAAAAAAAAAAAAAAAAAAAAAAGAAAAGAAAAGAAATGAAAGCAAAAAATAAAAGAATTGTTGGTAAAGTAAAAATATTGACAGCCTGTAAGACTTGAAGAATGAAAGCACAGACAGAAGCGCTATTTGATGAAAAGCCATTGTTTTCTATAGAATATAATTTTTTAAAAAACAGTTTTAGTCTTCACTTAGCCATCCAGGCTAGCAATAGGAAAATCATGTTAACATGGACAGACTGTGGACTACTAAATAGTCTAATTTCACTGGTATCAGAGCAGTGCTGTAAATCCTCATAAAGTGTGAAGCCCCGAGGCTGTGCTTCCACAGAAGTATGATCAGCACCCTTCAATTTTTGTTAGGTGTTATGGTTGGGGCCACATGATCTTTGAAATTTCTTCGTATCTTTGTCAGTCAGAAATTACAGATCTCCATGGGACCTATGATTAACATGTACCAGCTTTGTCAAGACACATTTTCATAATCTCTATATCAATTTACATTGTTCTCTGTAAAAATACCCCAAGATGTTGTTAATACCGTGAATAATTAATTCTGCAGATAGATTGAGTCTTTGCATTCTAGCAAAAAACATATGAATTGTTAAATATTTGTCAGTCAGTGGCTTTGCTGAGAGCGAATTACTGTAAATTAGCAATCCAAATTATTTCATCACCTTCTCCCCTGCTTCAAATAGAACACTATTGCTGATCCACAAAGATTTATGAAGCCAAGGGTAAATGAAAGCCTGCTGTGGAACAACTGGTCTGGGACAACATGGTTTAGCACAGTGTGTGAAGGTGTTTCACGGCACATCCCGGGGCAGCCAGAAGTCTGGACTGCAAATGGCCGAAGTGAACCAGCACGGATAGCAGGAAAGCAGCAGGGTTCAGCAAGGGCTGTAAATTCAGCCTGAGCAAGCTGGTAGTACTCAGATGGCTGGCACATACTGTGCTCTGCCCTGCTGCAAACGTGCTGCTTCTGTGCTGGCCAGCTGTTGTAACACTAGCTCTGATCCATGGCTGCAGCCTGTGTGATCCTTGGCTGTAGTGGGATACATGCGGAAACTCACAGGTGAGCTAAGTGCAGGGCTCTCGGAGCACCTCTGTTTATGGTGTTTATTTTCCTTATTGTTTTAGAGGGGAAATGGTTTAATTGAAGATTGCTCCATGTGGCTATGACTACATACATGGAAACTATGAGGTCAAAATGCCCTAAGATAAACACAGCAGGATTTCATGAATGGGAAGTGATGCTTAGCTATTCTCTGGATACTGTGAGTGAGTCTCACATGCAACTTCTGTAAGCACTAATCCCCATGCATTTAGAGCAAAACCAGATTAGACTCCTGTGGTGGTACTTTTCAGATTGAACTATAATCAAGAGAAACCATAGACTTCTCATATTTCCTGTAGCCTAAAATTGTGCACAGTAAAATCAGTTCATGCAAAAAGCTCTGTTAACTGCAGCCCCTGAAGCCCTCCAGGAAGTAATATACAGTGCCAAAAAGGCAACTACCACATATACCACAAAGCAAGGACATCAGGCCTGACTGGACTGATGATAAAGTTCCTGGAACATCTGGTAATTAATCTTATTTTGGAAGGATTTTTAAATGTTGGCTTATATGACTAATAACATTTCACTCTAGTAAGTATGTATATGCCAAGAGACATTTGCTTCTAAGCTCCTCAGTTGCTTTTTTATGAAGTTTAAAAGAAAAACATGTTTAGAGCTGCACATCCCAATTAGGAAAAGATCAAAATGTCAAAAAGCTACACTGTGCTGAGAGGTACCATGGAAAAAGTTTTAGCTATAAGAGGAGCAGAATCAAAAATCAAGGTTCATTGACACAGATGAAGTATGATTCTTCATTTCAGAGTTTAAAATTTACCTAATGGCTGCTTATATGTACCTACCAGGTTGGCATATTGAGTACCAACCAATCAAGTATCTGTGGTTTTGAAACTGTTTGATCCAACAGCCATTGAAACTATCATACAGAATTAAAATACAATTTGTTGCCTAATAAATCTGATCACTTTCTTGAGGCTGAAATTCCAGTCTGCTCTGGTGACTCCTGCCTTTTCATCAAAGCAGCAGTTGCTCCATTGCTCCATCATGTTCCATGTTATTCCTTGTTATTTCATGTTGATCTCTGGGCTTGTACTCTGGTATTTATTCTGATTTTACTTTGTGTTATCAATTCACTTCTACCTGGGGATTTTATTATTAGAGGCTTACAGAAGTTGCATCCTGGTTATTTTAAGCGTATATGGGTTGTGGCAGTCATGGAAGCTTCTCAGATTAACAATGATGCTGTCAACACAATTTTGACAGCACTAGTCTCATGCACAAGAATGCTGCTGGTAAAACCACTATGTATAATAACATATCTAAAAACAGCATTTCACCAGTGTTACTTGTGAGTAACAAAACTCTCTGGATTCTTGTAAACATCATACCCATGTTACCAGTGGTGTGACAGACAACCACATCCTACTCTACCAGGTCTAGGCAGAACTTTTTGAAAAGGCGCTATTATATTTCAACTCCATAAATGTAAATCAAGTCTAATAAAGGATATCTTATCAAACAGGCTAGAATAATCATCATCATCAGCAGCAGCAGCAGCAACTCTCTGTCACAGATTTCCTAGAACAACTACACCTTTACCAGATGAATAACATCCAATTGGGATAACTTATATGTTATTTTGATCGATAAACTCCTATAGGAGAGCTCTGAATTGAGGTGGAGACCATGCAAGCTCTAGCCATTTTAGTAATCATTTAAAACAATCAATTATTCTTGAAAACAAAATTTTCTTATGCATTTCATTTAGATGAACTATTTCAGAAAAATTATCACAAATCTGTAAGAGAAAAGGAAAACATTAACGGTATAAATATGCGCTCTTATTTATAAGCGATCATCTCCTTTACAGGCCATAGGGGATGTTTCAGACTACTATAGAATCCATGCTTTAAATCTATGCTAGCATCGTAATTGTCTTCAAAGTGATGAGTCATTTGGATTCCAGCTAAAACAGCTCAGTTTGTAGAGCTGCCTGCTGGGGTAATGAGATAGGATACAGACACAAGCCACCCTTTGCCCCTGAGATTTTATCAGGAATAGTTTTTAAGTGCTCTTGTCACATTTCATATTAGCATGAGTGCAAGAAGGCCTGCTGAAATTAGGTCAGGTTGTCCAAGCATTGCCAGATAAATCACTCCAGAGCGGAGATCAGATTTTTCTAGTTTGATTGTTCCAGTGCTGTGCTCTGGGCTTCTCTCAAGTATTAAAACTGCCATAAGATGAAGCTGGTTTATTGCATTTCTCTAAATTTGCTAGAACTATTGCTCTTCAAAGAATTTATAACACTGGCAGCTATCAGATAGCCCTTTTTGCATAGTAGCCTGAAAAACAGGTTGGAATATCAAGTGTACATCTCTTCCTTATATGGATGCATTAATGCCATACTAAACAATCAAACTTTGGCTCATAATCAACAAACCTGAGGGACACATTTATCTAGTTCTCATCCTGACAAAACTTCCCTGTACAGTCACAGCTGGTGGAAATATGAAACCTGGGGAAGTAATATAGCAGTGCAATACCTAGCCCCAAGCTGGGCACTCCAGGTGAATGCACAGCTCTCACCCCCATACTCTCTGCCCCTACAGGCTGATGAAAAAAAGCAGAAAATGCTATAGCTACATTTACTGCCATCTTTTCCATTTCTCAGTAGTAGCTTCACATGAATGCATCGTAGCTTTACTTGGGCTGTAATCTTCTTCAATAAACAAACAAACAAACAAACAAACAAACAAATAAATAAATAAATAGATACTAGTCTTACTTCAAGATATTTCATATCAGCCACTGTTTAAAATACCCAAACCCTTAAAATGAGGTATATCCAGATAGGTATTATTATTTCCTAAAAATATATCCTCATTGAAAAGGCCTGAAATATCCACCCAAGCTTCTGAAACTGTATAAAATCTTGGGTAGAAAACAAGTTCCCAGGATAATAACCTGCTTTCCACGGCAGCTTCCAAAATTTCTTTTCCATTATGTTAAAAGCCTCAGATAATTTGATCTTGCTATGAATTCCCAAATGAGAAGCGCAAATACAGTTAAAAGAAAGGCATGCTTTAAAATGAGAGAAGCTAAATATTGCTTCAACATTTTTGAAGGTTTAAAGCCTTTTTCTCATTTGGTCTTGGCACAGTGCTTTATATAAAACAACAAATGTAAATATTTATTGCAAAGCCTGGTTTTGTATATCCAAAAATTTTAAGGATGACAGCCAAATGTCTTGTCAATTCACTGGGAGAGCCCAAATAGAAACAGCCCTCTTTTGTTGTGATATCCAGTGCATAATAATGGAGTAAACTCTCCTGCCAGAAAATAGCTATTAATTTTCTTTTCTACTATCTTGGATCTGGCCCACACCATAAATAAGTGGTTAGTATGAAGTATACAGTATTCCTAAGAATGCATTTACTACCACTTTCATTACCTCCAGATTTTCTTGAGACTATAAATGTGTTCTGAGGGCAACCATGCAATATACAGGTAGGGATCACTTCACTAAAATTGTTAGTATTTTCACATGATTTATGATATAAACTATTATTTGCAGTGATTTTATGAGCAATATGTATATGACCCAGAAAGAATTACAGCATTTAGAAAATAGAGACTAGTTTCTCTAGAGAAATCATATAATCAACTTCTGGTTTATATTGATTATAACTAAAAAATGTCAAGAAAAAATATCTAAAAAATTTCACAGTGAAATCAGACTGGACTACAAACCAATGAGCTTATAACAGATTTTATGCTAAACCCACTAACCTGTTTCAAGAAAAAGATAGGAATTACGCTTCTTAAGGAAATAGCTTTTTAAAGATTTCACATTAAATAAATCCCTTGATTAGTTTACTTGGGATTACATATTATTAAAACACAGCATTCCTAGGGTGAATTGGAGTTGTTTGCAATTCCATAGCTGTTTACAGCACAGGAAAGATATTGTCTTTCATTTTACCTCAGTAAAACATGAGTCTTAAGGCAAATGAAAGTGCTTTTCCTGGAGCAACCGAATGTTTTTGGGAAAAAAGTCAACAGGATCAAATATTGCTGCAATAAACCCACTGAATATCTTCCACTTTATCTTGTAGCATCTTTGTGAAATGATAACAAGTTGTAGTCACCTGATAAACCTTTGAGAAAGCATGTGATCAAAGTACTAAAAGTACTTGAAATATCACAGAAGTATATACTTGTGAACTTTCAAAGAACGCATTTCACTCCTAAAGAAATAATTTAATTTTGGTTTTCTACAGAGGAAATATTGGGCAGGTAACTACATTTACAACTATAAAGTCTGAGAAATTTGCGATAGCAAGAAATAAGCAATTCCACTTTTTTTTTGTGGAAGGATAAATATATGAACTGAGTACTACACTTAGGCAATATTTTCTCTTTAACATTTAAAATTATCTTACCATTTCAGTAGCCTCATATTTTTCTAGACCAGAGCAAAACATCTTTTTTTTCCCTGCCTGTATAATTATGAGGTTAACTAAAGACATACAGCTCAGCTGAGAAGATGGGCGACTGTTGCAGATGAGTGTTTTATGATCCTGCCAGTTTGTCACGGATCCTGATTTATGATCACTTAAAGTGACTTAACAGAGTTCAATGCCAAGGTTCACTCTGTTACTGCATGAAGGAAATTTGTGCTAAAATCAATTTGGATGATTTACACAGATATTGGAAGCGTAAAAAGGTAAGGGAGACCCTCTCGTTTGAGGCATGAGGTTCAGAATGGAGTCCTGATGGAGCATAGGTGTGGCTGGATCTACTTCTAGTCCCAGACTTGGTCAGTGGTTCATGTCTAAAGGATTATATGTGCACACTCAATCCTGTATATCACTTAGCTAAGATTTCAAAGTTCCAGCATGCTTATTCCATATTCACTTAGCATCCATACAAGTGTGCGGTGTTTAGTTCACTCCAAAGTTCAGGGTTTCCCAAAGCAGAATCTCAGGCACTGAGTCTTATAAAAAGAAATAATTTAATAGAGTGATACAGTGGCAGGATCAGCTTGATCTGGGGGCCTCCAGAGAGGGGAGAAGGACCTGAACAAAGAAATCCCTAGGCAATTATACCTTTGCAGATTATTCACCCACCCTGCAGGCACTCCCTTCACGTGCCTTCCACATGCCCTTTGGTGCAATGGCGATTCTGGCCTGAGATCTTCTGACACCTTTGATACTTTATGGATGCCTTCACTGTCTTCAGACAGGCCATTCATTATCTTGTCAAGTTGCAGGTGCTGTTCATGGTTGTAGTCTTAAAACCTCCTTTTCTTCTGATTTACGCTGGCTCTAGAGGCCCCTGTTTTGACTAAGTAGGGGCAAGTTCAGTAAATCTAAGTGGAAATTTACAGCCCGCAGCCTAAAGCTTCAGCAAATCTAGCTGCTTGTGAAGTAAGTAAAGCTAAGCAAATGGCATACTAAATCACAGAACATTATAACTCTAAGTGATTCATTCTATTGAAAACTTATTTATTTAAGCTAAATAACTAATATCTCAACACTGAGAGGCATCCCTGCTCAAGGGAAGAGTTGCCTGGCATGCAGTCTAGTTGCCGTTCAAGGAGAACTCAAACTGGGCTCATCCAACGATCTGTCATTGGTAAAACATCTCTCTGCCTCGAGGAGCAACCTTGAGAGGTGTCCCAGCTCGAGGGCAGATCGCTGCCATGCAACAATGCTGCCTGGCAGGGGGAGCTCAAAGAAGGCTCACTCAGGCTGTCGTATTTATGGGTTAAAGTGGTTGGATTGTCATCAAATTGCATATAAGGGGAGAGATATGCATGAGAATCCTTCTACCCACAACTTTGTTCACTCTGTTCTTTTATGGGTTTCCTAGAGGAGTTCTTGGCCCAGCTACGGCTCAGGCCTTTACCTCCTTTGGAGCCTGTACCAAACTAGTGCTGCCTTGGTTAAGGCAGAGGGTCGAATGCATCCATTGTAGAAACTAACAGCGCTTCATAAAGTAATATCAATCTAAACTTAGTGTTTACTCCTCAGTCTATAAAACACAAACACTTACATCACCAATACAGCACAAATCTCCTCCAGAGGTTCAGCAAAAACTTGATCTTGCTACCATATTTTAGATAGCATTTTCCCTTTAGGTTTTATCCAGACTAGATGGGCCCAATTTGATTTTTTTTTAAACTTTTATTTAAATTTTGAATTTGAATTTTGAGAATTGGAGTGTTGTTTTGGAAATTGTCATATTTGAATAGCGTTGTAGAAGCTTGTCTTGCCTTTAAACAAACTTTCCTGAGTAGGAAGATAGTTGCCTGGAGTTGCTTGCTGAAACTCAAAGTGCTATTAAAGCCCTGAATGCTAGGGTGAACTACATCCTACAGTGATTCTTTTAGCTTACTTTTCAGGAAATGTAAAAACTGTATGATCAGATGACCTATTTATCAGTCTGTCACCTCCTTTCCCTCTCAACTAAATTTGCCAGAGTTAGGGATAACTAAGTTGTAACTCCTCTTATAAAAAGAGTAGACTAGATTGAGAAGGACTAACCTGATGACTGCCCTCACAGAGAACAGCAAGCCACTGTTACAACATGGGCTGAAGAAGCCAGTGGGCCAAAACCTGATGCCACTTTCTCAGCGTGAGGAGGTGAGAGAGTCATTGTCTATTCAGGAGACAAAGAAGCTGTTGCTTGTGGGACAACCACTGTCTTATGTACAGTCTGACTTGTTTAATACCTAGTCTTCTCATGTCTCATATTTTGCCTGATTACTGTTTATCTTCTGTTCTGATGAAATACTAAGTAAGGCATAAATCCTTCTTTCATTCTACAACAAATATGTCTTCCGAAAGAATCAGAGTTCTGCATTTTATCCATTTGTACTACACCAGTTTTCTTAGATGGGTACAGATTTTTCTTTTTCTATTTGGACCTTCGAGGACACCAGAGGAGTCCTGAAGTCTGTTCAGCTGGTATTTCTGTTAAAATGATCCCTTTGAGTCCCTGTGGAGATGCAAAACTGTTTTGTGTAGATGAATTTTAATGACTTCAAGCAGGAGTTATACCTGAAACTGCTACAGAAATGAAGCAAGGTCTCTGAAAACTCTTTTAACTGAGGGTCTGTGATTTATAAAATTTGTATTAAATTAAATTATGCAATCAAAATGCATTGAGATCACCTTTCAGATACATTCGGTTGATTATTGTAATTCACTCATGTTTATCTTTAAATTCTTCCTGGTTTCTCTCAGGGCAGTCTCTGAAATGTAAGGGACTATTGCTTTAACTAAGGACGCATTCACTCAGATAAAGAGACATCTTAGTAACTTGGCATTTTAAAG
Organism: Athene cunicularia; assembly: GCF_003259725.1. Classification (NCBI taxonomy): domain Eukaryota; kingdom Metazoa; phylum Chordata; class Aves; order Strigiformes; family Strigidae; genus Athene; species Athene cunicularia. The sequence continues at coordinate 31,506,992 of NW_020799095.1, read as the reverse complement.
CTTATGTTCCAGAGTTATGAACAACTTTGGAAAGACAAGAAGTGCTATCCAAACAGAAAGTTTTATCTGATGGGCACATTTTGGGATTAACAAAAGCATGGAAAGCTCACAGTACCGTCAAAACGGCAGTGCAGGAAACTAAAGAAGTTTATTGATAGCAATTAAACTGTTAACTTATGAAAAGAAGATATTATTCTTTGAATTTCAGATTTCCAAGCAAGCTTATTAATGAAACGATGTTTGGCTACTTCACATATTCACATCGCTTTGGCAGAAATGGAGGTGGCTGGAGATGATCAGTAGTAAGTAATGTCTGAAATTTTTATTTTTCAAAAATGCTTGCTTCTTTAAACATAAAAATCTGCAGCTCTAATACTCTTTGTATGGCATATACTGCACTGATTTGCTAGGATATGGACTGACTGGGAGTGTTAGGATGAAAAAACTATGAAATATCTGTCTCATGTCTCATTCTCCTCCCTTCTCTAGAGTATGTAGCAGTAGTTTGACAGTTAATAGTGTACATTGTGGTGGCTCTATAATGCTGGATGAAAAGGACAAAGTCAGGGTAAAGCTGCTATATGCCATATCCTTGGACCAAGGCTTGTGGTGTTTGCTTTCCCTCTGTAAATCCCTCTAAAGCCCATTGACGATTAAGATGTTTGGAGCAGGAGTTAAGAAGAACCCAAGCACCTAGTTTAAGAATTCCAATCCTGAAGCATCCACTCTGATACATAATTTTTAGAGGTACTCGCAATTGAATTATAAACTCCCTAAAATTCAGTTTCTGCCACAGTCTGAGCAAATCAGAATGTATCTCTCAGGGATCCATTATCTAGAAATTAAGTATTTCCAGAGAAAGCAAAGAAGGAATATCACTTGCAGATGGTACAAAAGTGGGAGGAGTAGCAGATGCACCTGGGTATTGTGCTGCCATTCAGAAGGACCCTGACAGGCTGGAGAAATGGGCAAACAGGAATCTCATAAAGCTCAGCAAATGCAAATGCCAAGTCCTGCCCCTGGGGAGGAATAACCCTGTGCACCAGTACAGGCTGGGGACCATCTGGAAAACAGCTTTGCAGAAAAGGCTCTGGGGACGCTGGTGGACAAGTTGGACATGAGCCAACAACATGTTCTTGCAGCACATAAGGTCAAAAGCCTTCTGGGCTTAATTATGCAGAGCACTGCCAGCAGGCAGGTGACCCTTCCTCTCTACTCAGCCCTGGTGAGATACATCTGGAGTGTTGGGCCCAGTGCTGGGTTCCCCAGGACAAGAGAGACATGGACGTACAAAGTCAGTGAAGATCCACAAAGGTGGTTAAGGGATTGGAGCATTTGCTGCGTGAGGAGAGGCTGAGAGAGTTGGGACTGTTCAGCCTGGAAAAGAGAAGGCTCAGGGCATCTTATTGATACCTATGGATACCTGAAGTAAAGCAGATGGAGCAAGACTCTTCTCATTGGTATCTAGTGACAGGACAAGAGGTGATGTGCACAAATTGAAATACAAGAAGTTCTACTTAAACATAAGAAAAAACTTTTTTTACTGTGAGGGTGACTGAGCACAGGCAGAAGTTGCCCACTGAGGTTGTGCAGTCTCGATCCTTGAAGATTCTCCAAGTGGGCAGCCTTCTCTAGATGAGCCTGTTCTGAGCAAAGGTTGTTGGATTAGACAGTCTCCACAGAGGCATTTCCACTTCAGCTCTTTTGTGATTTTGTTATTCTTTCAGCCTGGTGACCAATTTATCACCTGTGGACTCTATCTTTGCTCCAAGGACTGTTTATGTATTTACATTCCACAGACCCTGGAGAAAATGCATAAGCAATCTCTGGAATTGGGACTAGCTAGTTTTGGACATGCTGTTTTATAAAATTTGGCAGAACAGCTTCCTTCATACAATCTCTAAAACGGAAGAGTGACCAGTATCAGATCTTTGAAAGATAAGGTGTGTGTTCTCAGGGGAGGATTAGATCCAGTTTGCTAGACCCAGACTGATTAAAGGATTATCCCTGAAATCTCAAAGGTGTATAAACTGTAGAGAAAGGTGGGATTGAGATATTTTGCATTAGCCATCCCTAGAAGTGACTGATTTCTGCACAGGATATTTGGAACTTTTCACTGACAATTCTATTCTGTTCTACTGTTCTCATGCTCTCTTCCGAAGTCTAGTACAGATATAAGACCATGCTCCTAAAATAGTGTCATTTGTTGTATCTAATACTGATAGACTAATTGACAAAGCCCTAGGATTTACTTGAAGCACCCACAGATGCTGCTTAAAACTTATTTTTTTTTTTTTTTTTTTTTTTTTTTTTTAATCTTTCTGCAGAGCTCACCTGATGGGATAATGTGCTAGACAAGGCATGGAAAAATCTCATTTGAGAAGGAACTCTCTTCTTCATTAGATTTTCCCTGAGAGAGCTTGATCAATTATCTTCTCATTTAAGTAGGTAATATGAAATACTGTATAAGTAGAGTGAAAATAGTAGACATAGCCAACAGGCAAAGTTAAAGAGAAGCAACCGAGTGCCAAAACTGTTACGTTGTCATTGATGATTATTATCTAGGAGTCACAGATATATCAAATATTTTGTCTTCCCTGTCACTGCATGGGGTTTTGTTCTCTTACTTGTCTTACCTTCATAAAGCTAAAAATTGTGAGGACCCACACTGTAAGTTGCAGTACCCTGTCATTTAGAAATTTACTTTCAACCCTTTTTTTTTTCCCCCTTGGAGCAGAGTAATTATGGTAGAAGTATTTGCAGCAGCCTATCTGTCATCAGAAAACAGTAACATAAGGCAGCCAGAACCGTAGTGGTAGAACTTACTGGAATGGTATTACATGATCAGGTTAAACTTAACAAATTTAATTTGCTTCTGTTTTGTTAAAAATCAGTTCCACAATGGATTAACTAATGAAATATCATTGCAGTGACTGAAGGATGTAAACCAGATATAGGTTTGTTGAGTATGTTTGTAGAAGAGATGTTTATATCTCACATTTTAAATAGACATAGGGGATAAATGAACACGCAATGTGTTTTTCATCAAACAGACTGCCTAGGAACTTTCAGTACTTGAGAAACAGTGCTGGTTGCCGGCTGTATTTCAAATGATCTTATCATGTAGATCTCAGCAAGAGGTACTGTGCAGACTTCAGGTTTTAGTTACAATGAATGCAAAAGCCTGTGTTTCCTTTTGTTTAAAGTAGTATGAAGCAGAAATTGTTGCTTTTAGTAAAGTTTCATCGGTATAAATCTAACCTGAGAATTCAGAAGTAGTTTATGAATTTACATGCTATGTAAATAAGTCTCACTGATTGTAAGACATTAGAGAGCAAAGCCTGAATCTGACATCTGATGCTATTTTGTAACCATGTACAGTGAACTTGAATGTCTCTTCTGCCAAGACTGTCTGTTTCTTACCATGTGAACCACTAACTTCGCAGGGGAACAATCTTGACAGTTCTTTGTCAAAGGTGTCAATTTCTGAAATAAGTAGGACAAAAGTGCAGAAGAGAGGAAAGGGCCTTTTTACTATTTAATTAGCCATTTTTAACATTTAAAAAATTTAATTCTTGAGAAAGCTAGAGACCTGAAGATTTCTTCTTACTGTCTTAAATCTGAGATACCTTTTGTGTTGTGAACTCTGGAGGAAGAGGGAAGGGTATGAAATATCTCTTATATGTCATGGATATGAGAGAATCAAAAGCATCTCTTGTTCATGTGATGGTTTGCATTCATACCAGAACTGTAAACAGCAAGAGCATATTGCAAGTTCTTTAGTATTTACTTCAAGTCATCAGGAATTTTCAGTTTATATTGCCTAAATCAAATAACTATCTTTTTTTATTTTTTTCCTGTATCTTCATCTGTAATACTAGTAGGCTGTAAAAAGTAGTTAGCAGTTCTTTTAAAATTTGCAAAAGATTAGGCACATGCCCAGTGTCAGCTAATATGTCTCAGGTGGGAAGCAATAACTTTAAGAAAGAGTGATTGAAGAAGTGCAGGAGACCTGATCACTTGCAGACTGGTGTAAACTGAATGGTAAATACCAGTGTTGGTATTTGCACCATGACATTTAAATATATTTTTTTTTTCTCTTTCCTTCCTTTAAAGCTGGAATATTCTTTCTGAAACCAACAAAAAGTGGGTAGGAACTGCTCTTGCTGTCGTTATTCTTCCTTAGATTTCAGACCATCTTTTCTGAGGTCTCTCTTGCCCATGATCCAACATACATTATTATTATGAAAAGTCTGGAAAAAGATCTTCAACAAATCAGTTTTTCTCCAACAATACTGAAACTTAACACATAGTAGAAATTATACTGGGGGAAGAAATGAAATGGGAGGAAGGAAAGGAAACAGAAAACCCACTTCACTCAAGTGAAGTACATTATAACTGCTTCTTAAAAACACAGCTCTGTGAAGGAGAATCAGTGTCGAGAATGGAGGGTTAAGTGCAATCCAAGTTAAGAATTTTGATGGCGTATTAAAATATTACATGCTAGAAAAGAATTTACAACAAATAGTCATGTGCTTTCTTAGTCCACCCTAATAATGCCAGAAATGCTGTGCCAGACAGTTACTCTGTTGTCTAGACAAATGGCATATTCTTGCTAATTGCAAGTACAAGAAGCCAAATTAAAAAGTAGGTTTTATGATAGTAGGAAATGATAGAAAATGGACTATGCTCTCATAAGCTTTTTTCTTTTTCATTACTTGAGATGGAATTGAAATCCTGCACACGAAATTATACTGATTTCATCAACTATGAATATGTATTTTCCAAACTATATGGCTATGAACATATGGATCATATTTTCAATGCATGTCTCAAGTTTAAGAGTTATTAAAAGTCATCTGTTTTGTAATATTTAAACTGTTTCCAGTGTTAAAGCTCGACTTCTTAGATGTGATATTTTCCAGCAACATTTGCAGAGAATTGTGTGGGTTTCGTGTTTACCAATGAGAATGAACTACAACGAGGAGGGGGTAATATTCTTTACATATTTGTTGTTTGTTTTGGCATTTGCACAGTCATCTACAAGAACTTTCTCCTGGACATTTCCTTGTTCTGGCTCTCCTGTTGTGTATCTCTTTTGACCTGTTTGTCTCGAAGTGAAAAGGGAAATGCTTTGCCTTTGTGCAGGATGACGAATCACTGTGCAATTTAGTGTGCATATTCATTTCTTTACCAAATTACAAAAGATGCCTTATTCTGCATCGCATCTTTTCCTCTGAAGCCTTGTGCAAAGTGCACAAAAAATTATTAGTGAAGCCCTGGAGTATGAGAGAATGAGTCTAATACTCATGGGACTCCTTATGTGGATAATACCTGGGAGAAGAATTGCATTCATGGCTATAGCTCAGTTGTGGATGTCATGTTTTCTGAATCCTGCTATGCTGTCCTGGGCATACTAAACCACTAGATGTATATTGTCCACTTACACCCTTTTAAACTTGTTGATAATTACAGCTACTTGCTACTGAGCTGCCATACCATGTATATAGATAACGTTTGTTTGTATACTCAAGAAATGCAATACCCACCCACTCCGGGACTGGGATGGCAGCTATAAAGTAGGTGTACTGTTGCTCTGAAGCTTATACTAAACCTTTGCACAGGAATATGAAGATGGCCTTTGAAGTGATGAAGTTAGAACACATTACCAGTTGCTAGTGATAAAACCACCCAAGACTACCAAGACAACACTTCAGCATGGAATATGAAAGAATGACTGACGTGTTTATGTTCAGTACTCGTAGCAGTGTCTCTCAAATAAGAAGAGTCAAACTGTTGCTACCACAGTGTGGATAATAGTATCTCCTTCTGTGTTCTGTGTTCTCAGCATTTTTTTCAATGCTCTCTTGCCCTTTCTGAACATCAGAAGTCACAAACAGTTGCAACACATTGCTCCAAAACCATCAGTATGGATGGTGGAGAGCAAGTAAGAGACATGTGGGTTACAATATTTGCATAGCGCAGACAAGCAGGCGGCAGGACAAATTTTAGAAAGTCAAAAGAGTTTTCGTGTGTGCTGGTGTATGCCATATCTGGTATGCAGTGACAGGGACACTTGGGATACTCTGAAACAATTGACAGGCGTGAGATACGGCTGCTGCTTGCCCACCATGTACCCTAGTGAGGACAGCCTGGGCATCTACCCAACAGACCAGTGCAGACATTGTCCTGGTGCCTTCTCTGCAGTATAAGAGTCCATGAAGAAACAGCAGAATTTGGCGTGGTCTCAAATTAAGACTGGAATGTGTCATAATAATTGACTAGTCTATTCTCCTGTGCATATCTCTTGTCATCTCTCTGGGATAGGTCAAGTTAGTTTCTGCTGGCCCCTGGGAAAAGGATGAGGGAGGGTTTCCCAGACATCTGTAGTGGGACAAAATGATGTCACATATAGACACGCCTATAGCTCTGGATTGGTGTTTGGTCAACATTATCTTGGGCCAGTATGTAAATGGTTGCTAGGCAGATTTAGGTTGCCAGCTAATCCTGTGTTTAATGCTCTCTGGCAATGTCAGAGCTGAGACCCTGAGGAGGGGGGATTGCCACATTATGCTCTGGGTGCCCTGTTAATGTGGAGGTGGACCACCCTGGTCATGACTACACACTTTGTCCTTTATTTATGAGAATATCGTGGGAGGTTCCTCTACAGGGAAGTGGCATTCCCTTGGGTGACCCCAACTGCTGGGGTCCTGTGGAATATTGCACTGAAGAAGCCTGCACTCACAGGCTTATCATCCAGATCATTTTCATGATATACTTCACGTCCAAAGCCAAGACAACGTGAAATGTCTGAGAATTTGCCCTGAAGTGAGCTCCTGCAGGATGATACAGAGACAGCTATAAAACCTTTGATCCTTCTGCTACAGCTGTTGACATGCTGCACTGAAGTATGCCCCTCTGGAGACCCCTTGCGTGCTCTGTCTCCTGTCATCTTTGCGAAAGGAAGCAGCACCAGACCTCTGCAATTCCTGCACCCCCTGCACCAGGATGCTGCTCTGCGCTGCTGCCAGTGGGAGCTTGGCACTGACTTCAATGCAACCAGACGTCTAAACAGGGTCTCCCATTGTGCTTGGTCCTGTTATCAGAGACATAAAAGGAAGAAGGCACTTCTTATATTCCCCTACGTGACCCAGAGCAACAGCTCCATGTGTGTATTTTTTGTTCTTCTGGGGGCAAGGGAATTAAGGTGGGTCTAGTAAAATAAATTGCAGGACTTTTTTGTTTTGATTAAAGCCATTGTGTAACTACTTCTTGTATTTTCTCTAGTCACATTCCTACAGCTATACTCACAATAGAAGGCAGTTTATTTTTAAGATGAAAGAAAGACTTAACGAAAGGTTATGGTAAAGTGAGAAAAGCTAACAACATTGATAAACTTCAACCTTATTATAAAATTATCAGCCCTAATCCTTTGTTATAAACCTGGTTTTGTTTTCTAGCTGCAGGCTAAAAATTATTATAATGACAATATGCTTTCCCAAGTGCAATGCCAAGGTGAAAGAAAACCAATCCAAATACACATATCAAAACTAGCCATGTTTTCATATAAGAAAAAGGTACATCTTTTGTGTCTGGAGAAATGTCACATTCATGCCTAAAGCATAAAATACAGTGAAGGAATAAATGGCAGTATTTAAAACATGCAGATGAGCTCCAGAAACTTCTAAGGGCATTAGCATAGCTGGCTGCAAAGAAGGTACTATTTATCTTAGGAATCACTGGGTAATGTGTAACATATACAGAAAAGAGAGGTACAATGTCAGCTCTCTTATGCTTAGGAGCCCTGGTAGTTTGGAACTGGAAGGGTTTTTTTATGAGGCCCTCTGCCATTTAACTTCCAGGAAAAAATACTGTACAAAACAGATTCCTTCAACCCTTCCTTTTCTCTCTCATCTTCTGTGTAGGAAAGCAAGACATTTTCTATTTTTTTTATCTTGAGAATGTCTGAAAACTAAGAATAGATGAAAGAGAGAAATACTAACCAGCTTCTTCCAGAAAAATTCCTGTATCTATAGATTCATATATTTTAAGGTTTCGAAGGAACATTATGATTATCTAGTCAGAACTGCCTGACAGGCTGTAAAACCTCACCAAGTAATCTCTCCATCAAGCACATAACATCTGTTTGAGTAATGCATACTTCTTAGAGAGATACCTAGTCATGATTTAAGGGCTGCAAGTGATGAAGTTTTGCAGTCCTTACTCAGGATCTGACTCAGTGAAAACATTGGCATATTATGCTCTGTGTCTGTTAGGTTTGGAGGAACAGAAAGAAATACCTGGCTTTAAATAGAGCCTTGTTTTAAATCGAATAAACTCTACAGAATTTAAAACAAACAAAAGGAGAATGCATCATAAGAATACCTGTGGACCACCTTCTCTTTTTTAAGGACAAAAATACATAGTCTTCCTTCCTTGGGATTTTCAGAGAACATTGACAAAAAAAGAATCATGCAAGTGGATCTCTGGGTTTAGACTGATTTACTTTTCTAATTCAGTGACGTATAGGAACAGTTTCCAGCCCTCTGTATGATGCATTGTTCCTAATACACAGTCTAGTCTTGTTTTACCTGTGGTTAATACTCCACCTTCAGTATTATTTTAAAGACACTAATGTAAAGAGAATTACAGCAGAGGCAGCAGCTTTAAGTAGTGAGATAAGTTCTCTCATGAGTGCCATAGGAATTCAAACTTGCATACACTAATAGGACTTCAGGTGTTCAGACTTGACACCAGGGCAAAATGGTGACTGAACTGCCCACTTAGTAAAGCATATGAGTTCTCTGGCAGAAATAAGGACTAACTAACTGGCATTCTGATCAGCATGTCCCTGCAGTGGAAGCTGTATAAATATACTTGGTTGTTAAACGTGATCAAGAAACCTGATAAATATATATTGCCAAAAGTTGGCATTTTCCGAACAGATGAGGATACAATAAGCTCACAGATGAGGATCCAGTAGGTTCACAGAACCTATGTGCATATGTAACTTAAAAGTACACAGTGCTGGAAATTACTTGCACTCTTACATTAATAAATAGTAGAAAAATATTTCAGAATACAATAACATTGCCAAAACAGGATCATATTGATAATCTTGTTTTCTGTGGTAGTGAACATTATGCATATATAAACATTCAAACTCTGGTAGCTCTTCTCTTTGAAATAACAAATGTTTCCAATATTCATTTGCACCATCTGATAGAAGAATAGATTTTGCTTACGTCCAGTGGTGTCCTGCTGTTGCTTGAATTGACTATCACAGCTGAAGGTCATGGAGTGACTCGGTGCCAATACAAACAGATGAAATACTGGGAAATCACTTTTAAAAAAAATCTTACCTTACTGAAAGCAAGCACAAACTCTGAAAAATATAAACTTTGAAAAGAGAAGCATCAGCCATGGCTTTTCAGCTCATCTTTCAAAGTTAAAACAACAGAAAAAGCAATCATAATATTTGCACACCTAAATAAAACAAGCTAGGATTTTACTCCGGGGACTAAAACAGCTCAGTTCATTTTCCTAGTCAGATAGAGACTTCTTGTGTGACGTTGGATAAGTTGTTTGTGACAAGGTTTTTGAAGGTATCTAAATGCCTAGATGTACATTTGATGTTCATTTGGGGTATTTGCTACAGATTCTCACCACTAACAGGCACTGAAAATGAGGCATATCTACCTTTAAAATGTTCTTTAAGAGTTTTTCCCAAAGGTAAGTCTGTGGATGATTAGGGGTTCACAAGCCTGTAAATCTGGACTATTACAAACAATGAAATTATTTGAATGAAATAAACAGTGAAATTATTTTCACTTTACATTTTGTTGTTAGGGTAGTATGGTGCCCATGAAACCTCTAACTGCCAGTCCTCACAGTCTACTCTGGGAGAGTATACTCTGTTCCCCTCTGTAATATGAGAATAATTATACCTTCACTAGGACCTGTCAAATAAACACAGGACACATTGTGAGGCAATCATATTGTGTCATAATGTAGCCATATTTCAAGTTTGAGTTAAGACAAGGAAAAGAAAATATCCACTTCCTGTTTAAAGAATAGATGTTTGTTCTGTAACTTGCTCTCCCTATTTCCATAGTTCATCAGAGCATGGAGAGAGAATGCATTTCTATACTCATACAAAAATATAAATTAGGTAGGGGGGATTATTCCGTCAAAAATTGATAGCATTTAAGTAGCAGAAATTGCACAGCTGAGTACCTCCTGGAAGTCGGTCACCACCTCAGAATCAGGGCAGAATTTGTATATTTGTGTCAGGCTTGATTCTGCAGTACTAAATTAAATGACTCATCTCAACTTATGCAGAATTCCCTTGAAATCAAGGGGACTAACTACACCAAAATCACTCAGGATAGAAGGAGTGGCAGTAACGCCCTAAGAAAGCACAGCTACATGCACTTTGGACAACTGAAAAAGCTCTTGCCACAATTCACGCTGCATATGTATGAATAAACTAATTGCTTATGGGAAGGCACTGTTGGTGTTTATTAAACATAATGGCTGAGAAGAAACGTCTGGCTCAAGGAACCCCTTGATTTGAGGAGCCTGGAAGGAATATTGGAGAAAAACAATTGAAACATATATCTTATAATCCTTCATAAGCATGTGCCATGAGCCACCATGAGAGGCAAGATAATGCAGAAGGTAGTTACTCTGACAGTTACTATATAGTCCAATGCTTGACTGTCACAGATTTCATCACATGTACGACAAATTATATTATAGTCAGAAAAGGGCATTCTCAGATTTCTAGATCATAAACTTCAACATTTACACGTGTCAAATTTTACCTTCCACAGTGGACCAGCTGGGTATGATTACTGAGGATCTTTATGTTGACAAAGTAGATAGTGCAGATATTGTGAGATTGCTGTGTGCCATCTAACAGTTGAGTTTTGCTATACTTTATAGTTTTATAGAAATACATTTATTCTTCGTACTAAGAGGCAAAAAATATTTCTGCTTCAAATTATTCAACTATGGTTAGTCCACTTTAATTATTGCATAGAAAAGTATTTTATTCTTTTCTTCAATCAGACTGGCAGAGATCACTTAGAGCATTCAACTAGAACGGTCTCAATAAAAACTAATCAAAAGCTCCTGTGAGTTTGAGCATGGGATCTGGTAAACACAGTAACAAATAAAACATAATTCTAAACATTCAAGTTTACAAAAAAAAAAAAATTACAAAATCAGAACAATAAGTTAATAAAGTGAAATAGTTATCTACTTTTCAGATATAAAAATCCCAGCAACTTAATTTATGTATCACTATAGCAGACATGACAAAATTGTGAATAATGCTATCCACTGTTATAAGTGGTACTTCAAGATTTCCAACAGAAAACTTATATTTTAATTTTCTGTTCATATATAGCCAAAAGTAAGAGGCAAAGCCAGCCTAATAGTAATCCAAGGTTCTGTAGGAGAAACATCAACCAGGGTCGCCGCGTCTGAATATGAGTCATTTCAGGAAGCTAAAAAAAGAATAAGACACCAGAATGAGAGCCAGATATATTAATCTCTGGGAAAAAAAGTCTTATGGGAAAACAAGGCAAACTTCATTAAAAAAACTTTCAAAATGCTGAGTTTCTGAATATAACTATTAATCTATAGCATGTTCTGTACATTGTAACAAAACCAATCCTGACAGGGAAATATTTAAATTAATCAAATTCTGCCCATTAGGTTCTTTTAGTAACACTGACAAGAATTATAAATAAGATTCAAAAATTTGTTAACTTCTCAATAGCTTTTAGTAATTTTATACAGCTGTCTGTAAGGAAATGCTTATTCAGTAAAATTAGTTATTCCCGTTTGTGGGAATAAACTAGTTTTTGAGATTTTTGTTTCAGTACTATATATAGGGTCAGTCCTGCTCTTACTGAAATAACTGGCAACACTCCTATTTACTTGTGCTTTAGTAAACATAAGAGTAGAAACCAGCATTTTTTAAATACATTTGAAAAATTTACATTTAATATTTTAATCTGTGAGTTTTAAATCAAGTAAAGGAGCAGCAGCTGTTTATAATCATATTAAAAGCTACCGTTGACCTTCCACCCTACATGTTCTCTTTTATCAAGATTTCAAATAAAATTTATGTCTCAACAAAGCCTGTGAACATTTTGCCTCAGGCTCAGACTCTCTTAGTTTTTATGCTTTATGCATTATAGACATCGAGAGTGACATGGCTGCTGATATTTTCACATCTACTTTGGGAATAAATATAGAGCAGTAGCCTGCTACTGACCTTTTGTTTTGGTTGGAGTTTTTTTGTCTATTTGTTGTGAACTTGAAAACAATAGCGAGTGGTCCTGGCACTCTCCCATCATCCCTTCCTGCTCTACTCACAGTCTGCACTAGAATGAAGCTACTTATTTCCTCTGCTCTTTAGAGCCTCTTCACAGGAGCTGTAACAGCATCAGCCACTGGGAGACAGTGGAGTGGTGCTGACCAAGGAGGCTAACAGGGTATGTGTACAACTATTTCCTATGATTGTCCTTCCCTCTATTGGAGGGGGGTCTCTGGGTCTGCTTCTCCTGCACTCTTCTTTCTCTGGAAGTTGGCATGGGCCCAAAATAAAACTACAGTGAAAAACCTGCCTCCACTTTAAAGTTTTGCATAAAAATAACAGGCAAACCAAAACGTCCTGAATCTTCATAACAACTAGTCAGTGGTTTAAATTATAGTACAAATTCACATCTTAGAAACTCATGTCGTTAATTTTTATTTAAGGATCATCAGAAACTTTTAATCTAAAGCAAATGTAAACACCTCAAAGTTCTGATGTAAAACAAAATCCAAACTGACAGTTTGTAAGTGTTCAGAGCATGTGGGTTTTGTTGTGTATATAAGTAAAAACTGTTAATTGAGACCGAGGCCTGAATCCAAGGTTCCAGTCTAGACCTTTGGTCTCTTATTTATCCTTATAATAAGTCTATTTTGTCCCCTTCTCCAGCGCCTAAGTGAACAAGTTCTCTAAATAGGAATTTTCTTCCCCTCCCACTGCAAAAGCTAGTGTTTTCTCTTAGTGCTGTCAGTACTAATTTATGAATTACACACATGCACTGTAGGTTCCTAAGAAAGTTTCAAAAAATAATTCTCAGCAGGTAGTACCCTTCCTATGTCCAGCGCAGATGTCTTCTCCCTCCACCTAATCTATGTGCATGTTATCAAATGCACAGACCATATCTGTAGCCTTACCTAGTGTGACATCCCTGCCTATGTCTGAAAAGAAAAGCTGATTGCTGAAACAGTATCAACTGTGGTTCCCCAGCTCTCTCCAAACACAAATGTGTGTGGTACAGCAGAGAAGATTTTGTTTAGGAAGTCTATTCAACTGGCAGATGAAAAACATTTCACAAATTAAGGGAAGATAGTGCTGCATCCAAGCTGTTGGATGCCATCATGCTTGCTAATGCTTGAAGTCTGTTGGAGGCAAAACAGTTACTCTTAATCAAGGGATTACTCTGTCTCACTCCAGCTCATGTTATCATGAGCACCCAAAACATATGAAGAATTAAGAAGAGGTATGCTGAAAGAAGGCATGAGGGGCTTTCAACCATGTCCTGGCTAAACAAGAATTCTACCATGTTGGACATATATGGCATGAATGACACACTGCAACAGCCCAATAAGTCACTTGAAAAATACTTCTTTAACTTCAAAATCGAAAAGTTTTTTAAGGTTAGTCAGAGAAAACATCAGTTAGTTGCCTTAGGGAGTAGTTGGCTGGTTCCTATTTCTTGATATCCTTACTGTATTTCTTGCTTCTATCTCCCTCTTTTCCAATTAGACAGTAAGTTGGAAATGATGTCCCAGTCCTTGGGGTTTAATACAATTCATGTGATTCCATAAATATTTATCCATCATGATTACTTCATAGATACTCATTTAAAAGACTGATACAGGATTTTCAAGTTTGTTTCCCAAGAGAAGAAGGGGACATGTTTTTTTCAAAGAAATAATTCATTAGTAGTGAGCCGATCTGTTCTATTCCATATATTGGTATCACAAGTTTCAATTCAGATTAAAGGTATGTTGTTAATTAAAAGATCTTTGGAAACATTGATAAGTTACAGTTACAGTTATGATGTCTAAACAGATGCCAGGTACAAAAATCTCACTACACTGCTCATAAAAAGCTGTTTTTCAGGGGATTTACTTTTGGTTAAACAACAACTAAACCCACAACACTTCATGTGTTTACTCACATGCAGATCTTGAAACAACAATTTACATTGCAATATTACACCTGTGCATGCATACCTGCAAGACAAAATACTCTTCCACCTTCCCCAATTACTGGGAAGATGAAGTTTTGCAGAATTCCTTGGTGAAAAATGATGAAAGACATAAAGAATTTTATATTTTGGCCCTTTCCTCAGATTTCTAAAATTATTAGTCCACCCTGCTTGTTAATGGTGCTAGAATGCCACTGTAGAAATGAAAAAACCTTTAATTAACCACAGAAGTAGTTTTGTGCAACCTTAACTGCAGCAGCAGTCTCACAGTACTGTCCTGTCAATGAACTGCCATCTCATACCACTCAATGTTCCTCAATGCAGAAACCAGTGAGGCTGTTCAGTTTTATAACTGCTGCTCTCTTATTTCATCACTACTCTAACAAGCACATGAATATTTGAAAGATCATTTAAAAAATACTGAAAATTATAGTTTTGTACCCCATTAAATATTTATACACCATTGGCAGGAACACTGATGATTGCTGTTTGTAGATAAGAAAGCAGCAGATAATAGAAGTTATTTCTGTGCAGAAAGTTGAAAAATACATAAGGAATGGCTTTTTTTTTTTTTTTTTTTTGGTATGTACTGTACAAATATATGAAACTTTTCACATCGATAGATTTCTACAATGGTATAGGAATATTTTTTTTTAATAAAATAATCCCTATGATATTCAACACTTGCACTTCTGTCAAACATAGGTGAGCAACGCAATGGTAGTTCTTTTGACAAAATGCAGAGAAAGACCAATAGGAATCCTATTAATAAAAGGGAGGTGAGAGAAATCAGATCCTCCCTCTCTCTCCCTTTTTCTCCTTTTCACATCAAGAATAAGAATAAGGTGACAAGCTGAGAACAAGGGAAAACATGTCCCTGTCTCTGCCTGAAACTGTCATCTCTTGGGATTTACAGCTAGCACATAACTATAAAGACTCAGGTCAAAACATGGTGGTGTTCTAGAAGCTTGTGGATACCCAATAGATTCTCAGCCACATTAGTTAAACCATGCCTATTGAGCAGGTATAGGTAGCCTCAGTTACAAATTTCTCTGTCAGAACAAGATGAAATTTCATGCACAACATATTCTGTTACTTACCACTTCAGTCAGGACTGTTGACACATCCACAGTCCTTAAGCAGTTTCCTCATAAGCTCCTAGGAGCACTTCATGTTTGCCTTACTTTTGCTACAGTAGCAAAACCAGACTAAAATACACCCAAGGTCTAAGGTCAATTATTCAAGTAGATTTTTAAATAGGTTATAATACTGGCATGATATATCAGGTTTAAAGTGTTATGCTTGAACCTGGTAAATAATATCTCAGGCATCAGGTGGGGGGTGGTAGTGAACACAGCAGAGAGACAGTCAGGTTTGGAAAAAACACAGGAATAATTTTTTAAGAGACAGACCTCTTTTTTTTTTTTTTTTTCCCTTCATCTAATTACTCAAAATATTCCATCTTTGTTCATAAACTTGCAAGCAACTTTACATTAACACACATTGGTTAAAGAGCCATGTGACAAAGCTGGCAAGGTAATTAAGTTCTGGATAGTTACAAGGGTAACAGTTAGCCATCTCTTCAACAAATGATGTGCCCTGAGGCATCGGCATGAGTTATGATTCTACCACATTCTTGCACAGTCTTTAGACCTTCCTACTACTGTATATCTTCACACTTAATTTTTCTATAGTCTGATCTTTGCTATTGAACTGGGATTATGGCAAACATTGGGTAAATATGAAAAAATTGAGGCAATCTGATGGATTTTTAATTGCTTAGGAGCTCATCCAAACCTGTCTGAGATACAAAGGTTGGCCAGGAAGAGCACAGGATAAACATTTTTCATTTTAGTTCAGAAAGACCAAATTCATGTTGAAACAATGGATGAAAAAACCAAACCAAACCAAACCAAAACAAAAACCAAAAAAAAAAAGGTAAAAGGAGAAAATTAACCAACTTCTTCAAAATTTAAAAAAACCCTGCAGGTACAAAAGTTTCTTTATGTTGTACCAAGTAACTATCAGGCCTACAAAACATATTGTTTACCTTCCCCCCTTTAAAAGTCCTTTATACCTTTCTCATTCATTACCCTCTTAATGGCCTTTATCTCACCTTTTTATTTTAATTATACCTAACATGGCAGTGACAGGAAAAAAAACAGACTATTGTTCTAAGCACTGTACGCACACAGGGCAGACAACATGCTTTTCCCAAGAATCCTATGAGCTCTTTTTCCCTCCAAGTCCATCCACCTGCGTTTCTCTGACACCCATCTGTGATGTTGCTACGTTAAAGGAAAATATAACAATAGACTGAAGTTCTCACCATTTCTGCTAAAGATAAATACAAGAACATTCCAGCTGTAACAGTAAAAATCCAGTTTTGAATGCATGGGTCAGTTGATACAGAAAGGCCAATATAAAGTCCTAAGAATGCTGTTAGTGCACTTATAAAATTCATCAAAATTACAATCTTCGTGGGAAGCCCTGTACTTAGCAGCACAGCAAAATCTCCTGCATAGAGAAAAAGAGAGAAAATTTATCAGTTCACTGATAAATGTATTTGTAAGACTCTTGGTAATAAAACATGAAGGAAAATAATTAAGATATGCACAAAGATAGGGAATGATGGAGGACTGCCCTTAGATTTCTGTAGAATAGGTTATAAACTCATTCTGTGTGAAAAAAACCAAACAAACCCCCCCATATTGACTTGTATTTGTTTAGCTGTTCCTAAAGATAGCATACAGTATACAGGAGTGGCTTTCTGTTAGTTCTTGATGTCCTGTGACATTTCCAACTTGGATACATGCAAAAGTGAAGTCACGTGCTTTCCCGGAGTTTCTAAATCTTTCTCGACTGGGAACTTGCCAGTTCACATCATGTGAGTATACTTGCAGCATGGTCTTTTAGTGTTTTACAGGTGCTACAAGTCAGAAAAACCTGTGCCAATCTGAATCCAGTTTGAGTTTAATTCCTCTGATTTCAGACCTAATTAATTTTGGTAAATTGTACATCAGAATCCCATCACAGATTTTGCTTCTAAAATAAATTATTTCCTAACAGGGCCACAGTAAAAGATTTTTAAAATTCTTCTCTGTGAGTGTAGAAATGCCGCTTTGACACTGGGATATTACTGCCCCAGAATCAAGAGTTTGTCTTTGGAGTTAAGTGTTCAGTATTTTGGTAATTTCTTTGCTTACCAGTTTTACAGCAGTTCCCCATCCCACCTTTTTGTTTGGGGAAGTTTTCTACATAGACAGTACATGAAAACTTCAGTCATTTAAGAATAGAATCTGTAGTTCACATCTCAAACTTGCCAGTTTATATATGTTCATCAACACAAAGTCGGGAACAACTTTGGCCTTACTGAAAGATTTACCACAAGGAGATAATTGAGGGCAATGTTCAATAGAACAATGTTCCTTTCCTGGCCACTAGTAAAATGGGTCATACATCTTCTTTTATTATCTTGTTATTCTTGATTAGCAGCAGGAATGAGGGTGGTATGAGGAATACATTGTTAAATGGCTCAGCTGCATACTAAAACTCTTGGATGGCCCGTTGCATCAGGCATGCCCATTATGTGGGCATGGCTCTTGCTCATAGCTTACTGTTTTTTGTGTCTGTACACATGAGAATAACAGGTCACTCTTGACCTGATGGCATTTACATTTGGAGAAGTTGAGATGGGATGGCATCATATAATGAGGGAAGCAGTCTCCCCTCCTTCTTGTGATGGTGAAAGAGAATAATACAGCCTCTTTATATATCCATCTCATGCATTGTTATAGTTTATGATGCTATAAGCAAAAATTGCCACTATTGTCATACAGGAAAGAATTGTTTGGGAAACCTGAAATACAAAGCCAACCAGGTAAATTACACAAATATGTTTCTTACCCATTTCATGAGGAATTTCATGGCATAAAATAGCAATTGTCGTTGTCACACCTGTTTCTGTAGAGGATGAGAATGCTGCTCCTATTACCAAGCCATCAGCAAAATTGTGAAGACTGTCACCCACCAGAACCATTATTGCTAGCAAGCTAATTTTCTTACCTAGGAAAAAACAAACAAACAAACAAAAAAAAAAAGGCAAGAAGTTTTAACACAAACATATATTGTAACTTTTGCTATGTTACAAATTATTTTGGCTTTTGCA
The DNA here is from genome assembly GCF_003259725.1 of Athene cunicularia. Taxonomy (NCBI): domain Eukaryota; kingdom Metazoa; phylum Chordata; class Aves; order Strigiformes; family Strigidae; genus Athene; species Athene cunicularia. Next base: position 31,488,542 of record NW_020799095.1, on the reverse strand, counting down.
AATACAACATAATGAAAAGTCATTATAAACAGAAGACAACAGTGTTAATCTGTTTTGTCTTTGTTATTCCACTTCTTTCAAAACACTTGAAATGTAAAAGTAGGTTGGAGAATAATTCAGAGATGCAAACACCAGGAAGTAGCTTCTTTATTTTTACTGGGTCAACTATTAGAAAAAATCTTACTGACTCCTGTCTCATATGTCCTAAATGTTTTCATTAATCTTTCCTTAGTTGCTGAAATTCGCACAAATTGTCTTGAATTCTATATGTTGGGGTTTTTGCTTAAAAGGTGGGAGTTTTTCCACCGTCACTCAGGCAACTGAGCAGCTATTATGAAGATTAATATTTAGTCTGATATAGCTGATCATTTTAATACTGTAAAGAGTGTTACTACTGAGTAATATTTTCAGGGTCTGTTTTTAATGAGGTTGTATTACAGTGAAAGATAGAGATGAAAAGCAACAAGCTTCAAAATACCACTATCAGTACAGTGTTACAGCATGCTCATTTCAAACTTTTGTTCCAATCAATCAATGGCCACTATGCTCATAGTACTCCTGTCTGCAGCATCACTCATGGATGCAGATGGCTGTTTTTCTTTCCCATATTGCTCAGTGACTTTGCTTTAGTGTGGAACAGTGGAACAGTTCATGATTAGGCACCTGACATGAGAGGAGAGGTGCTACTAGTAATAGAAGTACTGAAGACCAGCTAGGGAATTAGTGACAGACTCTGCATCCAGCCTGTGACTCAGGCTGCCATGTAGCATGCTGAATGGATACTTCGGGAGGGATTTTATCTCTTCAAGTAACAATGAGGCTCCATACACAGGCTCAATGTCTAGGCTTATCAACATATAATTGACTCTCTCATCCTGTACTTTGTTCCATGCATTTTATCCACAATCTTACAAGCAGGACCTTCTAATGCCTCTCAGGAAACTCATCCAGCTTCCTTTGACACAGTATGGACAGAACACTTTGCAAAGCATTGCTTTTATGTCTGAAGAAGCAGGGTCGTGATTTGGGCCCTAAACATCATATATTTTCCTGGCTTTTGTGGGCCCCACACAGACATGACAGTCTAAGGAGCTAACATGGAGCTGCACAGAACTGTCTGAATGTAGTTATTACAAGGTTTCACTTCAGTAATGTTTTTCCAGAAATGACCATTTTATAGTGATGGGGGAGATGTTTTTCTTACAGAAACTGGCTAGAACTGAAGTCTTCAGACTATTATAAAAAAAAACCACCCAGCACATAAAAGCCTAACAACTGTATTCAGAAAATCCTCCCTAGTTGCCTGGGAGCTCTGCGGGTTCAGAAAAATTGGCAGGCATGTTAAGATTTTCCTGCCAGTTTACAGAGCCAGACGTGGATGTCCCCAGTTTGCAAAGTTCTTTCTAAGCACTCTGGACAGTTTATAATCAATAGTGCAGAGCATGAATTGCATAGAAATAATAGATTGCTGCACTACATTATATTTGTGATTTGTAATAAGCACTGGTGAGGACAAAATCATGGTCTGCCCTGATATTATTAGCCTGTTTTATTCAAGTATCTGATTGTTGAAGAAGATATACCATGGTTACTGGAACTCACTCTAGTGTATTGTCTTTAATATAACATAGGGATCAGGTTAACATTATGGAACAATTGCAAATGTAAGCTTTGTGAACTAACTTGACTGAAAGTTAGAATTATATATATATATATATATATATATATAACAGATCTGAATGTTTATCTTAATTTACTTTCAGCCTAAAGTAACTTTGTTACTAGCAACTATCTCACATTATATTGCTGCAACAGTAACTATTAACTTATTACCCTAACTATTTCTACAAAGCCTCTTCTTAAACGATCCTACATTTACTTTTGATAATTTTCTGTGCTTAAATAGGGGATTGGAATTCATAGCAAATTCTATTCCATAATTTTAATAAAGCTAAAGGGTGCAGCACTCCCACCATAGATTAAATTTTTTAAGCTTTGAATAAGAGTTTAAAGCAAACATTCATCCATAAATATATTTTTTCCAATGTTTTCATTACTCTTACAGCAAAATATTCCTAGTTAATGTAAAGTTTCATTGAGTATACAAACATTAAATGCTACTCTCTGATCTTTTCAGATACTGATAGAACAAGCGTGGATAAATGAGAGGGACAGTGAGACATCTTTTTCTTCCAACAGCTTGCTTTCTGAGTTACTGGGTATCTAAGGTGACTGACTCCTCTCGCAGTCGTATTTGACATGTGTTTACAGTGAAATCTGGCATTTCTGTAGATGTTAGGCTTCTGTCTTAGGGCTGCAGATTCCGTTCCATTTTGGGAAAAAAAAACCACCCAAAAGTTTAGCTCAGTATCAATGTACCAAGGTATGTATATGCAGTTAGCTATTCATAAGAATTGTAACAAACGAAACTTTTAAAAATATCTATTCTCAGAAAGAACTAAACCAAAACAACCCCCCTTCCTTACTATGGTTTCACTTACTGATTTCTGATATAGAGGTAAAACTGAGCTATGAGGAAAAAATGGAACCAAACAAAGATCATTACTGAGAAACTATCCCAAATCTAGTTATCACCAAATTTAGTTATTTGGAACAAATAACCTTGAGATCACTAGAAATTTTTTTGTGCTTAGAAGGTAGTAATGATTGAACAGAATGGAAAGATCTAGAGAGAGTCACAATGAAACTGGCACTGTATTGTGTACTGCTGGATAAGTGAGACTGAAGAAATGGAAATCCAGATTTCAAATGCCTCAGAAATGGAAATGAAATCGACAAGAACAGAGGAAAATATTAAAAACCTAGAAGATAATGACATTGTTAAATAAATCAAACTGATGACCTGAGATCACAAAATAAAGGGCAGCTGATTATAGTAAATAAACTGATTTCAATTAAAATGTTATTCCCGCAGTTGAATGACTGCAACTCTACTAAATTCACCAAGGTCATACAAGTACAGTCAAAGGCAGAATTTGTTTTATGCTCTTTCATTTTTTTGAACTAAGCAGCAACAAAACAGAGAAGATAGGAACTAACTTGGAAGCTTTCTGAAGAAAACAGATTATCCTAAAAATAAGAGCCATCATGAGCCCATAATTCCATACATGTAAAAAAATCATTACTGGTTTAAAGAGGCTATTGTTTTACCATGTAAGAGAAGAAGGAAAGCAGAATTTTATTAGTATAATGAGCCAACAAAACAATTATTTAATTACCTTCAGAAATAAAAGTCCAAGCAAAGTTTACAATTATAAAAAAAATCTGTTTCGTATTAAATTTGAATATTTCCATTTAAACAGAGGCTTTAGAGAGATGGTTTGCAACAGTGAGTAAACAAACACTAAAGCATGGACAGTATATGATTAATGAACTTTGCAATTACAGGGTTGGCAGCTGAAAAGGTCTTTAAGCAGAGATTAAATTATGTAGCCAAGCACCATTAAATGTGGTGATGTAGCACACAGCAAACAGAGCTAAACAAGCTTCACACTTTCAATTCCATCTTAGGTCTGAAGGCTTTTCCTTTTACTTGTCTAGTCTTTATTGATACTAACTTTTTTTGCTGTTCGCCTTACTCTCTGGAGGAACTTCAGCAGACTCAGAATCTTCTGGGCTTCTCTAGTTAAAAGCAAAGATAATGGATCAGTGTTAAGGGCCTCTTCCAGCTGCTGCTATAAATACAGGAGAATAGAAAATAAGTTGAAGCTTTTTGAATTAAAGATAGTTGATGTTATTTGCATAGATATCATTAGAATAATTTATTGAGCACTGGCAGTGTGATTGATACTGTAGAAACGCATAAAAAAAACCCCTCCCTTGTCCAGAAAATGTTACAGTCTAACTCAAGTAGAAAGGAAGACTTTCATAAGCACTGTTGTAACCCAAGAAAATCATGTTTCTGCTTGAATACACAAAAATATGAGCCAAATATAAAACTAAAAAGGACATTATGATTCAAATTGTATCTTTTGATTTGTCATGACCAGATGATAGTAATTTCCTGCTGGATAGGGTGTCAGCATAGGACAGGATTTCAAAAGGGGTAGACACCAGAGTCTCTTTGGAGTTCATGTTCTTCACAGTTACTCTGTGAAAACACAAGACTTAAAAAGATGATCATAGGTAGGTTTCACACTTTTTCATAATATGTGGTGAGTTTTTTTCTGGGTGGTACAGCCTCCAGTGCTTTGCCTCTTGGCCTTTACTTAGGGCTTTGTCTTGGCATCAGACATCACCGGCTGGGCATCGCAGAACATGAGTACACTCCACTGCAATGAGTGAAATTTACCCTTACTTCAAGTGGAGAAAGAGACAGTATATTTGTCCCTATCCTACAGAGGTAATTTGGTACATCAACCCTAATGTTTAATTAACAGAAACTGCAAGTCTGGGGGAGAGAAGAGAGAATATGAAGAATCTTTTCCCCTCTCTACCTCCCTGGGGCTTTTCTTTCTGACTAGAGAAATTATTAGAAATTTGTGCGAGGGTGAAATACACCAAAAATAGTTTTTGCTTGAAACCAGTAAAACCTGAATTTATAATCATGACTTGACCAAAAAAAAAAAAAAAAAAAAAAAGCATATTAAAGCTATTATGGCTGCCAGTGAAGAGTCAAAGCACAAAATAGTGGTTTATTAGGGACAGCAGCCACCACTCCAAAAACTATAGCAGAAATGTGTACTGGCTGCAGTATATGTCTTTTGGATGGTATTAGCTTGGTTGTGATGTGGGATATGTGCTGTAGAAGGGAATGCATGAAGAGGGAAGGGAAAGGATTTGGTTTTTAAATTCTACATTTTAAAGGAAAGATAAAAGTCTTTAATTCCCATGATTGCAGCCAGTCATATGAATTCCAGTAATTGTTCCACTTCTCTTATAATATTTATTCACATGCCACTTCTTTGAACTCTAAGTCAAAACTGCAAGACTAATCACTGACCTGAAAGATTTATAAGCTTTTCTTAGTCAACCAGTGTTTGTCTTACTATTACTCACATGATTCTGAAAAATTGGCTGCTCTTGTACAAACTAGCTAAGCCAGGCTAGTTCATGTGATCTATACATAACTTTAGGGGGATCTTGCTGCTGAGGAATGACAAGGTCGTTCATTATCATAAACAGGAAGCTATGACGTGGTTCACAAATTAGTAAATATTCTTCACTCATCTGTTTGCTCTGCATTCAGTTGAGAGTTTCCCAACTGTGTTTGAGAGATTAGCAGTGGCTCATGAGGCTCTTACCCATCACAACTGCTTTAGTAAAATGGAGTTCACATTACAGAATATCCTTGGAGATTCTGATTTAAATTAACCAGGAAACTATGTATCTAAATACTGCATATAAACTGAAGAGAATTGTTGGGAAAATATAAAACAGGTTAAAAGGTATGAGTCAATTTAATTTGCAAAGATGTATCTTTGCAATAGACAGACAGACCTTTGCAATGCAACAAACCAACAGAAAATTATGTAACTTCTTATACATAAGCACCATTCCCAGATATCCAGATTGTTTATTTTATTCTCCAAATCTGTGGAAAAATGCCCAAGAACAGTCCAGAATTTCATCTATTCACTAATTACGCAATTAACTCTCACTGCAGAAAATCCTGAAATTTTTGCCATAGGAGAGTCTGCCCTTACATGTGATAAATTTTTGAAAAGAAGGGAGGAGGAAAATCTTCAAGAATTTTATCAACAAAAGATAATATAGGAAGTGTATTGTTATATCAATCTGATACACACTAAGAAAAGTTATTGTAAAATCTGTGTTTGAAATCTCTGTAAAAGCTTATTACAAACTTCAGAATCTAGAGATTCCTGACAATCATGTCATGTAATAAAGGACAAATCAATAAAGACTGAAAAATAATACTGATTTATTAATTAATTTGGTTCAATTTTTGAGGAACAGAGAGAGAAGGATATAAAATCATGGAAGTATGTCATATTGGTAACCTACCAACTGTATGGTTGAAGTAGATTTGCCTCTGCCTGAATGTTCATTTAATTCAGATTCCACTGGAAGATCATGGGAATGTCCCCAGTGCCCATTAACTAAAGAAAGGCCCTGCTGAATGAAGATGCTTTGCAATTAGTTCTGAAGCCCAATGAACATAAGTGCAGTCTTTCTCAGCCTTTTGTTAAAGTTTACCATTTGTAAGAACTATTTTTTTCAAAACAAAACCTATTGAAAAAGATTGTTGGCTGGCATCAACATTTCCTAATGATTATCTGGTTAAAAAAACCCTGAAAAATTAATCAGATAAATCAGTGACAACTATAATGTTTTGATAAATCTTATTTTGTTTTAAAACTGAAGATTAAAACTTGAAGCTGAGATGGGTATAAAAAATAACTTTGAGAATTCATCTAGTTCTCAGTAGAACAATTCTAAAAATTTGTGGGATGATGATAAAGCTCTTCTCTCCAAATAAGTAACGAAAAAGGACTACTTTTTGCCAAACAAAATATCATCATCATCATAATACTCTCATTCTATTAATCTCACATAATATTCCATGGCTGACTCAAAGATAGTGGGAATAGGGACTCACTGCTACATATCTAAATCAGGCCAGTCATTAAACACTCTGTGTAAAGCAGAACAAACAAAGGCTTAGCCTTCTCAAGTGACATTAAGAAACCCTCCCATGCTGAGAAACTTAATGAGCCATCACACTTTGCATTACATTATATCCTTGTGCATAATCATATTTTCAGGCACCAGACACACTGAAATAAAGTAATAGAACTACTATAAGCATGGCAGTGAGCAAGGAGATATTGTTCATATAAGACTGGGTTCTACTGACCGCGACATACATATTAGACTTTCAGATCTGTTGGGATAGGGGTCAAAAACAATTTGGAAATTTTAAGATATCACTCTTGAAACTATCTTGTGCTTACATCTGTCTTCCTCCTGTTCAAACAGAACCTAGAGTAATCAACCGTCACTGCTATTTCCTATGGATACATACTTTTCACCTGCTCCAGCACTAGTCATGAAAGTACGCTTATGGAGCACATTCCATTAACTGTTCCCTTCTTGAGTTATAAATACAAGGAATTCACTCATGAAGCATACAAAATCCATAGAGCAAAGCAAAACAGAAATTGAAGGTCAGTCTGGTAGGAGCACTCTGGAAACCAATTTTTAATGCTTCATTTAACTCAGACAAATTATAATTATTTTCCACAATCATTTTAACGTTTTCTGCACTGTGAAATCTCAAAATAAAAGAGATGTACAAAGCTTTACCTGGTCACGTGGTGTTACTAAAAGAAAGAAACACTTTTCTATCAGAAAAAATCCATGAATTCCTCCAATTATTCCCAGAAGTTTCCAAATATATTCTTTCCCCTCATAGAAATGTTCTACCTCTTGTGCTTCATGTTTATGTAAACCAAGAGTCTAAAAAAAAGAGATAAAGTAAAAAATTTAAAATGGCAATATTTTAAGTTTTGCTAGAGTAATCCATAATGTGTTAATTTGATTTATTCTTTTGCCATCTCTTTCAAATTTAAATTGTGTTTCAAACTAATCAGCTTAATACTAGAATGAAATTATTAGGAACCTCTTCTACATTTCATCACCTCCCACTGGTGAAAGCAACATTATTTTTAGACACAGTTTTATCAAATTTCCCTTTTAATATGCTAATATAAATATATATTATATATTAATACACAAATAGATATTTTTTTTTTTGTTTGGAGTATATTGATCTTTAAAGTCTTCAGATATAAACTTCATATTGAAAATAATCCATAAAGCTTTCTGCTGGTGGGTGTACTTCCATTTTTTTCCTCAGTGGCACAGCAAGGCAGCCCTCCTTTGCTCTGAAAGTGTGTGCTTTAAAGGCTACTGGATACATTACTTAGAACTGGTGAAGGAGAACACTTTCAAACTCAAAAGGTGTTTCTTAAAGAAACACATTTGTCTGACATACACTGAGACTTGCCTTCCTTAAACCACTCTCCCAGTTCTACTTCCAGAGACGAAGTACTGAGTACGAACAACATTTTGACCAGAATCCCAAGTGAAGGTGTGAAGCTCTTTCAATGATTAGCTGAAATCTACTCATAACAGTTGTGTCACATCAGAGGAGACTCAGTCAAAAATAAATTAATACACAATGGCAAATTTGGTTCTGTTTTACATACTATTCTATACATAAATTTGTTTTATTAATTTAGGAAAAAATTCATAGCACCCATTTTATTACAGTTCGAGGCAGCAGAATTAATAGGTTGATAGCCCCTGGTTCTCTGGAACAATGTGTGGAGGGGACTGTGGATACAGTACAGCTTTTGTACAGTTTCTCCTAAAATGCATTAGAGAATCTGCCTCATGAAAGAGTTTAATACACATCTAGAAACTTGGCTTGCACAGGACTTGTGGGTTTTCTGAAAAGTTTTTGTGAAAATAGGAACTTTATTTTCTCTGAATTCATCATTCATTGATTTCTGCTTCCTACTACTTGGAATCTCACTGAACTATGAAGTGCAAATGCAATTGCAATGCTGGGTAGTTGGTTCACAGATTTCATGGAAAGCTTTAGTTTTAAAAAGATGAGCATTACAAAGGTTTAAAGGAAACCTTTCTCTGTGTGTGTGCACACATGCATGCACATACCTGTCATTTTAAAAACTCACAAGTGTGTATTATCTACCTGAGGAATAAGGTGTAGCAATGCATCTCCAGAAAGGGTCCCAACAGCCAAACCAACAAACAGCTGTAAAATGAGTGTGTAGATTTCTTGACAGGAGTTAAATAAAATGAGAGTTGTACCAAACATAGATCCAATAGTAATAAGTAAAACAGCAACAGTGCTATAACCATATTCTGTAGGGAAAAACAAATGAAACAAAACAAGGGCACCTTTAATAATTCAGTATTCGTATTTGCATATTTGGTTTGTTTTTGTATTTGTTTCTGAGGCTATGTTTTTCCACCTTTGTGTACAAATGCACAGAGGAGAAGTGATTCATTGTGTCACATAGATTTTTCTAATCAGGTGTGATACAGATAACAGGATTGGAAGCCTAAAACCCAATATTCTTTCAGCCTTTACAGGTAATACAGTGCAATGCTTTCAAATTTCAGACCTTAAAGAGCTAAACAGTCTGTGTGCAGATTAGAGACACTCAGAGAAGCACAGTGAATGCTGGTCTGCATTTGTTTCCTCTCTTAAAAGATTCATGCTCATTATTCTATGTCTTCACATGCCACACCTGTGCATGACAGGTCAACACCATGTACAGTCAACACCATGTTATTAACCAAATCATAATCAGTAAACAAACCAAGGCCTAATGCCTCAGATGAATGTAGGCATCTAATTTAGGTTCTAAGTATAAACTTTTTGGTCCAAATTACGTTTACAAATTTGCTGTGGACATACACTCCTTTAGTTACTATAAGGAACTAATGTCAAAATATTCAAAAGTGTCACTTAATTTTGCACACTTTAATAGCACTGCAAGTGCTCAGCACCTCATAAAATCAGACAGTAAATTTCAGACTGCGCATCCAAATACAAGGCTATAGTAGATACTTATGGAAGGTCAGGGCTTGGTGACTTAGCGAAAACAGCACAGCTTGTCAGTAAAATGGAACTGAGAACAAAATTAATGAGCCCATGCTCAGGTCACTAGATCACACATAGGTCAAACATGAAGTCTTTTGTCTGTCTCAAGCCAGCAGAAGTGTCCCTGTGGTCATGAAAACATTTCTTTGCCAAAAAGAACAGGGAAAGGGCTGCAGAGTTATTAATTTCATTCTGTGTTTAAATGGTTCAGTTTTCTCATCTACACAGATCTCTCACCTTTCTGAGATCACTAAAATGTCATTGATTGGGCTGATGGCCTTAGACTTGGGAGAATCTCACTCAACTCTGAATTTGCCATGAACCTCATATATGACCTGCATAAGTTCCTTTCTTTCTTTGTCCCTTGATTGCCCATCTGAAAAAGGAGCATATCTGTGTAGCATAGAAAAGATAAAAGCAGTAAAGACTGCAAGGTGTTCAGGTAAGGAGAACAGATGTAACAAAGGGCTGATGCCTTCTGGGAGCTATAACAACTCTTCCTATTCTATATCTTTCACCTATTCTTGAGATATTCATAAGAGTCCTTCCATGCCTTTATCCAACATGTTTTTTAATTCACGATCATAGCTCAAATAATCTGTATATCATGGAATGATAGCTCAGCTCATTCCCATAAACTGCTTAACATGTGTAGCTTAAAGTACAGACAGAATTTAGCAATGGAAAGTGTTGTTCTATAAGGATCATCGGCCAGCAGGATGTGGGGAAATTTTACTAGCTCCTAAAATGTCTAGTCATCTAGAGCTGGCTGTGTGGATGTTAGGATAAAGGTACTGAAGGCGTCGATTTGTAGCCTAAAAGTGCTGCTCTAGATGCAGCTGATTACGGTTAGATGCCTATTCCTTTTTGCTCATTCCAGGTTCCCAAATCCCCCCACCAGAAATTAATGCTTCCTGTAACATACCAGCAACAACTAGGTTTGTAACCAGTTCCCAGATATTGCTGGTTTAAACTGAAAACAAAACCAGGAAGCATATTAAGAAGCCCTTTGGTCAGATCAGATTCAGATCTTTTTTCAATAGGATGGACTGGGGATTGGTTACAGAAGAAGTTGAATCAGCAGAACAGATGGGGCAGAAATCCCTGGAAGCAGTGGCATGTGAGGGCTATGACTGCAACTGGAAACAATCTGATTATACTCTAACTCAGCTGTTGTTCCAGCTCTATCACACAAGTCCTGCTGACCATGTGGCTGGTTTTCTGCTTGTTTTTCTTCCCACAGTAGTATCCCCACAGCTTCTCTGCTGTAAAATATTACAACATGAAAAACCAGCAACATTCACACAGAACTTATCTGTATCAAGCATTTGCCACATCATGGTATAAAATTCCAGCTAACATAACCTTGAGGCTATGTGTAAGGGTAATGTAATGATTCCAGTATAAACTTGATGGAAATTTTACAGAATATGGTATTACTGCCCAGCAACACGCTGGTAAGGACCTGTCATGGCTCAGCTGATGCCTACATCAAGCTGTCCTCTAAGAAATAAAGCCAATAGATCTTAAAACCTTACACATTGAATTAGAATTCTGTCTAATATAAATTGAGACCATTGAATCCCCTCACTTCTCAGTGTAGTACTATTATCTGACATGTATGCTGTCAACATGCTTTGGTTTAAGTTTACCCATGAATGAAATGTCTCCAGAAGTTAAGGCCCTGCAGCCCTTTATCTGAATTTTTACAATACTTTACTGATAGCAACATAACTCACTTTCCAAAGTTGTTGGTGGAAGTCTTGTCTGCTTGGAGTCAGGAAGCTGACATGAACAACTTAATAGTTGCTGAATGATAGCTGGACTGATTTGCTTGAAGTGGTCCTTAGAAATGGAGGAAGAACTGTTTTTTAAAAATATCTTCACAAGTTCATTGGCAGAGAAACAAACCTATGTAGAAAAGTACACACAGTTACTGAATATGTTGCATATACCTGCATTTAGTACTGAGGTTAAATATAGAAATTTAGAAGAACACAGGATTATACAGCCTAGAAAAATCTTGTTTTCCATATACTACTTTCTGGTTAAATAACTTAAATTACTTCAATTGCCTCTAATTCATTTTTGGTTTTTCCAGTTAAAACTTGATACTAATATATATATATTTCAGATAGACCAGAATCCTTGGGATAAAGTACCACAATTTCTGTTGAAGCCTGCTAACATCATGGAGATCTGACACAATATCTCTAAATATTTTATTTTCATATGTGCTAAAAAATATTTTCATGCTAACACAAATCTAATTCTTAGCTATTAATGTAAGACTGCATTCATAGCAATAATATTGTTATTAATGTAAGGTACTACCCGTGTCAAGGCAGTACTGAAATTTGTCCTTGTGCTGCATCTTTAGTAAAATATGGAACTAAGTTGTTTTTTTAAAATTCTTTTAACAATAGCGTGTCACTTTAAGGTCAGCAAACTAGATGCTACATAGTCTAAATTTGGTCTGAAGATTACTTAATAATACTATTGTTTGAAGTACTTCAGAATTTCAGCTACTTTTTGTTCTTGCTAGAAACATCTCTGTCAAAAAAATAAACTTTTCTTGGGAACATTTATAATTTTAAAAATTCTCACCAAGAATTGGTTTTTCATCTCCAGGATGAAACTTTCAGTAAAAAATATGAGCAGTTAGCATTAGAACAGTTCTAGTGGCAATTTGAGTAAGAACTTTTAAAAAGAAGTAGTCCAGATCAAATATGCTATCCTACTAAGGAATACTCTTCATTCTTAATCCCATTTGATTAGTTGTGATTCAATTAAAAAAAAAATTATCTGTTTCTTTCATTTAAATTACTCTGCATCTGAGAATCAAGGGATTCCTAAACAATCCTTTTTCTAATCACTGAAGCTTAGGTTTCTTCTGAAATAAAATTACTATTTAAATTAAAAAGTTGTGATTATCATTACTTTTAAATAACCCATTTAAAATGCAACACCTTCCTGCCTTTGTTCATCCACTAGCAAAGTAAAATATGCCTTGTAGCTCACTAAGAAACTGAATGAATTGAGCACTGATACATTTATTCCGAATACCATATTCAAGTCTTCAGGATAATAGGTCATCTTGCCACATGGATCTAGTCTGTTTTACCTCCCAGCAGGAGAGTATGAAGACAATTTAGGAGCTACTATACTGGAAAAGACCTTCAGTTTGCCTGTTCTAGCTAGTGGTTTTGACTCTAGAAGTAGGGAACACCAACAAGTGGTATCAAGTTGGAAGCCTAGATCGTGGCTGTTATGAGCAGCATTCCTCAATGGTCAGTACAGGGACTGATACTATTTAATATCTCCATCGATGAACAGAGTGCACCATATCGCATTCACAGATGAAATCCAACTGGGACAAGTAGTCAATATGCTGATGGGCATGGCTGATATTTAGAGGGATCTTGACAAGCTGAAGAAATGGGCTGACTAGACTTTCATGAAGATCAGCAAAGACAAATTTATTGTGCTTCAAACAGAATAATCCCATGAATTAATAAAGGCTGGAAGGTAGTTTTATAGAAAATGCTCTTGGGGTCCTGACAGACAGCCTGAATATGAGTCACCAGTGTGCCCTTGTGGCAACGAAGGCTAACTGCACACTGGGCTGCATTAGCAAGAGTGTAGCCAACAGGTAGTGGAAAAAGAAGCAGTACAAGAGAGACACTGGAAAATTGGAGAAAGTCCAATGTAGGGCCACCAACATGGCTACGGAACCACAGCACATGATATGCTGGGAGAGGCTGAGGGATTTGGGTTTGTTCAGTTAAGAGAAAAGAAGGGTTGGGAGGTATCTTAAGTCTTCAACTATCTAATAGAGACAGGGTCTTCTCAGAGGTGTACAGCAAAAGGATGAAAGGTCATAGGTATCAGTTGCAGCAGGGAAAATTCCAATTTGCTATAATAAAAAACCCCATCAAAATTAGGGCAACAAGGCACTGGTACAGGTTGCCCAGAAAGACTGTGGAATCTCTGTTTTTGGAGACATTCAGAATTTAGCTGGACACATCCCTGTGAAACTTGATCTGACGTTGATGTTGGCTCTGTTTTGAGAAGTAGGATAGACAAGATGAGGTCTGGGATTACTATGAACCTAAATTCGAATGTGATTTTATTATCAGGAATTTTAAATGAAAAAGCAAGAGCTCATCTGAAAAAAAGCCCTGTCCACATCACGCATAAAAAAAAAAAAATCCTAATACTTATTTAGTAAAAATGTTCTTGTAAGACTTGAGGCATGAGGACCTGCATCTGTTCCAGATGCAAGCCCTAACCTTTTAAGCTTTTTAACAATGGGAAGGAAAGTCTCCATTAATAAAGCAACTATGTTTGTACTCCTGGAGGATGATACTGAAGAAACAAGTAAATTGAATTTACATATTCTCAATGAAAAACTGGATGGATGGATGGATGGATGGATGGATGGATGGATGGATGGATGGATGGATGATTTTGGTTTCCAAAATCCATGTTTCTTTAATGAAGAATAATAAATGAATACATTGATACTGTGACATAGTTCAATGGAACTTAATATTATTGCTCTTATTAGATCATCTGCTACTTACTTTTTTTATACTCATTTTTATAATCAGTAGAGGCAATGATGACTTAAAAAGAAAGTGATGACTTTTTTTCTGTGATAATGTTTCAAAATATAATTCCTATCTCAAAATCAAATTACGGATCTTAATGTAGTTAGCAAACACAAGCCATAAAGGAGGCAATGCCTCATATGTAACAGCATCTGTTACTAATGGAGCACAATGGCTCTCATAGATATGTGCAGAAAGTGAGAGACAAAATTAGCAACACTGAAATAACAAAGCCTTCTAATGGAATGGTATGCCAAAGAAAATAGACATAGCTAGAAAGAAGAGAAATGGAATAACACTGAGAAACTAAGAAATAATATAGAAGAAATGTTCTCTCCAGATGCTTCTTTGTGACTTTTTTCATTTATGGCTTTCATCTTGGCTCTCAGTTTGACTCCCAAGCCTCAGATAAGTCTCCTGAACACTTGTCTTTTGAGTTAGTCAGTCTCAGAAGTTCAAGAAATCAAAACCCATGTTTTATAAATTCTTCTATTGCTGGAGAACAATTTTACTCCTTGTAAAGTTAGTATCACTGCTGATTTCTGTCCTTCATAATTTAAAATTAATATGCAATCCATTTAAAATGTCCTTCATTTAAAATTATTTTGAGACACCATTAAATACCTCATCATGCTGATCAGCATGATTCTCCTTTGTGGTCAGCTGGAAAGAAATAAACATATTGATAGAGTATGTATTCCAAATGGAATAAAATTACATGGATAAATATCTATCAGAATGGCATTTAACCAGATGCTACTTGTGTCAGTTCCACACAAAAGTCAATTGCACATCAGTTACTCTCCTAAATGGAGATGAAACATTGTCTTTGAGTTAAATTGTAAAGAACTCTAAACAGTAGAAACTTATTCTGAAGTATAGTTTTCAAATATATATGTCAAAATATACACAAAGTATGTATCTTGAAGTCTTCTTTTACGTGTAAGGAATGTCATCCAGTCTAAAGGATGAAAGTCATTTACCAACCTAATTATTGTTATAAACAATTTTTTTTTAATTTCAAATATTAAGGATAAGGATAAAATTACCTTCGATGAGACCCTATCCTTTAAAGCCCTTAAAGAGGATACTGAGTAGCAGCTAAACTTCTCTTTTATAGACTCTATAGTTTCCAAAGAAGTTTTCTGGACTCCATAGATGGTTATTAAAGCATTTGGATGTGCCCAATCTTCAGATTATAGAAGCTTTTTAAAAACAACTTAAGCAGAAACCTTAATTTACTTTTTTCCTTAGAACAACCTTCTTCCTGCAATGTCACTTAAGGTGTCCGAGAAGCTCTGTGCCATAAGAGCACAAGAAATCTCTCATAAATGTCTGAAAACATTGAAGCCATGGTACTACAGTCCTCTGTCTCTTGAAGAAACATCTGATTCCACCTAATACTAACTATTCTGTTAGCCCATCCCAGCTGCATTAATAGCACATTCAATAGCCATAAAGTTCTTCCCCCAATTAATATTTAAACAGATATGACTATATAAAAATACATTTTTATCAGTATCTACATGACTTTTTGAAACTAGTAAATTTAACCCCAGAAGTAATGTAGTGTTTGCAAAGCAATTTGAAGTTTCATCACTGAAATGCTATGACCAATACTATAATAACACAAAAATAAATTAACCTGGTCCCAATCTGTGTTTCTTTCATGATCTTCAGAATAACCTTTCAGATAGTCTCCTTCTGTATGGTTTCCTTTGACTGGAATATTTCTGGTTCCAATAGCTCTGGTTGCCATACTATAACGTCTTCTTTTGTGACTGTGGAATTGTCCATTTACAGTGCAAAACTTTTTGGCTGTAAGCACATTTAGTAGTTGTTCTAGTTCTAGTAATTCATTAGAAAACAGATATGTTACCATGGGAAAACACACATTTAGAAAGATAAAAACAAAAGTGATTAAAATTCTGTTAGTTTTAACATTAATTCATCTCCTCATTTTAATACTTTGTTCACTCCTGGGTTGGGTACTATAGGTAATTTCTGCTTAACAACTCTAGAAGTTCAAAACACCTATATACTCAGCCTTTCCTTCTTTACAGTACCACACTCAGATATTTTGCCTATGACTGTCTCAGAGGAAAACAGATAAGACTGAAATTTAATTCATCTTCCATTTAATTATCAATCTCTGCCAAAGTTATCTACAAATTGCTGTCGAATAGCTTCACCATTCTTCCAATTTTCCCATGTAAATGGAACACCATGTTCCAGGTATTGGAAGACGATGGCCATGTATTCGGATAGTCGAGAAAGACCAGGAAGACACATCCTTTATAGTGTCCTGAAAGCAATATTCACAGTGCTGTGTTGCCCTTCGCATACTTCCATTCAGAACTGGAACACTTCTGAAGCAGATTTTCTCCCTCCTTTTGTTAACCTGGAAGCATGCCTGTTTATAGCACTGAAGTAGGAAGGAGGGAGACAGGATTCCTAATCCAAACCTGAGACAGTGCACAGATATATCCCATGACACAGCTTGAGTGAAATGGGGTGTGCCTGCTGATAAATGCTTCGTTATACAAGGGGGCATGCCATATCCTATCTAACTTATCACCTTCTTTCACCCCTGCATTTTCAAGATGAAACCATAGTGATAGTTTCTGTAAACCTGACTTTGTCCACTGCAAACAAAAGCAGTCCATGAATTAATTTCAAATAATGTAATCAATGAGATTAAGAATGCTTCCATGTGATAATCCTCGATTTTTTAATGCTGTTATTCAGAAAAAGAAAATGTTATAATCGTAATGGTAACTCATACAAAAAGGCTTGTGACAAGATGCTTGTCTACTTTCTTTGTTGAGCAAACGTATCTGAACTGAGCTGAAGCTAGATTTTCTAACTGTAGTCAACTCTTTCTTTTTTTCCATGCTTCCAGTTCCTTGCTCTTTCCTGCAGTTACTATTAAGAATTTAAATAATTTTAAAGGGCTAATTTAATTAGCTGAGGCTTAAAATATATTTACAAACTAACAAACTGCTTAAGAATATTTTTTTGTTTCTCAGAATGACACCCTGACTCCACCAACCATAAAGCCTTGCTATTCCCTTCACTGAGGCTTGCATTTCTCCATATATAGCTATTCAGTAGCACTGTTTCCAGATGGCTCCATCCACTCTTGTGAGTCAATTATTTTACAAGATCTGACTTGGTAATTTTAAAGGAAGGTTTTTTGCTGCAAAACCAGTTTATGCAAGTGCAATCTAGGAGTCCAACCTGAGGGCTGAGGATTTTGTTCTTTTTTTATTAATCACTTCTGTCATTAATAAAAACTGTGATTCAGTTCAAAAACTAAGAGTAGTAAAAATGTTTTCACCTATGCCTCATACAACTTTTTAAGCTGTTTTAACCCATATAAAATGTAACTTTCTGAAAGTGCTTTAAAGAGCTTGTAAAGTGTTGCTATTAACAGTTACCATTAACAAGGAAAGGTAGATGTCTTATAATAACCTTCTAAATCCATAGTAGGACCCTGGGTTGATGGTTTAGCTTCTTAAACTGCTAATCATGCAGAATCTTTTACAGAACTTAATAGCAGCTGTTGAGAGCTCAACACTTGTGGGGGAAGGGTTTTGTTTGTTTGTATTATTATTATGATTACAATTTTTGGACCACTCGGAACTCTCTTGTACTTCTATTTATTTATGGTTAAGTAGCATTTCTGACACATCTAGCAACAGAGCTCCTGAAGAAAATGAACTTTGCATGTTCCAGACTTACTGGTTGGGTACAAAGATCAGAAGGTGGGTAGGGAAGCACCAACCATAAAAATGTTTTCAGGTACAGCGAGCAGATATCAGAGAACATTTGGTGAAATCAGAGTTGCCTGTGGCTATTTCATCTCTTCTTGGGGTACATCTACACTGAGGTGTAAGTGACGAAGGTTTCTAATCTGGCTATCATACTTGAATTATCCCATCTAACCCTAAATGCATCTTCCAGTGTGTAAAGAACTGCATAAAGAATCATTGTAAACAAGGCCCCACTGAATTCTGCCCTGACAGCTAGATTGCCACTCTCAGAGCTCTATTGGGTATTTCACACTGTGCTGAGCAATTAAGTAGTAAATTAATGTGGCAGTACAAATTTAATCATTTCAGTTACAATTTGCTTTATACCTCTCAGACTATTATCAAAATAAGGAGTTTATTTTCCAACCTTGATTTTAAATTTAGAAGAATCTACTTAACATCTCTAAAATGAAATGGCATTTAAATCTAAAATGAAGTGAAAAAAAGTCCTTTAGGCATTTAAAGACAGTTTACATCAAATATGTGTAGCAAAAGGCAACTAGAGACAAATAAATAGCTTACCTGTAACTTGAAGCTCAGTGGTACTGTTCAGAGAATTGAAAATATATTTTATAAAGAATTCTGGGGAGGGCAAACTTGCTTTCCCCATACAGACTCCTTGGAGAGCCAGAGTAATGATTAAAGCAGCCAGGCGTGGAAGTGTGTTTTCATCAGCACCATCTCTGTCCATTATATCAGCATTTTTCTCCAGAATACTCACATCAACACACTGAAATCAGGAGAAAACAGCATGAAGACAGCCCTGGTCACCTCCATTTAAATAATAAGAGTGACAGGAGGAGAAACTGGAGAGAATGCTTTCATAGACAGACAGAGTAGAAAAAATACTAAAATTAAAGTTGTAATTGACAGCAGGACAGCAAATGAGAAACAGGACATTTTCAGGAGAACATGCATAGAATAAAAAAGCCTGAAATTTTACTCAATGTCTGATAGGGAGGAAGTACAATCCTTCATTCAGGTTATTTTTGCTCAGTGTTATTTTCATGCTGTTTCTATTATTCCTGTGTCCTCCTCAATTGCATCTACATCACATTCCAGAAAGTGGCAGAAAAGGAAGGAATTTTTGTTAAGGCACAAGAAATCAACTCAAATAATAGACTTTAACTCTTTATTTCAAACTTCAGGAAAAATTCTCTTAATGTTTTTAGTTCACTATCTGTTAAATGGAATCAATAATTTGTAGGGGGCAGTTATCTAGGGACAATATGGAAATATAGAATTCTGCAGATGAAGGGTGACTTCCCTGCTGTGTGACCATACAGGAGCAGCAGTGGTGTGCGGATGTGTGCAGGTCTGAAGTGAGGGAGCAGGGTACAGGTCTCTCAGTTATGTGGAAACTTATCCCTGTTTTCTTCCATTTCTGCCTTTCTGGTTTATTTCACTGCAAAGAGTTGGGATTTGAGGGAAACAAACAAACAAAAAAACAAAGGTGAAAATTATTTAAATTAATTTGTATTTAACTCCTATTTACTAAATTGAAAAGTCAACTAGATGAGCCAGGACAGTAATAATTTACTTTACACATACTCATCTTGCTATATATATGCCTTAAACACTTCAAGGAGGAGACTGGCATTTCTTTTCCTGTCCATTCATTACACAATTTAATTTCCACAACACCAAATTTCATCTCATTTCAAATAATATATTAGATGCTACGACTGAGAAGAGGGTATTTTCTGTGAAACCAAAACACATAAAGAGCCACTAAAAAGGCTCTTCTTCAATTACTACCCTGCATCATTGGACCTTTTCCATAACTCAAGTGTTGTGATTGTAAGCATTAGAATTAGTCTATAATGTTTTGAGTACCTTTCATAAAACCCCCCCTCTTTTCCCTCATGACAATGAGTGGTGAAGTCTCAGTTACTGAACAGGCTTGACAACTGGTCATACTGCCAGCATAAACAAACAGACCACACAGTAAAGCACTTTATGGATTGTTATTCTATCTTGACATGCCAAATACCCACCGATGCCTCTTTACGGTTGCCCAGATACCATTGGAGTTCTTGGAAATCGGCACGTTCACCAAGACTCAGAACCAAAAGTACTGGTCAATGAATAATTTATGATGGGAAACGATTACACAAAGAACACAGAAAGAGGAACTGGAGGCCCTCAACATTCTGCTGCACAGCCAGGACTCCTAGCCGTCTTCTGTTTGCGTAGGAAACTCTACTACAGTATGGTGTAAATTAAAATCTAATGAAATGAAAAAGAAAAGGGCAAATTCAAACTTTGCAATAAACCAAATTTAACTGTATATTATGAACAGATCTAAGGGGATTCTCACAGGAGGTCAACCTCTACTTTAGGAGTTAGCTAAACTTACAAAAACTTATTTTATTGTCCACTACAAGGAAGACAATTTTTCTTTAGATTGTGAACTCTAGAATATTATTCTGTTATTTTATAGACCCTAATTGAGATAAGGAATAATAGACAGTGGTAAGAACACTCATTGCATGTTTCCTGACTTAAAAAGGATGGATTTAGCTTAATATATTTAGCTCATTTATACTCAAGATGCCATTAAAAACAAAAACCAAACTTTAAATTTAGACTTGTCTGTATCTGTCTTTCTACAAGGCATATTTGTGCTGCTAGATCATTAGCCACAAATGTATGTATCCCAACTGAAGGAAGCCATATCTCTGGACAGATTCCTTGTTCTGCCCTGCTTGGATGGACATGGAAGTGAATGGCTTGGCAAGGATTTCATCACAGCAAAATGATTCATAATTTCTGCTATACAGCAAGATCAGTATTGGACCTGTTCTTTATACCTTTGAAATACAATTACTGCTAGTGTATCTATACTAATAAATACGAGAGATGAGAAAGTATTTTCTGTCCTTGAAGCCAAGTGCATTGCATCTGCACAGTTATGCCCTTTTCCATCTGCCCTACACAGGGCAACTGTATCTAAATTACCTATTGGAAATGGTCCCTAATATACACTCTCTCCCCAGCTGTGTGTCAGAGGACTCTGTGGAAGTGCTAGGTATGCATGCCAAAGCAAGTCAGGGAGAAGGCTGGTATTAAACAGCATGTACAACAAAAGACCACTCCTCAGCCTTGAGCTCTCACACTGTTATTTTCCAGTTTTCTGGAGGACATGATACTGACACAGTGTCTGAACTAGCTTAAAGGCAGCGTATAAGAAGTGAATATGAAATTATTTTTACTTATGTTTTCTTTACCTCGGTTTCAGAAGTTTTAAAATGTTGCCTTACTGCAGTCAAAATATCTTCAGTTTCATTCCGTGAAAAATAGTAACAGTCTTCATCATGTCTTAAACTAAGCATACTCTGTAGATAAAATTTATAATCCTTATTATTCAAGCTGAGTTCTGAAGAACACACATCTCTATGATGAAGAATGTAGTAGAGAAGAATAAGAGAAATTCTCTCAAATACTTCTTCACTGAGATGGTCTTCTAAATCTCCACCAGCTATTAGTAACAAAGCATCTGGTTCAAGGCACTGTGAAAAAATAAAAAGAAACAGAAATTCAACTCAAGCAACACATTGCTAGTCATCTGCAAATACAGAGAGGAGAGCAGGATAATTTAACTCTCACATTTAAGGGATAGAACCTAAGCCTACACAGATATGGGCTTGATGGAGCAGCAGGAGGAGGGTGCAGGTAATTCATTGTAGTTCTATGGCTGCAATATCCCACTCTTTTTTTTTTTTTTTTTTTTTTTTTCTCCCCAGAACCCCTTCTGTTTTTAAGAAATGTCAAGTAACCAAGGGATTTAAGATTTACCACAAAACGGGACTAAATTTGATAATTCATTGTAGAGAATTAAAAGTCTTCCACTGATTTCAACAAATTATATTTCTGTTAGAAATATATCCGAAAAGGGCTAGGACTATTCATATTTTCGCCTGTGCATTCTATAGGTGTTTATATTATAAGACAAAGACAGTACCTGGACTGTAGATAATTCGGGGTATGTAAACAGAAATATCGAATACAACAAACTGTTAAGAGACTTAATTGACCCTGCAATTATACAGATATTTTTATTTTTTTTCTCAGTGAATTCTGTTAATTGGAACAGTTTGGTCCGGTGTAAAGTGCCAGCACAAGGTCTCAACACCATATAGTCCTCCAAATGCATTTCAAGAGGGACTGAAATTATATGCTCACCCTGTGAGCATTCTATCTGAGTGCATATTTTTAAAATATATATGTATATATAAAAACCCTTCCATTTTTCTTGATACACTTTCCAGAAACTTTTGCCATCTCTTTAAATTTATATCAGAAGACTAATAGAGCTCTGTGTCAGGCTATGGGAAATAAGATACTGAATTCCAGAATAAAGAATTTTTCTTGAAGAGATCCTGTAACTATTGTCATTCACTGTGTAGCTGGGCTTTTTTTGCAACTGGCTCCTTTCCAAGCATGTTACAGTTATGTCAGCTAATCTCAACTACTATGGTAGAACAGCCAGACTGTACATTTCAGAGGAGAAACTGTAACACATAAAGGTACCATGGGAGGGTTAAAACTGCACCCTAATAAATTCATGAATCCAGACAGAACCTACAGTGTGGCTCACCTTGTATGTTCATTTTCCTACGCAGAAGCTGAGTATTTAGAATCAAACACATATTTGTCATGTTCAGAAGCCAGTGTTTCTTGAAGGAATTGAGAGAGCTGCTACTTTTCAATAGAAATAATTCTAACAAAAATTCTCACAAATATTCAGTCTAAAAAAAGAGACAACTGTGGATGGTAATTGCCAAATTAAATATTTATACTCATAAATAAACTAGATTACTGGATGACCCACTGAGCCCTGTCTACATTGTCTACCAAGGTCTATAATTCTAACTTTTTCTAATGCATGTCTCTGAGCATTAGTATTTGGGCTAGGAGGAATACAGCTTTTATGTTTTCTGTCCCAAAAGACTTGAAGTTAGTCAACCAGCCTTTTCAAACACTCAGTAGCAATACAATAAGCATACTGCACATAGTGAAAGGTTTTCAAAGGCTTCTATAATATTTCAAAATCCAGTGAGGATAAATTGTATTTAGTGAGGCTGTTTGCTCTTGCAAGGAAGATGACTGAAAAGGAAATTGCTAATTGTAAGGAAGCAGGTGAGTTGTAAAACATGCAGCTATTCCATAGTATATGGGTAGCCCATAGAGAGTAACCCTTGAGGAGATACCAAGAGGATATAAATCAGTTCATCACTGGTTATTTTGCTGTTATTAATATTTTACAGGCATAATCATCTGCATGGCCTTGGTTTAGAAATGCTTATTATTTTAGAAATGCACTGTAAATATTTGCTTATTTATTGATTTTAGATTTACTTATTTTATTGTAGCTTATGCCACAAACAAAAAAAAAAAAAAAAAAAAAAAAAAAAAAAAAAAAAAGGGGGCCAACTTTGAACCTAGGCATTGAACACTGAGTTTCTTTTGTTTAAGAGACCAGAAGTTAGAAAAAATTATCTTACCACTGCAAGAGATATATATGGCTTTTATATGATTAGGAGATAAAGTGTTGGGTGCCACTCAATAGCCACCAGGCCCTGCCCAAAGAGTCTTGGGACCAATATGTAACAACAAGTCAAAGAAGGGTCTAAAATCTTCACTGCTTTTAAATACCCTCTGGAGACATCATTAAAAATGAAAAAAAAAAAAAAATCTGAAAACGAGGTCATGTGGTATGACTGGAATCCTGGAAGGGAAAGTTGGGTCTGGAATCAATTAGTTATTCTGAACAAGTATGGGAAACAACATGCCAAGCTAAGGTGGGGCATTCCATTTCAAATGTTGATGATCTTGAAGGATAGTGCTTCTCACACAGTTTTTGCTATCTTGGTTTACCAAATGTTCTTAAATCATCTTGGAAAATTTCAGCACAGTGCCATGTGGGCTGCATGTGACTGAAGATGCCGTCTCCCTCTCATGGATTTTCTATAGACAACTGCGTTCATGTGGCACTGGCAATGCAGCATGTGTGCAGTGTTACTGACACAGCCAACAATGAGAAGTACTGGAAATGGTGAAAGTCCTCAAATTCCTCCCACAGGCAATTTCCAAGATGAAACTTAAACAGAGCGGAAGTCCTGACTAAAGCAAGCCCCAGCTAAGTTTCTCTTATATTTCTTCCATTCAAGGACACAGTGGGCATGCATTCCACAAATACAGAAAAAAAAAAAAAAGAATGGCAATCCAGAGAAGCAAAACAAAGAGGGAGAACAAGAAGGCCTAGACCCCTGTTTTGTGACGTTTAGGAGTACTCTATACCTATTACTGTTTAATACATTCTCAACTTTTGATCTAGGTCCATATCTGATACATGTGCATCACCCGTATGTGCAAAGAGAAAAACTGCACAATCTCCTTCATAAAAATTACCCATTTAGGGAATAACAGGCTCCTATATTATTTCATGTATGAAATTTCACGTTGAGGATCATATGAAAAATGGGAGTATTTGCAGAAAGGGCCAATTAAATGAGTAGCTGCATGGGTGAAAAAGATTGCCATTTCATTGGCTTGACAGATTGCCAATAATAGTATATTGTGAAAGCGTTCACCTTAATGACCATCCTTATAATTCTGATATAAAGTGACACTCTGCTGTATGTAGGTCACTGAACAATGCCAGAGCTACATTAATCAAAGCCAAGACTGACCAAGCCCTCTGTAGCACCCTTTCAGCTCACTTACCACTGTCTCCATCCTACCAGAACCTATGAACTTATTACACTTGTTCCCTTCTTTCTGAAATTGGGACTCAGTTCTGAAAATATTCTCAACTCAGTTAGAAAACCAAACCTTCTGCGAAGCTGTACCCTGGACTATTGCCAGTTTCATTTGGATTTGTAGATTCATTGTTCTGCCTTTTATTTTCCTTGACCTGAACTGCTTACTGAAACTCTCTCCTAAATCTTGAATATTTCACTGAAGTGGCACATAAACCTGAGACAATCCTGTCTGGGTTTTATTTTTATGAACTAAAATCCAGAACAAAAAAAAAAGTGGCAGAACCGGTCCCCAATTTTTACGTATGTCTTTCCACAGTGGAAATCCTCTGTGTCCCAAATTCAAGCTCATGCTTTTATAGTTAGATCAGGGTAAAGTAGAAAAATCTTTGCTGAAAATTAAACACTTGACAATTTTTAAAGGAAAGTTATTAGTGCTATGTGGCTGAAGCATGGCATTTTTAAGAAATGCCTCTCATGTTTGGAATATCTCTTCATCAGCTCAAACAATAATTCAGAATGAAACAATTAAAGCAGGGACATTTTTTTTGCTGCAACAACAAGCCATTTACATGTTTAGGTCTTTTATTCAGGAGAGTATCACTGTAATAAATAATTTTAGAACTCACTGACGATTCAGTAAAGACACCCTTCATTAATTGAAGCACTAACCAGATTACAATCCTCTTGCATGCCATAAATCCGCTGTGGGCACTCAGCTCTCTCCAGTAACATTTTGACCAGTTCTCGTGAGTGGTTCATGTGGAGCGCAGTGTTGTCAGCTGAAAGAACGTGTAAAACTTCCATCAGATAGCCTCGGCTGGGAGCATAACTGCCATCCTGCCCATGCTCTTCCCCAGGCTGTCCTTCAGCAATGAGCACGCTGAATATGAAAGCAGAACATACCACCCCAAGAGCTGGATGCTTGGTCAGAAAACACATCTCCTCTTCCTGCAGTGCGTGATCTGCACTGAATGTTGAATTGTTGTTTGCACTTCACAGCTTAAACTTGAAACCTGAGGAATCTGAATGGTAAAGGGGAAAAAAACCCCAACCCTTTAATTAGTGTGAATGCAATATGTTTGAAAGGATTTATTAATTGGTCAGCTAAGCTGATTTGCAGTGACAAGCTGTTTTTGAACAACAGGGAGCCTGTAAGGGCTTTACAGCCCAGAACAGCAGGAAACTAAGACAACCATGGCCTTAAAACTTCTGTAGAATTACCAACAAGAGGTTGACTCAAAGTGCCCTTCCCTCCTCTCAAAAGTAAAGTGTATGATTTTCATTTCAGTGTTATATTATTGCATTCACTAATAATCCTCTTCAGTAAGAACAGGAAAATACCATAGCTTTCACTTTCATTCCATTATGAAACAGGTTTTTAGTAGCAAAAATAGCTGTAAATAAAGATTACTAGTCTAATTCTGATATGACTGTGCACTAATTATGTTACATGGCAATGATATAGAGCAGGTTGTATTTTCAAAACACTTTACCAATGTTACCGAACTCCAGTCGTACAACATAAAATAAGAATGAACAGGATGTATTTAAAAATTAGTGATATTTTATGATCAGATGAAAGAGTTACAAAACCAAGGTCATAATTTCATTTATAGAACTTAGTGAATAAATAAGACAAACACACCAGAACAACAAGTTTAACTTGTTAACTCTAGATGCAAAAGGCATTTTAAACTGTAAATCTGTCTTGTCACTATCCTTCCTAATATACCAATGTCTCTGCTTTAACAATAATCTATCTCAATATTAAATCACAAGAAATATAAAACTGTTTCACTTCTGTTTTCCACAAAGATATTATCATATTATTGATGGGCAGATGCTGGCACTGACATATATTTTCAGATGATAATACACGTGTATTAAGCAACCACACATAACTTCAGCTTCTTTTAAATGCAGTATGATACGTGTGTGTCTTATTTTAAAAGAAACTCTATTAACAAAGTATTAAAAATGAAAAAAACCCTGCTGAATTCTAATTGGCATTCATTCTGATAAAGGTTAGTATGTTTTTAGATGTTAGGAAATCTTTTGGTATTTCAATAAATTTTACTGTTAGCAGTTAGGTATATGTATCATTGTTACAAGGATGCACTAACTTCTAAACATTATGTTCTTACCTTCTGAAGGGAAAAAGAATGCTTGTGTATCTAGCTTTGTGGCCTTCTGAATCCTCAGAAGTATTTAGCTGCTGGAAGTCCAATGTTTTTAAAATTCCTTGATGGTGCTCTGGAAGCTGGAGAGGATTAGTTTATTGCTGCCTTGAAAAGTTTTCAGTTGCTATGGAGAGAGCTGCTCTTAAGGTAACAATGGAGGTGGAAAGGAATTAGTACATGTTCTTCTTGGCAAGTTCTAAGCATCACGTAATTGAATATATTTCACATATTTTAGCAGTTATCATTTTATATAAACAGTCTCTATTTTAGCAGTGCAAGATGTATAAAATCTATTGAAGAATGTATTTCATTACAATGGATAATACATGCAAGCACTCTAACTGTTCTCTTCATTACTACATTATCTGATGAATTTTACAATGAACCTAAATTTCTTTTTTTCATCAAAAGATTACTTCTTTTTGCAAATATGAGAACAGAATAGAAATATAAATCTTTTCAAGCACCGCCATAGATGGTATTTTTCTTTGGGAAACACTGTCCATAGAACACAGGGTCTTTCATCCCCACTTAATTCCGTGCCACATTTGCACCAATTAAAAAAGCTGGGATAACTCAGACTGTAGTGAAAAAAAAAATTTCTTCACCCACTCAGATTTTCCAGAAGAATACTGTTACAAAGTTGACATTTACATCACCAAGGCATTACAATATTATCGCACTGGAAGATAGTGAAAATTGTTATGACTGACAGGCTTCCACAGCGACAGGTATACCAGTCATATCATTCTCCCACCTTCCAAACCTTCAGTGCAGTAACGAAGAATTAGCACCTCAGTTGGCTCAACAAATCTTGTGAAGCAGTAAGCCCGTAGTAATAAAAACATCATAATTCTCTTTAAAGCCAGATTGACAAAAAATCCTTTGTTTTAAAAAGCCAGTAATGTTTCCTATAAGGTGGTGAGCTCAAAAGGGACAGCCTTCTTTTAGTATGGCTGAGAACTGGCAACCAATACTGACTATAAAATAAAATTAAATTGACAACACCAGCTTGAGGAAAGAGCAAAATGTAAACAATTGTTCTCAAAAATACAGAGTACAAGTACATGGAAGTATGTACAAACACTTGTGTGATCAAGGGTGAGCATTTTAAAAATCAGTCCTATTATTAGATATTCAAGTACAAAAAAACCCTGAGATTTTTATCAAATTATTTTTCCTTTTACTTCATAAATTACAAAAGATACTTATCAAATTAACATTGCCAAACATGCAACTTCATGCAAACAAGAATTACAGAAATTTTAATCTCAAAAATTTTTATATGCATTACTGAAAAACAGAAACACATGATAACATGGATCTCCTCTAGCTTTTACATAATTTGCTCTGTGAAACAAAGCTAACTACATCCAGATTTGTTCCACTAATAAAAGTAATTCCTCAGATAATGAGGGAATAGCTTCCAGCATTTAATTCCAGGGATTGCTCAATAGCCAAATAAACATAGAATATGTTTATCTGTATATAATTTGGTGTTTTGTATATAATTACAAATTGAAACTAAGAATTCATTCTATCCAATTAAAGTGTACAAACAGAGGGTGAATTGTTTCAATTTATTGAGAGAAGCTAACATTTTAAAAAGCCTTTGATGATTTATAACTATTGAAAGCTGCTGAGAGAAGATTTACATAATAATACTGGCTGTATCTTACATTAACATTTATATTACAGAGTGATGGTAAAAAAAGGAAACATTCAGTGTATTAAAAAGAAACAGTAATTGGTACAGGGTACTATGGCTGATTTCAAAGGAGAATTCATTTCCCTCTAAGACTGAGTGTTGCAAGCCTCCTCTGGCTTCTAAATGAGTTTCTCAGTGGTAGCAAAATCACTGATGGTGACTCAAGAATCAGTCTCTGCTTCCACCCCTGTCACCAGAGCACTACCTGTTTTTTCAGTCATGCCACTGTCATCAAAGAATTTTTCTGTCTACATAGTCCTTGAATTACCACTTTTGAAGTAATTGCTATAATCAATTGCTAAGTCCTTTTGTTCAAACCCTTCTGCAGTAGCTTTGTTCTCCTACTACCTACCCATCCTGATGCTGTGCCAACTGATAAAATGGGTCAGTGATAACAGAGCTGTGTAGTTAGATGCCTATTAGAAGTTTGCTGAGATACACAGACAGAAAGAAATCACTGGTACTGTTTAATGTCTTAAAACCTCCTAAAGCACCTATCACTATTATTGCTCTCTCATGTGTTAGAAATCTTTGCCATTTTGGTTCAAATTTGATTGCACATCTTTTGGTGATTTTTAATAAAGGGGGAAAAAAAAAAGTCCATGCACAATGCTCATAAGCCAGTCATTCTCTGCTTACTGTAGAATGATAATATGCGTGGAAGAAAGAGCCCTTGGAGGGATTGGGGAACAAGGGTAACTCAAATTGAAGTAGTTTACCATTCTAACATGATGACAGACTGCATATAGCAAAAACAGAGGCATGGTGAACCTCCTGATTAAATAAGCAAATTAAACTTTTTTTTCACTAGTATTCATTCTACACTTAGTTAAGGACCTTGGCATGATCAAGCAAGGACCTGAGCTCAAGAATTTGTAGAGATTATCAATCATTTTTAATCAGTTTGAACAGTTACCATGCAGGGATACTTACAAGAGTAACTGATTGCTGACAGCATAGGTACATGTCCCAGGAAAATAGTAACCAAAAAAAAAAAAAAAAAAAAAAAAAAAAAAAAAAAGATAAAAAGAAGAGTGATAAAAATGGGAATATCTCAAAACTCTCATTTTCATGTCATAGTTGGATTTATGATCTCAGACAACTCATATCAAAATTTTTCCACACACAATTGCAATCTTTTATGACTTAGAAAGTCCACATAGTAATACCCTAACTTCCATTCTTAGTGCATAGGAGTGAAGGCAATTTCCAACCAGACACAAAACATGATAAGCACATGCAGCAAGCTTTCTTTGGTTACAGGATTTTTATTTATTTATTTCATTTTAACTTTAGGTGAACCAGTAAGACTTACTGCAGCTTATCTTGTTTCTCCTGCCTACGCACCTGCTACAAGAACAAAAACAAGTTGCCCATTCAGAAACGTCATGAATAACTGCACTCTGCAATTTACTGGTTTTCAAAGGATCAGTGAATAAATTGTGTTAGCAATAGGAAAACTCTTTAGAGAACTCACTCTGAGATGACAAGGACATTTCTATGAGCTCTACCACCCTGACAAATGCCTTAACTTTATTTGTATGGCAGAATGTGAGAGGATGTAGGCATCATTTTAGCAAGACCC
This sequence comes from Athene cunicularia, assembly GCF_003259725.1. Taxonomy (NCBI): domain Eukaryota; kingdom Metazoa; phylum Chordata; class Aves; order Strigiformes; family Strigidae; genus Athene; species Athene cunicularia. The sequence continues at coordinate 31,458,255 of NW_020799095.1, read as the reverse complement.
CTGCTGAATTTCTCAGTTTACTGAGAAGCGCAGCTATATAACTCTTATTCCTTAAATACTGTATAAATTGTTTTGATGGGCCTTTTTTGCCCTTTTACTAATCACAGCAATTATGGCAAATACAAGAGAATCTTGTGGTACTGCAGATTTTCTCCATGTTATTAATGTGACGTGTGCACATTGTTATAATTACAGCCATAGGCAGCATATTGACATATGAAAGGGCTACATTTTGCATGTAATTTGCGTAGAATTTCAATATATAAAGCATCTTTGCCGATGAACTAATGGCAGAGTGTTGTAATAAAAAATGTCAGTGCTTTAAAATTACCACAGTCTATTCAGCTTCATCAGCCTCACGCATCAATCCTAACATCACATGTATCAAGACTGTCAATGAATTAAAATAAAAGAAGGCTATTGAAATTATCTGAGTTACATATATGAATATATATATATATATATATATATATATATATATATATAAATATATGTGTCTGGAACAAGCTTTATATTAGTTCAGGATTGCAAAATTCACCTGTTAGTCAGCAGAAAGTTTCCTAAGATGACCTGGAAATATAATTGCATTAAAACTGAACAGAAAGAACTCATGGATTACTTTCAATTTAGGCCAGCAAAGCCTCTGATGGTTTCAGAAATGTACCTTCAGAAGTGCCTTCTCACATATTACAGAATTAATCTGTGACATTTATTGTCATAAGATATCCCTCGCATGAAAGCTTATAAATGATCACTTTTTGTTAGCCCATATATGGAAAGTGTCATCTAAAACCTCAGTAATTGCTGTCACTTTACTACAGACTTCTCCCTCACCCAACCTCTCCATCTCTCCATTGCTGACTATCTGGCTGTGTTTCCAAAAACAATAAACTGGGATATAGGAGTAACCATAAAGACTATTCAACAGTAACATTCATTATAATCAAGAACCCCAGTCACAGTAGGAGATATGAGTGTCTTGGGAAAGAAAAAGAGGGGGCTACAGAAGGATGTATATGATATTGCTCATTTTTAAGTTAAAAAACATCTGGGGAAAAAAATGTCCTTATGTTCATCCTTAGAAACTTTAGCAGCCTAACTTTACTGAAGGTATCTAAACATTAAAGTATAGCTACTAGTCCATCAAGTCAGCCTTAGTTGTGGCAGGTGCACCTGCCCAATGAAAACAGGGTTTCCTGGCTGCTGAGGCGCAGCAGCTCGGGGCTGCCTTTGCTCTCAGGGCCTCACGGTAGTTGGGGCCTTTGGCCAGTGGGAGCCGCTATTGACTGCAGGTCAGATTGGGCCTGGGCATCAATGGAGTCCCCGGGGAGCCATTTGGAGCTCGTCCCCTGGAGCAGCAGCTGCAGTCAGGACTCTCCCCTTGGGTCAGGACACTGCCCAAGAAAACTCCTTGAGGGACCTTGGGTTGGGACGCTGCCGTGAGCAGGTCCTCGGGGTTGAGAGCCCTCACTTGTCAGGTGAGTGGTAGAGTGTTTTGAGTTGTCATTAAACCCTAGGAAGTTCTGTTCTCCTCTCACAGACATTTGAACATGTAGTTTGTGGAGGGCTAGTTAATTGTGTTAATAATTATGTTTTAATTTTTGGTGGTTGCTTATTTGAGAGCCTCCATAACAGCTATGTCACCTCCTTTTACGCTAAGTAGATGCAGAAATCAGTCACTAAGCTTTTCAATGGCTATTGTTTGGTTATGTCCTGGAGCATCATCAGACTCTGTTAGGTATATTGTTTGTTTCTGCTTCTTTAGGTTTCCAAAGGCACTGGACTCAGAAAACATGAGATAATTTTACTAACAATGTCTCATCCAGTAAGAAGAATTTATGGTCCAATTACATATATTAAACTATTAATGTAAATATCCCAAATGAAATATTATGTAGTATTACAGCACAGAACATTAATATTTTAAAGGAAAAAAATACAGTTTTTAAATTTAAAAATAACCTTTTGACAGTTATGCTACCTTGCATAACTGACATGTATTGTATGTCTTTTCTTCAGCCATTGACTTCTGACCCCAACATATTGGAATGTTCCTTTCCTGTTAGATAATCATCATCTTATGCTTGAAAACCATTCAAAAGTCCCTTTATGTAATTTGCCTTACTTCATAGAATATTTATAAATAATTTCTACTGTTACAGAAATTAAGGTAACAAGTATTTACTCACATGACTTTTATTTTTTCAAACTATGACTCAGTGTTCAGTTGTTCTAAAGAAATTCTCCTCACATAAGGAAGAGTCATTGCAAGCAAACATCATGGTAATTGCTGCTTGAGAGAAGACTGATGTTTCTCAAGGACTTCTAGTCTACCTAAACACAAAGGAAAAATATAAGTTTCTGGGTCATGAATAAAAGCCAGGGTGAGGGAAAAGAAGACAGTTTCTTTCCCTCTCTTTGTCTTAAATTCAGGAAGCTTGTAGTGGCACCAACACTAACAATAATTTACAGAATAGCTGAGTGATTAGATGGGCTTCAAGTAACAAATATTGAAGCAATAAAGGTGAAAAGAAAAAAAAATCCTATATGGAAGGACAATGAAAGAACCAGTATTGCTAGAAAACAATTAAATTTAACCAAATACCAACTTAATTGCATTACAGTGAACTTAGTTTCCACCTTTATTAAAACTACTAACCAACTAGTATCTCCCCCATGTAATCCAGTATTATATCCACTGTTCCAAAATTTGGTAACAACAGCAGTGAGAAGACAGTCTGTTATCGTAAGAAATGCTCACACTTTATGAAAGATTTTTACTTTTAAAAGTTGTTTATCTCTATATAACCACAGATAACCTGAATACCAGTACCCACAATTAATTTACATATATAACCCTTAGATTATAAAAGTAAATGCTTGATTTTTTTCCTAGCCTATGAGAATACATACAGAATCAACTACTATTTTAACTTTGCAAATACAGTTTGAGTTCATACACCATATATTCTTGTAGCATTGTTCTATCTAATTTAGGAACAATTCATATTTTATCAGTTCTTTGTATCAGTAGTTCCTGGAACAGAATTACTGTATTTTAATAATTTTTCAGTGAATTTAGCATGTTTGCCATTGGTTGTGTGGTTTGTGTTGTTTAGTTGTGGAATAAAAACATTGTGGAAGAAAAACATTGTGCATTTAGTGTGTGCTATACTAAGAAGCACCAGAATAACTCACTATACTGAGATGAGATATTGATCTTCATTGGTTTCCTTTCCTGTAAATGAATGTTCAAAGCAGTTTATAAATTGTACAGGATATCTTTTCATGATGGGCAACAATAGCACTCATCTGTATAAGCTTATTCTTATATCTTTGTGTTCTCTGTACACAAACATATATACAAGGAGTATGAAGCAAAACCATAAAAAACCCTAGGTCTAATTCAATATGATTATTCTGTTTATGTCGACACAGAAGGTTTTTCTCCACTTACTGAATGAGTGATTATAACCATAATCATTATTCACATCTTTCCTCAAAATATTTGGCTATGTGTGTGCAAAGATTACATTTGTCTCTTTTATGATTGCACAGTCTACATCCCATACAACTCCTGTGGGTGAGTGATGCACACAAGTCTTAACCTCTGATTATTTCCCATCCTAGAAATTCTCATTATCACCCTGTAATATGCGTTCAGCATGTATTACTATATTTCACATCACATCTAAAATTCCAAGTCTCTGATTCTTTCTACATGAAAACCTAGACATCTTCTGTAGCCTCCTGACCCAATGACACCAGCAAACAATGCCAAAAAAAATTTAAGAAAGTATAAGAAAAATCTAAAGAAGTGAATCTTGGAAGATCTTGCTAGCAATGTCATGCCAGGTCAATCAATCCCTTTTCAAAGCAACCTACAACCTTCTAGATTTTTACCCACCCTCTTTTTTTTTTTTCCATCTTCTTCAATTTAATATTTCTTACTGCACCAAATAGTTATACACAATTGTTATAGTGAAGTCCTGACATACCTGTTCTACTGCTTTATCCAGAAGATCAGTCATTTAAAAACAAACAAACAAAAATTTACCTTTTGAATTATTTTAGTAATTAGTTCCTCTTTACCAACTTTTGAATGGAAACAATGGCTTATTTTTAGCTATAAACGCTTATTTTTTATAAAAGTAGAAATTCACAAAATACAGAACTAGTCCTTTCTAGTTGTGTAGATGCATTGAATAAATTACAATACTGAAAATATTGAAATACTGAATGTTAAAAATATTGAACATATTGAAAATAAAACCAATATAGGTGTAGATTATAAGAAAAGCTTTAATTTAATGTAAATTATACTGCATCAAAACACTTGGCAGTAGAAACACTTTCTCAGACTTTTTCAATCTCTTTTATTGTTGTCAGACTGTTTTTAGATAGGTAAATATTTGTATTTATTTCCAGGAAATTAAGCTGGAAGTTACTAAAATTATGTACATAACTAGCCAAATCTGAAACAAGTTTGCTCCAATTTGAAACAAAGGCACAGAGTAGATGGCTAATTATAAAGACAGTTTTACTCTTAATTCCCACCAGACTGCTGTTTCTTAAGAACTAAAAAGCTGTTAATATCCTTCAGCTTTTTTGAAGTTAACAGCACTGACATAAGCAGGGCTCCACCCATTCTCAGATGTCATTTCTGGTTTCTACTTGCTTTATCTAAGTTATATACAATGTTTATTGACCATACCTATAAATTATATAAATGGTATCCGTTAATATCAATGCAAACATCATGGATGACTCTGAGTTGGAAAGCAGATTTCAAGCATGGAGCTTGGATTCTTCCTTTGTTAATCATCTCAAAATCCTCACCTCATTGCCTTAACAATTTCTGTCATCTCCAGAAAATGAATGAAGCTACAGTACAGTTTTTTTGCATTAAGGCTATTCATGTATCACAAATAATAATGAGGAGCTTATTTCACTTACTAGTGAAGACACATGTAGGGATTCCTAGCCATGATGACAATGAGTAGGAATAAACAAATGAATAGTGGTAATGTAGATACATTTTGGAACTAGTGCAGAACGTTGGGTTTCAGGTCTGAAGCCCATCTCTATCAGATACCAGAAGAGAACTTTCCCTAAAGCAGTTGGTAGTGGGATAGGTATCACACCAATGGGCCCTGAATTTCATCAGGCATGGAAAGCCTTATAATACTCAACTGCAAATGATCAAGCACAAGTCTTTATAACAACATCACTCATTGCGATGTTGGTTGGTATTTTAGGCTTTAATTACTGATTTTGAACTGTTACCACCCAGACAATCTACGACTAATCAGTACCTGTAATCTCCCACACACTGTTCCAAGAACGTCTTGCCTGAATTTTCTATTTAGTTCTAATTATAACCTCCTATATAGGAAACAGTAACAGTCTGTATTAAAGTTGTCCTTTCATCAACATAGCAATTGAATATTTCAGGTAAATAACTCTTAACATTTGTGCCCACAAACTAGTTTATCTTGAAGATGCTCTATGCTGTATAACTTCTACTCCCCACTTACTGAAAACTGTTCTTTGAAAATTTACTGAAAATATGTCTTTTAGAAAACACAAGATAAGGTAGAAGTTTCCTTCAACAGTTCCAAGAAGAAATTACTTCTTTCTTAGTTTTGCATACATCACTTCTATTCAGTTACATGGAAGGATTTCAACCTGTGTCTTACAGTTCACAGTTTTTAAGTACAGAAGGGATCACTTAGGATCATTACACAGTTTTGCATTAAAGCAGGACAAAACACTATACCCAGGAATTCCTGACATAAACCCATTGTGTGTTTGCATTCCAAGATACATTTATGTACAAAATTCAGGCCTTATCAAAAGCTTCATTTGAGGCTCTATCTCATCATCAGAAAAGTTGTTTCAGAGCTTTGTTATCCTCACCTTTAACATATATGTGTCTTACTTCCAGTGTGTATTTGTTTAGCTTCAGGTACTACGTTTTTCACTTTAACTTCAGCATGACTAAACATCGAATACAGCAGAAAAAGTGTTGCAAACATAAGCACATGCTGACCGTTATATATCAACCTTTCCTTGGATGAAGTAAGGAGATTAATTTAAAATCTCATAATAGGACACAATTCCAAGGTGTTAACTGACTCTTAGGTTTGGTTTTGTTTTGTTTGGTTTTTTTTTCTGAATATTATCACAATCTTCCCACAGGTCTTATTGGAACTTAGAATTTTTAGACATTATTCCAGTGATGGTTTACACTGAGATCATATATAAAGAAAATAGAATTTCCTACTTAGTACATCTCAGTCTTTGAACTGGGTTCACCATCTCACCCACCATACTACACTGGGCACACATTTTCAGCCCATTATCCACCATGTTATCAGGCTAGTGTTCCAGGGCACAATCCCTCATTTCCATTTTTTAAAAAATTTGGGAGTCTTCCTTAGATTGCTAAAATTCTCAATGTTCAATGAAAGCCTTTTATGGGGTACAATGTTTGCACCATTTTTTCTGGTGGATTTCTACTTTCTCTATAAATTTTGGCCTTAGTAGTCTTTTTTTTTTTTTTTTTTTTTTTTTTTTGAGAAATGTTGAATGGCATTTGTTTAAAAACACCCTCCTGAAAGCCTATTCTCCTAATTTAAAGTGGCAACTTCCTTTCAAGTTCTTATATATTTATCAACTTGTCATTCACGATTCATTTAATTGAAACAATATTGCTTTATGGGATTGCACAAAGTAATTTTTTTTTTTTAAATTGCAGTCATTCAGGAATCAGATGAATGCTTCATGGAAGCTGAGGCTTCTGCATTGTTACCTCTGTCAGACAAGTCTTATGAAGGACCTATCACAGTTGGTTTGTACCGATTTATTTCCCATATAATCATATTGATTAGTATTAACTATGCTACTATCTTTTAACTCTTCACTGACTGCATTCTACAGCTCCTTTCCCTGCTGTTGGCTAGGATTAACATCGGGTGAAATGGCCCAGTCATCCTGCTTACTCTTTTAAAAATACTGGAACAATTTCTTGGTTTTCTTCCATTCTGTGAAATTTCACCATTCTCCAAGCTGTGGTTTTGTTTAAAACAAACATTAACCGTTCACAGTGCTCTGTGACCAATGCTTCTGGCTAAGTATGTACCTCTTGATAGTTATTACTTACTACTTTGGTGTCATACTATTACTTTGGTTTTGATATACTATTAAATCTTTCTTTGACCTTAAACTTAGTATCTAATAGCCTTTTTTCTTTAATATTTGTGCTTTTGTTTATTCTTTTTTCATAAATGTTGACTCTGTTTACATACTTCTCATTGCCATCAGCCTTTCTTTTTCCTTGTTATTTTACACATTATTTGAGGGCACATTTATATTGCTGTATATAGAAGTACAATTGGAAGACACAGTACAAATTTACAAATTATGTTCAGAAAATTGCTAAAGCAGGGGTTTCGACAAAAATATTTGTTATGATTTTGTGTCCTCCCTTAAAAATACTTTTTGAGACAAATTTGCCTTCTTTAATGAATGCAGAATTTCTACTATTTCTATGTAATAGAACATTCTTATTTACCAATAATCATTCTCATTTTATTTTTAAAAACCTCCGCTCATCCAGTTTTGCTCATCATTATTTTCAGCTTTAAGGACAGAGACTTTTTATAGTACCAGTCAAGTATATGTTGTTTAGAACTATTCATATATACATGCACCTATATGAAACCAAGAAATGAACAGATATCTGTAGGCATCAGTGACCAATCCACCTCTATGAGTCACAGTGGCCTTTAATTTAGAACTAGGCTATACAGATTTTGGTGAGTCTATGGTAATTATAACTTTAGAAAATTCTAAAATGCTAACTTCAATGCACTATGCTCAAGATAATATGCTCAGTTTAAATCTAACAAAAACATTAAAAGGATGTAAAAAACCCAAGAGTTAGAAATCCACCCAAGTAAGTGTATGTTATGCCTTAAAAAGCAAAACATAAGCAATTTGCAGCATAGCGACAATTTGGTACCTATGGTTCCTCTGTAAAGATTTTTCAAGCCTTTCCCTGTGCTAAACAAATTCCTTCAACAGTAGAGAAAGAACTAAAGGCTTTTATCTTCTTTGCTCCTCATGTCTCATCTGTACAGATGAGGACAAGAAAAACATCTGCAACAACAACAATTTAAAAAAATAAGAGATTGAAATGATATTTATGAGGCAAATTCTTATTAGCTCCAATACTAGTAACTATTGAGGTAGTCTTGAATTACAGTCCATGCTAACTCTCGGCTGAGCAAGTAGAGTTAGTAGCTGAGCAAGCTCTCTTGCGTGCTGGGGATTTATGCTGAAGTGCTCAATGTGAGTAGCTTGTGAATACCAGAGGTAGAAACTTTCCTGGAACTGAGAGTCTGCTACAAGCAAATTATCTGCTTAGCATGATACTAACCAAGCCTACTGCAGCTCTGTTCTCGCTGCAGTTCTTGCTCCCACACTGCCTTCTACACACTTGGAAATGGATTTTGTTATATGCAGGAACGTTTATCCTAATCCCCCTTTTCCTCACTGCCCTTTTGAAACACACACACGAGTTTGGAAAATCATAAATGTAAAATGTAATCTTAGTTTTCACAGTTGATTAGATGAACTTGAAGTGAGTTTGTATTAATGATTAGATACACTTGCTTACAGTTAACAACAATCAGTAGCCCAGTGTAAGGTTCAAAGTAGCCAAGTAGAACAAAGTCAATGGCTGGCAGTCATGAACTTGAAAAAGAAAGCCTAAGTGGATTAGTATGCAGAGTGTTAGTGCATTGAAGTAATTTTAAAAATTAACTCTTTACAAGGAGGTTTGCAGGTTTTTTAACCAGAATTTTATTTTTAAAATTCTTTTTTTCAAAAATCCTGAAAAGAACTAAAGAGGAAGCTGAGGCAAATTCATATAAAAGGAAGAAAACTAACGTCCTTCATAAACCAGTAGCAAAGTAAACAAAAGGGGCGTGTGAGTCTCTATGTACCTTTAGGCAAGAGTCTGGAGAATGGATTCATCCAATGTAATGGATTTCCTCCCCATGTTCTGAGTGATGACTTTCATTGCATTGTTTCTATGCCTCCTTTTCAGTGACACAGAACCTTCTATAAGCAAATTTTGCCAATGAAAGGCAATAAATGACACAGGCATAATGACTGTCAGCACGCTTTGCTACCGGGTATGTATTAACTCCAGTTTCCTCTCTTACTGAAGAACAAAATCTGAGATACCTCTGTCAAAGACTATCTTTACTGTCATTCTGAAAGTGGGTAGTATATTCACAAGAGAGGAAAAAATACACCCTGCTCCCTTTTGGCATGTTCATTTATATTATCTCTTCTTCAACACATCTATAAATCTGAATGAAATCTTTCAGAATGCTTATGTGTAGATGTATGTTAATTAACTCTTTACAAAACTACAGACTTTACAGTAAAGCTGACACCATTAACCTGCCTACAATTCTTTGGTCTTTGATCTGAATGTTTTCCATAAAAGCTAATACATCATTCCCCAGAAGCTTTTTAATATGAAGCCCACTAGTTCTCTTTCACCTTTTTTTTTTTTTTTCAAAAAAATATTTCCTACCTTTATTATACATAATTGACTATAGTCTCAATTATTTACCTTTTCTCTTTATTTTATTTTCACTTTTTCTCTCATTTAAAGAGAGTTTGTTTTGCTTTTTTTCATTGTGATATCCTGAGGAAGCAAGGCATAAGCAGTCAAGATGTCTGTGTGTAGTCAGAATTGATTTTATCTAAATTTGGTGTATGTGGAAGTCTGTGTCTTGACAAGTCCCCCTAGGCTGTCTGTACAGTCATTGGAGAGGAAGGCATTTTAAGAGACAATTTATCTGGCCTGTTCTAAAACATAATTTTGGATGATAGGAATTGCACTCTAAACTCTCTGGTTATATTTATGGTAACTTCCTTGAGAGTTAAGAGGGCCTGGAGAGATTGTCTTTGTTGTAGACATCTGTACTATCAACTAGATTTTGCCAGTTAAATCCCTCCCTGTCTCTGTAAAAATTGCTCCACTCCTATCACCCCAGTAAGGCTTTGACAATTTTGACACTTTCAAATGTATTTGACAGAGGAGCAAAAATCTCAAATATATTTAATTGCTACTGTTCTGTGCAAAACAAGGGCTAGAATGAGCATTCTAGTAGTATCTACATGCAGGAAAGCTGCAGACATGACTCAGCTATAGACATGAAAGAAACTATAAGAGAAACATCATGAATGCCATAAACTATCTTATTCAAAAAGAAATAGCCAAAGAAAAGATGTAAAGCCATTGGACACAATCAGTCTTCATTACATCTGCTACTTGTTTAATTTATAAAGGCTTTCCAATGATTTTTATACTCATTAAAAGGTATTCACTGATTGAGAGGCAGTATAACAGGATATTGACCACTAGAATGTAATGAAGCAATCCCTAATAAAATGCATCTGTGGAACTAGCATTTCACGATCTCAGGAAAAAATATGTCCATTTTCTAATTCAGAACCACATTTTATTTCATTTGTTCAAAGAAAAAAAGAAAGTTAATTGGGTAGGAGGTTCGGTGACCTTTCTATGAAGTGAAAACCACAGTAATTTTAGCCCTGAGTTTGGAAACTACATATTAATTTTCTCTTATCAATTAAAATAAATGCTGACATGAACATCATCAAGAAAACTGAAATATAATATTTTACCCTGGGTTTATTAATAGTTTTTCTTTTTACTGTTTGAGCTACATTGTATTAAAGATGGTAAAAGTAGACATACTGTAATCATCTGCTTGATATGCCATTTTACCACTGCTGCCCTCTGCTGTATGGAACAGTTTCCAAGTGTTTGTATTTCTTACTAAGGTGGTGAATGACTAGTTTTAGAGATTGATATTCAAGTGCATATGCCAGATTGCTTTTGTTTATTCCTTTAACTTTCAATGAAGTTTTTTTGGCAATAGAGGAATGTGAATTTTTCAGTATGACTTAAAATTGTCAAAGTAAATAAATTATTATCAAAGATGATGTATGATATAGCAAAGAAATGTATTCTCAAAATTGTTTTGTAAATTAGAATGATTTACTTCAAGAGATATTTTAACTCAGTTAAACATGCTGCAATATCCATGACATTAATGTTAATGTCTTGTTAAATATCATCTCTCAATGAACATTATAAATGAGGAGGCAGTAAGAACAGAAGAATATCCAACATAAACAGTCTATGAATTTGTATCCTTCTCTCAGTACAGTTTGTCTCCAATATTTCTATTTCTTTTTAATGTATCCATTGAAATATCTGTCCATCTGTCCATCTCAGGAGAAAGTGCTATTCTTACATGCTGCACTGGCAACAATAATAAACCTATTATCTAGGAAGCTGTAACTTGCACTGCAGAGTAGCCCAATTACATTGTCACGAGGTAATATACCTTTGCAAGCACACCCTCAAATGGGTACACATCAAACTACACATGCATTTAGCTAATAAAGGGCGTAGACAACTATGTGATGCATATCACAGAATCTTAATACCCAAAAAATGAAACAATTTTTGATTTTCCAGCACAAAACTTAGTTTAGGCTCATCAGTAATTTAGCCATAATTCACAAATGCAAGGCAGAGTGCTTTCTTCCCATGCATTTTCTGAAGGATTCATGGTTTTGTGGAAAACCCTGCAGAAATCCACAGCTTTTGTTAATTTTATTCTGTTTACTAAAGCTCAGTATTTTTAATTACTGTTTGACTGGAATAAGCCTCAAACTTCAAGGCAAACCTTATGAAGAGAAGGATGGGAAATGAAATGAAAGGAATAACCCAAAAGATACCCAGAGCAGAGGGCCATAAGGGCTAAAAAATGCTCCACTGGCTCTGAGCAATGCTTTACCTAGCTCAGCATTCTATAACTAAAAATGCTATTTAGACAGTGCATGCAAGCCTGACACCATGGTCTGTTCCCCCTCGCATCCCCAGTAGTTATTAACTGTTAGAGGGTACACCCATGACTGTTGCCTTTCCTATATGCCTATAAATCAGTTTTCCACATATTTACCTAATCCCTCTTTGCACTGTCTGCCTTCATAAGATCCTGTGCTAAAAAGAATTCAGAAATTCACCACCCACTGTGTAAAATAGTATTTCCTTTCATCCCTTTTAAATCAATCTCCTAATAGTTTCAATTAATGCACTGTTAAATTTGATCAATAACAGTTCTGAATCCATTTTATCCACAGTCTTCATGATTTTGCAACCATCACCAGTATCTCTCATCAGCTTTCTCCAGTCCTTTTAAGTATTTTAATACTCTTAAGTAATACTCTTTAATACTCCTAAATATTTTCCTTCTAGTTTTTCTCTCTCATGAGACAGTTGCTCTATCCCTAAATAATTTTACTTGTCTTTGTACCTATTCAAACCCTGTGTCCTTCCCACTTCAAACAATACCCAAGATGTGGGTGGTACACCACACTCCTGCACAGCTGAAACTGAATGTACTTAAGTGGGGGGTTTTTTAGCAGAACTAGCAGAACCCTTTCTTTTCCTAGTGCATTTCTGAGCAAGTGTACCAGTAGCAGGCATTTGATTTAGGTAGCTACCTTTATATAACACTGCTCCTGGAATCATTACACTGTTTTGTAGGTTAACTTTGGTATTGATGCATAAAGGCAGTAATCTGCAACAGGTTTTGCCCTTCTCCCACATGTTCTGTTAGATGCTTGCCTCTAAAAATCAATACAAGGAAAATGTGTGCTGAAGGGGAATAGTAGATAAATATAGCAAGATGTACACTAAAGCTTATGAAGCCGAGGGCAGGAAAAGACACACCTTTATTTCAGAGTCCTGTCCCGCAGCATGTTCATTGCAATCAGAAGTTAAAAGGAGATTCCTCTTGCTGCTGACATGAGAGTAAGCTCTAAATATGCATTCACCTGGTGACTAGTTAAGCATTTTAAAGAAATTTACTCAAACAACAAATAAATGTTGCTTGAATTTACCACAGATGCAGCAGAACAATGCATCTGTGGTCGTACAAATCTTGTTTCTAACAATTTTCTCAGTGTCTTGGAGAACATTCTCTGCAAGCCATTATTAATTTAATGTAGCACTCGGCTTGGGAAAGTTAGAGTTGGCATTGCTTCTTGTTGAGTATACCTTACGAAAATTACCAGAATGCTTTTGTAAAAATATTTACTTATAATCCAGATATTTTCTGGAACTTCATGAATTTTAGCAAATTAAAATATGACCTTAGAATAGTGTGAACAGATTCAGATCTAAAGGATAGCTAAATTTAGAGTTGATGATTGACAAATTTACTTGACTCTCTCCAGTTTTCCTAAGGAATGGATGCTTGTTTGAATGACTTCTCTCCCTCTCTCCCTCTGAACTGCTAAATCCTTCCTGAAATTTCTATTTTTCCAAATGCTCCTTGTTAATATGTATCTAACTCACTAAATGCAGTCCTTGATGCACTTAAGAAAATGCCATGTCCCCACACTGGAACTGTTAAATTTAATTGCTTACTTTCAAGCTGTTTACAAAGAAGTAATTTTCCTTTTAAGTTACTGTCTTTCAAGTTTCAGCTAGCTCCATACAAACACCGGATACACTCTGCTTTTGTTTTCTTCTGGGTTTTTTTAGCAACATAGCACATTTTCCACATGCAAGTCACTTGGAAACACTAAAAGCAGTCTAAAAGCAAAAGAAATAAAAGAGACTATGGGGTGACTCACGGGAAACATGAACGTACTGTCTTTATTTATTTATTGTAGTGACTGCTTCCAGCTGTAACACACCAATAATAATACAGGAATAATGTAGTGAAAGTGTTTGTATATAAGACAGTGAAACGGCACATCACACTGACAAAGGATTGAGAAATGCTCCCCCAAAAAGGGATTCACTTCCCAGTGGAGTTTACAGCTGTTACTCATTGACTCAAGAACACATGAATGCTGCTTTAGGTACAACTAGTCTTACACTCTCCAAGACATCTGAGTTTGTACCTAAGCAGGAACTGCCTGGACATATGTATAGACACATCATACCTTGTCCATCCTGGCTGATTCTGTTGGCTAGGGCGGCTAGGGTAATATATCCAATATATTTCTTTTACTATTAACATAGTTCAGGAAAGAGCTGCTCTGGAGCAAGCCAATGTGAAAGAAGACTAGCTAAATAGACTAACTTCCTTTGAAGACTCAAGTTGTTTTTTCTTATTTGTCATCACGTATTCAGCTGCTGTTTACCAGATATGGGATACCTGAACTGACAGGCACCCAGACACTCACAGCCCCAGGGAGTGCTGTGAGCCTCTGAAGCAGGCTGCACACAAGAGCAGACGTGCTGCTGTGGGGATTTGCAGAAGTGTGACAGCAAATCCAGAACTACACATCAGGACAAAGGAAAGACCAGCAGCACTAGGTAACACCTAGCTGCTTGAGGGTGGTAAATTTGAGTGTATACATCAACATAGCCAACCTTTGTTCTGTTAGCCTGCCTAAAACATAGTCTTTGCCTGTATAAAGACAGTGGCTGATGGCTTCCTTTACAGTACCTATGTTCCCCATCATCTGCAAGATAAAACACACTGTTGTTTGACAGGGATGCACTGGGGTCATCACTGATGTAATTTTTAAGGTTCCTTTCATCAAGAAAATGACCATTCATGCTTTTAATTCTGATGGTCCTCTTATGGTGGCTATAACTTCGACTGCTATGTAATAGCACACAATCCCAGCAGCTCAAAGAGGAATCTGGCCTTATCCACAGGCAGGAAACTGGAGACAACAGTGGTATACCTGGATACTTGTCCCATGATGTTTTCTTTAAATGTTCATATGAAGTAAACGTCTCTGAAATTCAATTTCTAGCCTTGGCTATAAATCAATTTGCAAACTTATCCAGAATATTACCCAAGACTAAGAAACTTAAACTGATACACCTTCATAAGTAGTTAGTTTAATAAATAACCCATTTAATTTGATAAGAACGGAGCTCTTAAATCATGTTTCACAGAGGACCATACACAAAACATTAAGGATGACAACAGCATAATAATAAAAAAAAAATAAATATCAAGACAAAGATTTAATTTAGAGTTTGATTACATACTATTGTACAAATATTGAAGACAGCAGCAATACTATCACTAAAACCTACCAAGCTTTCATTTTTAATTTGCTAATTGAGCCAATGAATATTCATGATCTCAAACTAGTAGCAATTCCACAGTTCATTTGTCTGCTATGTGATTTGCAACATTGCCATAAAAATCCAGACTAGTAGAAAATGTCAAAGAAAACTAGCAGACTGTGCAAATGTCCCTTCTTCGCACATTGCTTCTTACTCTCTACACGATAATACAACACTACACTGAAGACCCTGCTCACACTTAAATTCATGTCTTTTTGAACAGGGAAACCAACTGACCACAAAAGATGTTTATCATTTAGAGCTCTATATCTGTTGTACCTTTCTCTGATTCACCACGGTTGAGAGAACTGGCTTTATAGTTTTTTCTTAAAGAGATGGCACTTGCAATTGCCCACTATTTTTCTACTACAAACATAAGCCAAAAATAGAACAGTAAAATTACTGAACATGCCAAGTACTGCAATAATAACTTTATGTAATGATTGCTTAAGGTTGGCAATAATTCTAGATTACTTAGGTGTTTAATACAAAGCAGTGGAGTAATGTTTAATATTAAAAAGCTTCTAATAAAAATGAAAATGTGCAACTAAATAATGAGTGCTTTAAACTGTGTATTTTGAAAAGATTTCTTTGTCTGTAGGTTATTCATCTGTCAATAAAACATTATAGTTACTTGTTACTGCAGCTTTTTAACCATGTTTGTTTTGTTAAATAATACATTGTGGGACATGCCCAAAAGACAGAATTGATGAAAACTCTGCTGTATCTGTAAGATCATGATGAATTTCACTGACAAAAATGTTTGCATAAGTGCAATATATGCCATTCCAAAACCAATTTAAATATAGAAAATAACTCACTGGTTGGGACTGACATTTGCTGTGCAAAATCCATCACAACATATGTCTCAATTCCCTGAGACACTTTCTCAAGGACAGACAGATAAAATACATCAGCTAGATACAAATTACTGGACTTGAATTTATCAATACAACTCATCTATCACATTTATATGAGGCTCCAGTCCCACCAGTCTCTGCATGATGTGCAGCATGGAGAACTTGACTAGAGTGAGCAAACCCCACACAGGAGCACAGATAAACCCAGCTTATATTAGGCAAGCCTCTTGTTTTAGCAGAACGGAATTTCAATTACATTTCTCAGGGAGCAGCTGTAAATGGTTACAGGCCTGTTTACACGTAGGTTTTTTATTTCAGTTTTGAATGTGATAGCTAAACAGTTTTTGCTAAACTTGACAAAAAAAAAAAAAAAAAAAAGAAAAAAAAAAAAA